>NW_025767723.1:600000-1200000 GCF_003918875.1 Haliotis rubra
AGCCTGCTACTCAGTCTGTCTCTCTTCTACCCCACCTACTTACCCCACATCCATTGCCGTCTGCTAGCTGACACACCACCTGCATGCTACACAGTCCATCACTCTTCTATCCCACCTACTTACCCCACATCCATCGCCGCCTGCTAGCTGACAGACCACCTGCCTGCTACACAGACTGTCTCTCTTCTACCCCACCCTGCTTACCCACATCCATTGCCTTCTGCTAGCTGACACACCACCTGCCTGCCACTGCATAGACTGTCACTCTTCTACCCCACCTACTTACTCCCACATCCATTGCTGTGGCTGGACACACCACCTGCCTGCTACACACAGTCTGTCTCTCTTCTACCCACCTCCATTACCTTTACATCCATTGCCCGTCTGCTAGCTGACACACAACCTGCATGCTACACAAAGTCCATCACTCTTCTATCCCACCTACTTACCCCCACATCCATTGCCGCCTGCTACACAGTCTGTCTCTTCTGTACCTGCTACATCCCCACCTGCTTGTCCACACTGGCTGACACACACCACCTGCCTGCTACTGTAGTCTGTCTCTCTCTACCCCCCACCCTACTTACCCTTACATCCATTGCCGTCTGCTAGCTGACACACCACCTGCCTTGCTACACAGACTGTCTCTCTTCTATCCCACCTACTTACCCCACATCCATTGCCGTCCTGCTAGCTGACACACCACCTGCCTGCTACACAGACTGTCTCTCTTCTATCCCACCTACTTGCCCTATCCATTGCCATGACACACCACCTGCCTGCTACACAGACTGTCTCTCTTCTATCCCACCTGCTTACCCCAACATCCATTGCGGTCCTGCTGCTGACACCACCACCTGCTTCGCTCTACAGTCCATCACTGACACACCCTTCTACCCACCTACTTGCCATCCATTGCCAGTCTGCTAGCTGACACACCACCAGCCTGCTACACAGTCTGTCACTCTTCTATCCCACCTACTTACCCCACATCCATTGCCGTCTGCTAGCTGACACACCACCTGCCTGCTACACAGACTGTCTCTCTTCTACCCCACCTACTTACCCCACATCCATTGCCGTCTGCTAGCTGACACACCACCTGCCTGCTACACAGACTGTCTCTCTTCTACCCCACCTACTTACCCCACATCCATTGCCGTCTGCTAGCTGACACACCACCTGCCTGCTACACAGTCCATCACTCTTCTACCCCACCTACTTACCCCACATCCATTGCCGCCTGCTAGCTGACACACCACCTGCCTGCTACACAGACTGTCTCTCTTCTACCCCACCTACTTACCCTACAACCACTGCAATCTGCTGGAGCTAACTCTTCACTCAAGGACCCATCTATCCATTGTGCATGTTCTATCTCACTGTGCACTGCCAGAATGTGCATCCGACCTTGGGCTGATCTCTCACTACATCTAAAGCCCACAAATTAGCACTACGAGGACAGGATGAGCATCAAATCACGAAACACACTCCACCTACCGTTTTGTGTGGGAACTTTGGAGTGCAGTTAGTCTCTACACACTGACGCAAGTCAGCCTGTATCATACACGTTTGATACAGATATACGATGTATTCATACAATCTGTAACTCTCATACTACAAGGAAATCCCGTTTCAAAAGGCAGAAGCAATAAATCATGCTACCTGCTCTCTCATTATAATACTAAAAAATGTCAGAACAAAGGTCCCGAGAAGCTAATTCACATAGTATGCAGGTCTAAGATAAAGTAGAGCTAATCCACAAAGAGCATAGTAAAGTATACTCCATGTGTTTACCCCAGGAACACCACACACCACATGTGACATTTCTACCATGGCTGCCTGGCACCTACCTGGCTTGAATGTACATGCATGTGGGGTCGTGTTGACCTTACGCATGTGCGTGGCATGTCACCGGCATGTTATGACAGCTGACCCTGGAGAATGTTACACAATGTTTCCCTGCCTGGCGAAGATGTGGACTTGGCAGGTGTTTGTTGTGGCTAGTAGTCTGGATTGGATGTCACTTAATGAAGACCATGATGGTATGCTAGCACCTTTCATCACTGAGGTAACAGCGTCTTACAAGAGATATACTACTCTAAATTAGTTAAGGAACACCCAAACTGGAAGGCTGTGTTGCAATACATACTAGCTATGACAGGCTGACTAGTCATATACTGACTGACTGACTGAGTTTAGTTTTACGCTGCTTTTAGCAATATTTCAGCAACATCACGGCGGGGAACACCAGAAATGGGCTTCACACATTGTGCCCATGTGGGGAATCGAACCCGGATCTTTGGCGTGACAAGCCAACGCTTTAACCACTAGGCTACCCCGCCGCCCCAACTAGTCATATACAAAATGTGGGAATATTGCTGATTGCATTAAACAACAAACACACACACATTTGGTTTGACACTAAGTAATGTCAGTGTGGAGAGTGTGGCTATACAAACTAGAGCTGATATTCAAGTTCCAACATGTGAGGGGAACAAGTAATGGGCTAGACATTGTTCCAGTGCTTGTTGCCACAACTATCTGAGCACTAGTTACTATGGAAACTGTGAGTGAGTGAGTTTGGTTTTACGCTGCTTTTAGCAATATTCCAGCAATATCATGGCGGGGGACACCAGAAATGGGCTTCAGACATTGTACCCGTGTGGGGAATCGAAGCTGGGTCTTTGGCATCATGAGCGAACACTTTAACCACTAGGTTACCTCACCGCCCTGTGTAAACAAGGATGCCATGACACTTTACTACTACTACTACTACCCCTACCACTACTACTACTACCACTACCACTACTACTATGACCACCACTACTACTAAAACAACTACATGTACCATTAATACTACCACCACTACAACTACTATTGGTCTGGCGATGATGACGATGATAATGCTGTCTATTGTGATGACAACAGTGATAATGTGAAGACAATGATGATAATGAAAGTGATGATAATCATCATAACAACAATTTTATATAACAAGTAACCATACCCCCCTCCCCTCCCTTCCCACCACATCAAGGGGTGGTGGGGTAGCCTAGTGGTTAAAAAAGCGTTGGTTCGTCATGCCAAAGGCCCGGGTTTGATTCCCCACATGGGTACAACTTGTGAAGCCCATTTCTGGTGTCCCCCGCCGTGACATTGCTGGAATATTGCTGGAATATTGCTAAAAACGGCGTAAAACCATACCCCCCTCCCACCACATCAAACAATGTGGTTAATATAACAAGCTCCCCATACCCCCCTGATGCAGTTGAGCAGGATCATCCTGTGTTGCCTCTCTCACAACCCCATCTTTACCTGTTGAAATATTAATGTAATGATTGGACTCTGTCCAACATAAATCCTCCACAACTGTAAAACAAACTCCACAATCTGTGAAATCCAATCAACTTCAACATCATAAAAACACTCTATCAAAGACAACCTGCTACAATGGACTGAACACTGAGAAATCTAATCACTGGATAATATCTCACCTTGATGAGAAAGCTTGTTAAAAAATCTCTGTAATACCCTTTTAAATCTCATCATAGCTTATCAAAAGGACCTAGTACTGTTTAGCAATTCATCTGATTTAGGATTCAGTGAAAGATTATATTTAACCATAACGGACTCCTGTGCTGCTGTTGCCATCACAACCTTCCAGTCCATCTCCTCAATGAAAGGATGTGTTGAATATTTACAGTGACTTAGTTCATGTTAATACTGCACTCACAAACACTGCAGCCATGTTGGGGCTGTAAATACAAGTATATAACTGCAGGGGTGGAAATAACCTATTGCCTGATGCCCGAGTCCAGTGTTTTTTTCTGTCGGGCAAGCAAATTTGTATATCACACTGTACCGGTGTCCAGTTGACTTTCCAATATTAATTATGTTGTTTATTTTAAAAATCAACAAGAAAACGGACGGTATAGTGGAAAAATTATCAGGGCAAGTGATTTTACATGTGCCACTGTACCGGAGTACACTAGCAATTTTAAAGCTATTTCCACCCCTGCACTGGTAGTCTGGACAAGATGGTCCAACAGATGACAGCAAGAGTACATATATTCAAGCCATATTGTCACTAAGCATCCAAGTTAGACTAGTGGTGAACTGCAAGAGCAACAACACGGCAGTCATGTCGTGGCTGAAAATATACAACTGGTAGTCTGAGCGAGATAGTCCGATAGTTGACAGTAAGAGCACCAATATTCAAACTGTATTGTCCTTAAACATCAATGAAAGACCAGTGGTTGATGGCAAGAGCACCAATACTGCACCCGTGTTGTGACTGCAAATAACCAAGTCTGGACCAGGTGGAATAGTGGTTGATGGCAAGAGCACCAATACTGCAGCTGTATTGTGACTGCAAATAACCAAGTCTGGACCAGGCCGAATAGTGGTTGATGGCAAGAGCACCAATACTGCACCCGTGTTGTGACTGCAAATAACCAAGTCTGGACCAGGCCGAATAGTGGTTGATGGCAAGAGCACCAATACTGCACCAGTGTTGTGACTGCAAATAACCAAGTCTGTTAGGTGGAAAAGTGGTTGATGGCAAATAACCAATACTACACCCGTCTGCAAATAACCAAGTCTGAGCGAGGTGGAATAGTGGTTGATGGCAAGAGCACCAATACTGCAGCCGTGTTGTGACTGCAAATAACCAAGTCTGGGCCAGGCGGAATAGTGGTTGATGGCAAGAGCACCAATACTGCAGCCCTGTTGTGACTGCAAATAACCAAGTCTGGGCCAGGCTTTGAACCCAGTCTCATGTTGTAACCATTCAATCATGAGAGGTGTCATTGATTGGAAATTTTAGTACCAATATACTGATTCAGAAGTATGATGACATGTTTAAATATTGATTACTGGTAAAAGAAATACCTTCTCATTGCTCTTCTTAACCATGGAAATGTTAGTTCTTTGTTTATTCCAAGATTTGCACTCACTGTGAAATACAAGGCATGTGAAGAAACCTGGAACAGACTATAGGAACACTTACACTTCCCTAACTTGTTACCATCAGTATATACCTAGTCTGTCTCACAGTCCCTGAACCACATTATTTTCCTTACTGCCAAGCCCTCTCTGCAGTGCTAAAGCCCTAAAAAAGGCAAGTCTAGATTTACTCAGGTTCAGAATCTCTGGTCTCCCTGGGGCTCCTTTTCAATTCAAATGGGCTTGTTTGTTACTATCAAAATTATATATATTCAGAGACTAAGCATTAGTCTAGTATATACCATACAGTAACATAAATCGAAAACACTTTTCAGCTGCCAATATGCATTAACTGACTGCTGACATTGGCCAATGTAGGAGACAGTGGCACCACAATACATATCCATGCACTATAATATAATTACAGATCCAATATTTCTTGAATTTTAACCCATCATGTGAAAGAACTGAACGAAGAACAAAGAGAACACTGACCGATCATAAACCATTGTCATAACTTTCAAAACTTCCAGAGAGGAATTTCTGTGATATTTCCTGACGAAGCAATCCTAGCCTAAAATGGATTCAAATGCAACCAGACAACCTTGAAATTAAACTTTTAACATCATCAATCTTTCCAAGGACAGAACTGTAATGTAGAGAAAGATCAGGTGAACCAACTCACACGTGGGCTTACATGAGACAGTGATTTGGCGCTTGCTGTCAGTAACATTTAACACACATTTCATTTTGTCATCCCTCAGGACACTCGTTCGGGCATTACACAGACCAATACCCATGTTCCATTCACTAATTCATTTGATTCAAACAGTGTTCACCACAGTTCAAGACAAGAGTGTGACCTTTGTTCTGGCAAGATCTTCAGTCGTGTGGAAGGTGGAAGGTTTGAGACCAAACTTGAAATTGGTGAAACCACACGTGAACACTTTTCACTAAGCTTTTCAACATCTCAACGAAATCAGTTTCACTGCAAAACACACCATGGACCTTTCTCATTCACGAAGCCTGTGAACAGAGCCCATATGTTTATTAACGAAGACCCAGGAGCTGCTACTTCAGGAATCCCATAGGTGTGTCTGGATCTGCTGGTGTGGTTCACATACCCATTTTGTGTGTATCATGACCTTCTTCAGAACTTGGAGTACCAAAGGTGGATAAGGTATATGGATGAACCACTTCTCTAATTTAATAAGGAGCCAATTTTTGGTGAAGGTTCCAACACAGTTATCAAGCCATGTACCAACTTTGAGCTTACTATCATAATCATCACAATTTTGTTTAAACTGCAGGCTTCACCTGTTAGGACTGTTATACATTAGATCTCCCACATTGTGTACCATACAGGCATCTCCACTCTAATGAAACTACATCCTTATTCAATCAAGTGTAAAAACACACTCTCATACTTGTATAGATGCCTCTCAACCATACTCTACACATATCCTTGATTGTAAAAAGGTGTTCATCCATATATTTTATCCTTCCTTAAATTATGATCCTAAGTTTAAATACTGTTCAAAGTCATTTTGAACACATTCACTCAACAGAGCCAGTGAAGTCCTCAGGGAGCAAGACATAATGTCAAACAAAAATTGAAATATCAAGAACAAATCTCATAAATATACAAAAGCATTATAATATCAAATTGTAATATTACATTACATTTACCTGTTCAAGAGTGTTGACCATCGGTTGGTCAGTCTCTCCAACTGCAGTCGAACCTGTCTTGTGTCATCCTGATTGTAGTCATCAATTAATTTTTCCGCCAGTCGCTTGAGATTGTCGACGGTATCCTGTCGCTGGTTCACCTCCTCCTGCAGCTTCTGTAAGCCATGAAACACTAATCTTGAAACTGGGCTCTGAATAATTGATACACCAGCTACTACTATCATCATAGAGGAAGGCAGAAAAAACCTGTTACAGAGATGTCATCACCCTCTGACATTTTTAACAAGGAACTGTTTACCCTGTACATGCCTGCCAGTCATTAATAATCTCAACAATTCCTTATGAGACAGTTATGCAACTTATTTTTTTTATGCAGGAAGCAACTAACACCTAAGGATTTAAAAGATTATAACGATTGTTTAAAAATCATACCATATGCCATTGTAGCTCACCTTAACTTTTCAAACTGTCAGCATGAGTTATTTGTTACACCAGAGGAATACAGGGTTTTAAAATACTCAATTGCATAAACATTTACCATTTAATGTGGAATGAAGAATATCAGATTTTGATGTATAATCAAAACGGATATGCTTTCTATGTGAACAAATCTGACAAATGTATAAACATCGTCTACCTTGTGCTCCTTCAGAAGTCTGTCTACATCATTTGGAGACTCAGGCCTGATTGGACGAGCATCCAGCTCCTCCTCAATCTGTGACAGCCATCGCTCAAATTCGGCATACAGCTCGTCAAACTGTCTGCACTCAAGAAGCATATCATCGAGCAGGTTCTTACGTCTATTGACATTCCTGAAAGCCTCGTCCCAATGTTCACGGAGTCTCTTAGCTGTCAAATATAGAAATAATATTGATCAGTTTCAAAAAGTATAATTATGAAGCACATTTCAAGCCAAATAATTATGCCATTGATTTAAATCTCTAAATCAATCTGAAGTTTGCTTTGGAATTTCTCTGTCAAAACCAGACATTGGTATTTTTCTAAACTTTATTATTTCTCCTGTTAATTGAAACCATGCAGAATGGTGTCAGTTTAGAACTGATTCAATATGACTATTTCAGGTTGCGTCGTTCATGCAGACTACTTACTAATCACGGATTACACTGGGAGCTATCATCATCATGCATCACTTCATCAAAAAGAATTTTTGTCACCAAGTTCACAGAGAGCTTGTCATTGTCTCAAGGTGATATGTCAAAACATATGACAGCTGTAAAAATCACACAATAGGAAAGTGTTGCCTTTTAATCTCTAAAGCAAACACAAAGCAATTATGACTTGGATGTGAGATGGATGATCTCTCGGGGGATTCAAGAGCTGAACTTTACATAATGAACAAAGTTTTGTTGAAAATAGCAAAATGACTGCTGTGTGTGTGCGCGCGCGTAAGCGTGTAAGTGTGTGTGTGTGTGTGTGTGTGTGTGAGAGAGAGAGATTAGACACACCAGTGATAGATACTGTCAGCACTGATGCACATCACTGAGGTATGATGACACTCGATCTATCCAGTAACTG
This sequence comes from Haliotis rubra, assembly GCF_003918875.1. Lineage (NCBI taxonomy): Eukaryota > Metazoa > Mollusca > Gastropoda > Lepetellida > Haliotidae > Haliotis > Haliotis rubra. Next base: position 608,173 of record NW_025767723.1, read on the forward strand.
ACCGGTAACTGACCACACTATCAATGAAGTTGCCTCTTATGACCAGCACAGGCTGCTGGGGACTAATTCTAACCCTGAATCCCCACACGGATATTGTGTGTCTTCATGAGTTGGATGTAAAACCTCTGTACATAGTATTAGAGGTATATTACAGAGTGTCAGATCAGTTAGGTGGACAGCGTGAAGTGACACTGCTTCTGGATAAGAGTTTGACAAAGGATCAAAGTTGTGGCAAATGTTGAATATGAACCCAAGAGCATAATATACTGGTGAGACCAAGGGAGACAACTCTACATCGTAGATACAAACCAAGTCCTCCAACAACTAACAGTACCATGATCTCTTCCCACAATTAATACATTACAAGTTTCAGAACTACACCCTGCACTAAATATAGTGCAATTATACTATAATCATAGTGCATAGCGTTCTGTTCTGTTCAATATAGCTCCATGTTTCTCACTCTCCGAACCCTCCCTAACTACGACCACCAATAAATAAAGTTCAGGTTATGTTCTGTTCAATACAGCCCCATCTCTCACACCCTCCCAACTAACTACGACCACCAATAAATAAAGTTCAGGTTATGTTCTGTTCAATACAGCCCCATCCTTCACACCCTCCCATCTAACTACGACCACCTATGCTAAAGCCTCCTCAACCTGTACAACCTACATTCCTGCTCCTCCTGGTAATCACCACATTAGAGTGGAGGTGTCAGTTTCAACATACAGATCTACATCTACAAGTCAAATACATTGTCCTAAATACATCACGAGGGTAACAATTTAAAAAATTGGCTAATTATGTAGTTATACATACTTTTACTTTCTGCATGTAGATTATGATCTGGAGTTAAATTGTTTATTAAAAAGTGAAAATGTTGAAGATAAATATATCGCACCATATCACAATAACATTTTTATGAAACCCTGTAGTCATCAAATGAATACTTTTTGAAACCCAACCGTTACATACCGTTTTTGTTTTAACAAAATGCATCAATACTCTAAAACATTACTTATACATGAAACTAAACCCGTTTCTGAGAAAAAATGCATCAGTGGCACTAAAACATGACTCTTTTATGAAACTAAACCCATATCTGACACAAAATGCATCAATGCTTTAAAATATAAATAACTGCTGAAACTAAACCCATTTTTACACACACAAAATGTACTTCTGCTCTAAAACAAGATTCATTAATGAAACTAAACCCACTTCCAAAATAAAATCCTTCACATCAATAAAATCTTGAAACTGAGATCCACTCAATACTCGAAAAACTCATTTCAGAAGTCCAAATGAACAGTATGAAAAACACATCACATGAAAATCCATTCCATTGACCCATCAAAGATAGAAGTCTGTTGTGCTCACTGAATACGTGATGATACAATACAACAGGACACTATTTGAGCTGACATCTGAAAATCACGAAGAAAGTTTCCAGTAATTAGCATCCTGGGGCAAGTCATGTTTTTTCAACTGACAATGCATCCCGATCAGTGTAAATTTCAAAGCAAAGGTCATCGCTAACCAGCAGGCAATAACAGCCATCTAACGGACCGAACATAATCACAGATTCTGACATGTTCTTAAAGGATTAACTGACAAAGGAGATGCAAGGATGTACGTTCACACCGGTTTTGTCATCGATGATAATGCTGTAATGATAACTCTGACATGTAATAGTTCTGACATTCCATAGAATAATTTCCAAGTACACTGAGTAAATAGATGCAACCTTTGCTGGCGCTGTGGGGGCAGGCAGCACTGTATGACTGGACAGTGTTATTATATGGGGGCAGGCAGCACTGTATGACTGGACAGTGTTATTATATAGCAGGGCAGCACTGCTGGACAGTGTTATTATATGGGGGGCAGCACTGTATGACTGGACAGTGTTATTATATGGGGGCAGGCAGCACTGTATGACTGGACAGTGTTATTATATGGGGGCAGCACTGTATGACTGGACAGTGTTATTATATGGGGGCAGCACTGTATGACTGGACAGTGTTATTATATGGGGGCAGCACTGTATGACTGGACAGTGTTATTATATGGGGGCAGCACTGTATGACTGGACAGTGTTATTATATGGGGGCAGCACTGTATGACTGGACAGTGTTATTATATGGGGGCAGCACCGTATGACTGGACAGTGTTATTATATCACATACTTCAGTGTCAGATCAGGATCGCTGAATGTCAGCTTTTGGATGTTTGGTTCCCCTGAGATTCTGGGACAGAAAAGGTCTCCTGCAGAACATGCTTCTGTCCCTATTGGGGATCTGTGAAGTTCTGGGTTAGAATTGGTCTTCACCAACCCATGTTGTCGTAAGAGGCGACTGACAGGATTCGGGTGGTCAGGCTCACCAACCTGGTTGACACATGTCATCGTATCCCAGTTGTATAAATCGATGCTCATCCCAGTTGTATAAACTCGATTATTTACAGACTGCTGTCATGCTCATGACGCCAGTCACTCAGTTGTCTGGTCCAGACTCGATTATTTACAGACCGCTGTCATATAGATGGAATATTGCTGCGTTTAGCGTTAAACACTAACCAAACCAAATCAAACCCCACTGGTATTCCATGGCTCCATGCTTGTCTTCCTATTGATTTCAGCGCAAACAAGTTTGTTTGTTTGATTGCTATTGATATTGATCAAAGCAATTGATAATCATTAAGTAAATATCAATAGATTATTGATAAATGTCAAAGTAACTTAGCAACATATTTCATGGCCATGGTGACTCATTCATCCATGATCTACTTAAAAATCCCGGTTTTTGAACATTATTTGGAAGAGGCTAAAGAATAAAGATTTAACTTTGTGTTTTGTGTGTACAAACTAAAACTGTATTTCAATAGTTAATTATAGATGTTATTATCTACACGATTTCATGTCCATAATAAATATATTTCCTCTAATCAATGATATATTCATAGAAAAAAAAAGGGAACACATGAAAGTACAAGAGTTCCTTTATTCTTTTCCAGGTTTCTTAACAAGGTATGTATGGCATTGTGAGTGAAATTCTGGAAATAAATAAAGGAACACTTGTACTTTCATGTGTTCCCTTATTTGTTTCTATGAGTATATTTCTGATAATAGATGTTTTCCGCCAGTCCTAACTGCATGGACTCACTGACAAGGATTTGGACACTGATTCTGTATCACTGCTCCCCTATCATGGATTGATGTTCATGCTATCAACCCCTTAGTTCCCTGGTGCCAAGTTGATTACAGGCTGCCATTTCGGGCAGATCCACTCAGGCCCCTCCTATTGTGAGCAGAGATAGCTATATGGTTAGGTTCATAACTCATCACTCAAAAGTTCTGGGTTCATTGCATTCCAACCACAGGGACTAGATTTTCTAAGCTCTCTAAGACTTAAGATAGTCGTAAGTGCCATGCATTAACATTAACTTACGACTATCTCAGCTCTAAGAGAGCTTCGAAAATCTAGGCCCAGGTTTGATCCCTCCGTATGTTGGAATCACTCTTTAATTGCTGGGCTATACTACTGCCTTCCTACAAAACAAGAACTGTACTTATACTTTGTAGAAGATTTCATCTTAACAATTACAATTAATTATTTTCTTTTAATCTTTCAGAAATGATTTGAGTTCTGTTACAAACTGGGAGAGAAAAAACATTTCAATTCTTCATTGATAACACTGAAATTGTAGCTAGATTTGTAGAGTGGCAAGAAGCTTGAACACATTCTAAAGAAAAGTTAATGAAAAATGAATAAAATTGTATCATCAATTCCTACTGGCGTATAACACGTTTTTAAACAGGCCTACAAAAGCACACCAAAAAATGTAATTATCTGAAATTGTTACACAGAGAAAATATAGACTTAATCTGCGAGTTACTTCAGACCAGACAAGAAGCAATCACCCAGATATCCTCTGTGATTTAGGAATCTCAATTTGTAGCAAATTTTCAAACTGTGCCAGCAGGACCAACTCCCTATCCCAGCAAATGATTACAGAAAATGACTGCACCAATTATTCTCTAAACTGCATAGTTCCTGTTGCAATATTTTTCGCATCACAAAACACCATCTTTTTCCCCCTACTCCTGCGTCTTTCAATGCATCATTTTAACGAAAATGGCCTCAAATTAGAGGCACTCAAAATTCCACCCTCCGGCCTCAATTATGTGTAGAAATCCTTGACAGCTTTAACTGTTTCTAAATGTAGGGAAACGTTTGTGTAGACAAAGCAGTTCTGGAGACCAGTGGGTTACCTCTACAGCCGTGCTGAAACTGTAACCCTTTCACTGTCAGGTACTGCTGTAACCCTGAATGTGTCAAGTGTACTTGTGCTATAACCCTTAAGTTATCAGGTATCTTAATCCTATTACCTGTGAAGGTCCGGGTAAAAATATTGATCTTCAGTAACCCATGTTTGTCGTAAGAAGCGACTAACGGGATCGGGTGGTCAGGCTCGCTGACTTGGTTGACACATGTCATCGGTTCCCAATTACGCAGATTGATGCTCATGCTGCTGATCACTGGATTGTCTGGTCCAGACTCGATTATTTACAGTAATAAAAAAACTAAACTCACTCACTCTAATCCTATAAAAACTGGATTGTATCGATCTTTGTTGATACATTATATCATTAACTAATCCACCATTAAACCATGTTGTATGAATGTTTTAATGATGTCATACTGTCATTAGCAAATCATTAACTTAATGAAGGTTCAGGAGTATCATTAACATGTCATTAAAAACAAACCCGGGTGTACCAGTGAGTAAGTGAGTGAGTCACCCTACTGAATGATATAGAGTGGTGTTATTCCACATCTCATCACAGATTCAGCTATATAACTACTGCCTTCAACAGGAGAAACATTGAATGAAAGCATGAACATCAGCCAACCATCCAGGGTTGATGAGCAACATTCATGTCACCTAGTCTTACAATCAGCCATACCACTTACCTGGCCACCTATCAGCCGTATCACCTAGTCTTACCATCCAATCAGCCATAACACTTACCTGGCCACCAATCAGCCGTATCACCTAGCCTGACCATCCAATCAGCCATACCACTTACCTGGCCACCAATCAGCCGTATCACCTAGTCTCTGACCATCCAACCATCCAATCAGCCATACCACTTACCTTGGCCACCAATCAGCCGTATCACCTAGTCTTACCATCCAATCAGCCATACCACTTACCTGGCCACCAATCAGCCTTGTATAACCTAGTCTTACCATCCAATCAGCCATAACACTTACCTAGCCACCTATCAGCCGTATAACCTAGCTTGACCATCCAATCAGCCATAACACTTACCTGGCCACCAATCAGCCGTATCACCTACCTGGCACCTCAGTCTTACCATACAATCAGCCATACCACTTACCTGGCCACCAATCAGCCGTATCACCTAGTCTTACCATCCAATCAGCCATACCACTTACCTGGCCACCAATCAGCCGTATCACCTAGCCTGACCATCCAATCTGAATTATCTATTAACCTGATCACCCATCAGCCATGCCACCAAGCCTCATCAACCTGACCATGTCAAATCACAACTGCAAGGTTTGTGAACAGAACAGCCAAGTTCTAAAGCTTGTTCACCTGATCTCAATTCTATACAAGAACTTACCTCTTTCTCGGAGCATCTGGCGGTCATTCTCGCTGTTGGTCTGCCGCTGCAGTTGGTCAGCGGTACTCAGGACACTGTCCAGCTGGGCCCTCCGATTCTCCATGTCCTGCAGGATCGCCTGCAACACAAGGATACACACATGGTTACACACATGGTTACACACATGGTTACACAACATCAAGGGGTTTCCAGAAATACAAGAAACAACCAATGCCTTCTTCCGAAATATTACACCCTTAACTCTTTCAACACCAGTCAACCAGAGGCATTTACTGCCATGACACCGAGTTCCCATAGACTCTGAGGTCATAGATGAAGCCTATGTTTGTGAAGGAAATTATAAGCTTGTAAAACGTTATTGCTACTACATCCCATACACCATTTAAAAGATCTAATCCTACTGTTGATAAATATGAAGTTTATTTTTTATAATATTATTCAAATAATACAACTAAAACTTAAATAAATCTATATTTGAATGAAAATGCAAGCTTACATTTATAACGCCCAGATAAACCAATGAAAGGAGCAAAAACTATGGCGATTTTTTCCATTTGTGACATGTCATAACATGGCCGTGCCTTTTCCTTTCATATTTTCATTTTACGTAATCAGAAAATTATTATAAAAGATTTCTTAAACAATATGTACGGTCAAGCCTATTTCCGACATATCTGTGGCTTTCCGCCGGTAAAATGACATAACAACTGAAAATACCTCCGCAAAGCTTCAGATGAATAACATGCGCGCGCAAATTGTTTGATGTTGGGCATCGTTAGAATAAAGCTCTGAACATCAACAATATCACTGTACCCTTGCCAAGAGTATTTTCACAGTTGTAAGAAGCGATTTTATTGGATAAAGATTGGTTTCTAATGACGCTTTTCACAGTCTGCTATAAGGGTCGGATTGGTTTAAATCAGACATTTGACCTAAGGCAGCCAATCATATTACCAATGGATACCGGGCCTCGTAAACGAAAACTTTTAGATTTTGACAAATGTTTTGGGTAAAATAATGCTATTCTGAACATATTAAGCAAGAAATGCGCTACCTATAGTATTAAATTATGGAACTTATTGGGCGATCGTGCTAGGTTATGACCTGTGGCAAAATGCTTCATGTATGTATTTTCGCATTAAACATCGTGTCCGAAATGAAGATTGAGGCGGCGAGAGCCGATGTCACTTGTCAGTGACTTGACTTGCATTACATGATCGCACAAAACGATGGAAATAGTAATTTTATATGCACGTTTGACAACTTTATGAATGCTGTTGTTGATTTTATTCATTAGTTTATTCAATTTATTTAATAATTTCCTCGAAACATCGCGTACTTTGCTCTTTGACAATGTTATTGTGGACCCGCTGCGAAGCATGTGTCCGAATCGTTGTTTTCAATAACATTTTGAAAAATAGTTTATAATTTTAATTCTGCTGATAATATATGATAAATTGAAATTTAATAAGTGTTTTCAGACATTGTGAAATGTGATAGATTTGATATATGAATCAAAAGTCAGGTAGGTTCCTAAAATTATGTCTCATTTTGACGTGACTACTGCCTGGCCGATTAATCGGCCTCCGTTGTCTGGGGACTCATAACGTTGTGGCCGATTATTCGGCCTGCGGTGTTGAAAGGGTTAATACTGCAGTGTGGGAAATACAGCCATGGTATCTTTCAGTGATTCATGTCAAATTGTCAGCATGTGAATTGTCCATGCAACAGTCAAACAATATTCACCTATACAGTTTTGGTCTGACAATATTTCAGCAATATTCAGCTATACAGTTTGGGCCTGACAATACTCAGCAGGACTCACCTATACAGTTTTGGCCTGACAATATTTCAGCAATATTCAGCTATACAGGTTTGGCCTGACAATATTTCAGCAATATTCAGCTATACAGTTTGGGCCTGACAATACTCAGCACTATTCAGCTATACAGTTTGAGCCTGACAATATTTCAGCAATATTCACAAATACAGTTTGAGCCTGACAATATTTCAGCAATATTCACAAATACAGTTTGAGCCTGACAATATTTCAGCAATATTCAGCTATACAGTTTGAGCCTGACAATATTTCAGCAATATTCAGCTATACAGTTTGAGCCTGACAATATTTCAGCAATATTCAGCTATACAGTTTGAGCCTGACAATATTTCAGCAATATTCAGCTATACAGTTTGAGCCTGACAATATTTCAGCAATATTCAGCTATACAGTTTGAGCCTGACAATATTTCAGCAATATTCAGCTATACAGTTTGAGCCTGACAATATTTCAGCAATATTCAGCTATACAGTTTGAGCCTGACAAATATTTCAGCAATATTCAGCTATACAGTTTGAGCTTTACAATATTTCAGCAATATTCAGCTATACGGTTTGGGCCTGATAATGCTCTGCAATATTCAGCTATACAGTTTTGGCCTGATAATACTCAGCAGTACTCACCTATACAGTTTTGGCCTGACAATATTTCAGCAATAATTAGCTATACAGTTTTGGCCTGACAATATTTCAGCAATAATCAGCTATACAGTTTTGGCCTGACAATACTTCAGCAATATTCACCAATACAGTTTGAGCCTGACAATATTTTAGCAATATTCACCTATACAGTTTGGATCTGACAATATTTAGCTATACAGTTTGAGGCTGACAATATTTCAGCAATATTCAGCTATACAGTTTTGACCTGACAATATTTCAGCAATATTCAGCTATACAGTTTTGACCTGACAATACTCAGCAGTATTCAGCTATACAGTTTTGGCCTGACAATATTTCAGCAATATTCAGCTATACAGTTTGAGAGAGACAATACTCAGCAGCATTCAGCTATACAGTTTTGGCCTGACAATATTTCAGCAATATTTAGCTATACAGTTTGAGCCTGACAATACTCAGCAGTATTCAGCTATACAGTTTGAGCCTGACAATACTTCAGCAATATTCACCAATACAGCTTGAGCCTAACAATATATCAACAATATTCAGCTATACAGTTTGAGCCTGACAATATTTCAGCAATATTCAGCTATACAGTTTGAGCCTAACAATATATCAACAATATTCAGCTGATACAGTTTGGGCCTCATAATACTGAGTCTCAACCAGGCAAATCAGTGCTGCCCAACAATGTCATAAAGTCAACTCACACACTTTAGCTACAATACACATATTTACAGCAAACATGCTATTGGGGACCAAATAATCCACATCAGTCCAGATATTTACAGCAAACGTGCTATTGGGGACCCAATAATCTGCCCCATAATCCACCCAGCGAGGTCATGATGTACCCAGGAGGTACATGAGGTCATTATACAAGATTTGATGACATCATAGGATGCTGCTGTCAGCTCCTAAGCTGCTTACTCTGTTCTATGACTGAATCATCCCACCAATACAATTGAACACAAGAATATCCTGGTAGATTCAGCACTGTCCATTATTGAATCCATCTGTTTGTCAGGGATTGCATGCAAGCTGTTATAAATGTTTCAAGTTTGCATTCAAACAATTACCAAAAGCTAATATGTTAAACAGTGACATACTGGTAGATAGACAGCCACTGCTCAGGACGGATTAACCAGTGAAATGTTACATAAATATCAAAACAGATAACATCAGAAGCATGCATAGAATCAATAAAAATGACGACAAATAGTCTTCATTATCTCCCCAAGTCACATACTTGCCAAATTTAACACCAACATTTCCGTCCCCACATACTGATGATTTTCCAAATGCCTCCCTGTAATTCAGCTCCATCAAGAAAGTACTAATGTCTTCTTCTAAGTGATAATATTGTTCAGTAGACACTAAATAAAATATATATGAGCAACATGCACATAACAATGGAATTAATCTCTGTTTGTACTGCATCTCCTAAAAAGAATGAGAAAAAAAAAATCCATTTAGTTATCAATTCCTGAATAAAAGACAATTTAACTAACTTTAAACCCATGTCAGAGAAAAGTAACATCTTTTTGGTGGAACAATCTAATCGAGGGAAAGCTTAATGCATTGCAATATTTATTTTTTACTAACATAAATTCAGCTCAATCTGCTTTTTAATTCAAGTCACAGAGAGGGGGCAAGTTTACTGACTGTTTGTTGAAGAAATGTGTTCATAAAATTCAAGAAAAAAGCAACACAGTTCAACTTACTCTTAAAGTTTGCAAATAATCTGCCATTGACCACCAACATGTCAATGATACTATCACTATCCCTTCTAAAACACTTTAATCAACATGTTGTGTAGCCTTCTTTCAATGGTTTATGCAATGTTTTCTCGTTAGTGGACAGTGTATGAAACTGCTTCAGGAAAGTAGTTTTTCTTGTCATAATCTTGCTGTCAAGCTGATAGAAAAACACAACAAATGTATGTGACTGCTTTCAGATCTGAGTGAGTAATTTTTAACATTACAGAAGAAATGTGGCAGCTGTTTGCAGTGAGATTCAGATTTGAATGAGTTATTGAGCTCAGTGTGATGCTGTTTTGAACAGTATTCCAGTTACATCATGGCAAGACGGCCTAACATCAGGGTTTAAAATTCCCGCCTGCCCGACCGTCCGGAACGGTCTATTTTCATCTCGGACGGTCAAATTTCAAAAGTAGCCTGCCCCGTGGTATGGTAGATATTTTTCCCCCTAAGAGTAAATATTTCATAACATCAGACAGGTTCTCGTGTTGTCAGTTTGAGGTGTTTAAGGTATTATGAAAATTATGTTAAACTACATACGATTGTACAGTTTATGTTACGATAACCAGTCATAACACATGTACTTTCAGTTTACCTAAACTCATTGCATTGCCTGTTAGTGCTATGTGGTTCATAGTTTGCCTACAAACAGTGAATAGAGCTTGCACGAGTTGGAAATGGCAGTCACATTTTTTTTTATTGTGGAATACCGGACAGGCAAGTTTGTATCCGGACTGGTAATGTTTTAAGTTACCAGTCCGGTTGTCTGGCTTGGAATTTTGGGAGTTTTAAACACTGCTTACATGGAAGGAAAGACAGATGTGATTCAGCACTTTGGTGACATCCATGAGCTAGGGTATGGTGCAGACAAACCTAATCAGGATTTGAACCCATAATCAGTTTAGTTTTCTGGTGTACCAACAAAATGCATTACTACACAACAAATTGCAGTGAATAAATTGGTCGTCCTCAGACTTGAATAGTCAGTGATGGTATAGTGTAATTTTAAACACGATTATGTCTCTTTTATATTGTAGAAGAATCTCTTAGATGCATAGACTGACTGACTGACTGACTGACTGAGTTTGGTTTTACGCCGCTTTTAGCAATATTTTAGCAATATTCCAGCAACATCACGGCAGGGGACACCAGAAATGGGCTTCACACATTGTACCAATGTGGGGATTCGAACCCGGGTCTTCGGCGTGACGAGCCAACGCTTTAACCGCTAGGCTACCCCACCACCCTAGATGCATAGACAATGTTTTAACATCATGGGCGACAAGTTAGAGTTCATTAATCCCTTTTTTACTATATCTTTTTTTGCTATATTCCATCTTTGATTCTATTCCAAAGCTCAATTATGAAAGATCAGAGAACTCATATATTATACATTTTCCATAACATAAAGATAATAAACTGAATTAAAAAGAAAAAAAAAAGAGAGATATCACTTGAAATATTTGTGATATTTGTAAATATATTACATATATATTTCATGCATACATTCACTGTATTTTACACACACAAACTGACAATCCTGTATGAAACCAATACACAGACAGTTTAAACAATACAGCAAGGCACTGTTGCTCACCAGCCTCATTCAGAGTTTTAGAGTTTCAGAAGAAAGTCATGTTTCAAGATTCAGATGGTAGATAATATTAGGAAAGATAATCATGTGGAAAGATGAAAGAATTTGTCAAAAAGTGTCTGAAATTGAAGATACATCAATTTTTACAATGTCTTCAACAATAGCCTCAGAGAATAGACATGTTGGTTCAGAAATAGACTCTACATGGTTGTGCACTGTACCCTGAAGGGAAGGTGGGTTAGCCTAATGGTTAAAGCGTCCACTCGTCACACTGAAGACTCGGGTTCGATTCCCCACATGGGTACAATGTGTGAAGCCTATTTCTGGTGTTCCCCCCCCCGTGATATTGTTGGAATACTGCCAAAAGCGGCGTTAAACCATACTCATTCACTCATTCTATATCCTGTCAAATTCTGAAATCAAAACTTTTTTATGCTACACATCCTTAAAAAGAGTATATTGGCCATGAACAAATCTGAAACTCATATTGTGTTGCTGTATTGATATTCCATCTAATTCCTTGACCTTGTGCAGCCTTTTAAACAGATGTGACACTATCTTGCTTTTCAAATACAAAACACACTCACACCTTCTGTGTTTGTTTTGTTTTTTTTTATCGAGGGAAGACATTCATGAACAGACGAACAATATGCCAAGCCATAAACTCACTTGGACAATGAATCCTGGTGAGCATTAACACTGTCCATTAAAACATGAATACAACACTATGGTCAAGTGCAGTGAATGAAGGAAGGTGCAACCATATTGTCAACCAAAGGGAGATAACCCACAACGCTGACATCACTGATGATGAACATGATGGTTGTAATGGCCATATTCCACACACAGGATAAACCATGGACCACTTCCTCAAAACATTTATAGCACCTGACTTCAAGCCCAGATGATTCACTGGGATGTAAACATAGTGCTAGAACTGTCTGCAGCAAGCGTTCCAGGGCGGAAAGAGGAGGCAGCATCAAGCAGGGATTTACTTTGCAGAATCACGATACATACTGATGAAAAATACCATTCCAAATGATAAACAAACTATATGAAAGTAATACAAGCAAATACGTTCAGATATTACTCAAAAGTTAAGGACCCAGCAAGTTTTATATTGCTATAGTTAATCTTAACAACTGATGATTAACAACTTATAGCTACAGTTAATCTGTCATGGCATGAGAATTTAACTACAGTGACATGAAAGAATTAAGTGTTTCTGAACATATTTGAGGAATATCGATTTCAAAACAAGCTATATTTGTTTCCACATGTGATGTCGTCAGGAGTTCTAGGAAGATCAGTAAATTATTAATACGTTCTTTGATTTCTTTAGATGTCAAATATGCAAATATCTGTGACAATAATGTCATTCTACACAAAATAACATGTTACACTGAAATTAATCAGCTTCTTTTCAAACAAATCTTCCCTCCTGAGGACGCCACATGTATAAATCAATCCATCCAGATCTTGTAAGTTCAGAATGCAGAATATTGTCTCTCAAGCATGACTACATAGGCAGCAAGCAATGGTTAGTGATCATGCAAGTGTTAGCTCAGTCAGACCTCAATCTGTCTCTAACACCTGTTATACTGCATTCAACACCTGTACTGTTACATCGTCACACCTGTACTACAACATTTAACACCCGACTGCCCCACTAACAGATGTACTGTACTTCTGCACTTAATACATGTACTGCTGCACTCAACACATGTACTAACGTACTTAAACATCTGTTGTTACCTTCAACACCTGTACTGCCAATCTCATGCACCTGTACAGACCCGTAAAGATCCAGGAAAGAATTAATCTTCAGTAACCCATGCTTGTCGTAAGAGGCGACTAACGGAATCAGGTGGTCAGACTCGCCGACTGGGTTGACACATGTCATCGTATCCCAATTGCGTAGATCGATGCTCACGCTTTTGATCACTGGATTGTCTGGTCCAGACTCAATTATTGACAGACCACCGCCATATAGCTGGAAATGATTGCTGAGTGTGCTGTAACTAAACTCACTCACTCCATACACCTGTACAGGTATGTTTAACACCTCCACAGTTACACTAACCCACTTGTACAGCTACACATCACACCAGTACAGCTGCAGTCTAAAAACTGATTCAATCATAAATCTGTCAGCATAAAATAAACTCAATATTCAAAACTTATTTTTTTTTAAATTTCCCCTCTGAAAAATTATCTTAACAGTAATGTCCATAAAATTAAATAAATCTAAAATATTTTCAAACTTCCAAAACACAATTGTTGAACACTGTAGAGAAGCGAGAGAGACAGACGCATATGATGAAACAAGACAGGGTCAGAGGACAATCAGGGGAGGTAACACACCTTCAGATGTAGCAATAGGGCACTGATATCTACGACCATGACTTGTAGTGCGTCTATATCTACAACACTGAGACCATGCACAGAGTCTATGTCCGTGCTCAACCCACATGTATTCTGGAAACGGTAAACAAATAGATGTTAGGCGTTAGCAGCTAGCGAAGCTCTCTGCAGGTCTCCTATCACATCTACGTATGTAGAAAGTGATATGTCTGGGCCTGAATAAGTTTTCAACTTTCCAGCAAACTTTTAATTCCAGAACGTCTAAAATCTTCAACATGTTTCCTTTCTTACCACAAAGTGAATATCCAAAATTTCAAATTGTCAACTCACAAAAAGTAATTGTGAACAGACTGAGATAAGGAAAAGAAATTGAAACTTTTCCAATCGTCAGCAGTTTATGAATTCAAAGGAGAACTGCTCCGAGGAGAATTCACTCTGTATATCTCATGTCTGGATTGACGGTTATGATAATTTGAAATATCAAATATCACAAAAAGCATTTGAAGTTTATTGATTTTCGCCCACATGTAACTCTGCAGAGAGGTGCTGAAGCATACTTGAGTTAGATTTTACATTAATAACGGAACAAGAGAAAAACTTTAACAGAACTTCAATAATATACAGAATTTTTCAAATATGAACAAAACAGAAAATTAAGACTAGAAAACACAATCAAGAAAAAGTTTTAAAACAGGATTTTACATAAACAAAATTTCTTTTAACTTGGCCATAATGCTACACAATATTTACATCTTACTAAGGATTCACTGGAGAAAATCTCAAGATATTAATGTTTCCAAACAGAATCATCCAAATCTTATCAGTGTACATTTTTTCCTTTGCCCAGAATTCCATGCAATGAGAATTCCATTTCACAATATTCCCCAAATGATTTTTTATTTCATCCAATGAGCTACAGATTACATGTCCTAAGCATTCCTAATTGGAAAAGTCATTTCAGTTGCAGTAAAGTAAGTACATGTATGGATTAATTTTAAAGAACACATGAACACTTTTAAATGTGCTTTTTGTTAATAACTCCAAATTTACCTGTTTAAAAGACATTGATGTACAGCAGACACAAATCGATATTAATACCTTGCAATAATATTTTGAAGGAAACCTGAAATGAATCAGTTATTGGCTGCACCTTTAAGAGAATTTGCCATTCAAACAAACAAAAGATTCTTAATGAAAGAAGTTCCTATATCTATATTTTCTGATTCAATAAACATAATAAGTACATACTATATATGTAAAATATGGAATACCATGTTCCCTTGACAGCAAGTTTATATAGAGCAAAATGGAATTTGAAGGTATAATTACCATCACACAAAGTCACCACAGACTATAACAATTAGTTCTATAATACCTTCTGACAAGCAAATGGCAAATTTGAATTTTTGTTTGTTTATGTTCCTTATATTCCAGAGCTCATTGGATGAAGTTGTGCATATATATGTATAAATATGAGGCTTGTATATATATATAGGTAGAAGCTGTCATTATGTTCAAGTGGAAGAAAGTGATAGACATGGAGAGGTTGTTTCAAAGTATGCAAACAGGTCAGAGGAAAGGAAAGCATTCAGAGAGTGAATGAGATACATGCAGTCATGCAGTCGGTACAAGCACATGATTTTTCTGTGAAATACAACGGACAACTTTAAGAACTGTACGTTGACACTGGTTGCCACACCAAGGGAGGTAACTCTACACATGGGCAATTGTTGAGCTCTGAACCAATCTGGGCCCCATTCAACAAAGTAACCTCAGTACGACAACTGCTGTAAGGCTGTGTTAACATGCAGCAGTAAATAATATTATTGTACTAAAACTGCTTTGTGGAATGGATCCTGGCCAAATTAGACCAAATCTGATGAATTGACATTTTCATGATAATGAGTCTTTCTATCCAACTGCACACAGACGCATCGATATATCATTCACCCACTAGAATCACAGGAAGGACCTGGGACTACATGGTCCTCAGTAAAGCTGATATATGTGTACATGATGCCATCAAGGTGCTTTTAACCATGCCATCAACATGCAGTGCTGCCATGATTATTTGAGTATTACACAAACAAACAGCTTGTCTTCTCACCTTCTCTCTGCTGATGATCTGCTCGATGTCCTTGATGTCTCCAACCGTCACCTTCTGCGTCTTCAACATCCGTTCTAGAACTGTCAGCCAGTCTCGCAGCTCCCCCACAGACCTGTCAAAGTCCGGCCACGCCGACGATTGTTGCTTCTCCGCTTGGATCACTTTCACTGAAGAAAATATCAGTCATCGAGAACAGTGTAACATTATCAAGGGTTACCTTTTGTTATGAAATAATAAACAGCAATTAAGTCAGATGAGCTGAAGTTGGCTTTGAAGTTGATTCATGTATTATTGCATTTGCAGTGTGTGAAATTTACGCTGGTTCTGTGGTCCCTGGCTAGTAAACATTCATCAGGACCACTAAATGATAAGTTTGCAGGTGGCCAGTGAATTTTGTATTGATAGTTAAATAAATCTACAAATGTTACTTTTGACCAGTGAAGTACAGACAGGACCACTAATTATTGTCAAGTGAGGCCACTCACTGGTCCTGTCATCTAGTGGGACATTTTGAAAGGTTTCTATCCTTGCATAAGTGTGTGTGTGCATGGATGTGCATCTGTGTCTTTGTGTGAGTGTATGTGTGCGCCTGTGTGTTTGTACCTTTGAGTGTGAGTGTCTGTCTGTCTGTATGTGTGTGCCTGTGTATATCGCTGTGTCCTTCAAGCCAGTTCTCAGTCTGCACCTTATGAACTGTGTAGTGTTGGCCTTCTCACCTTGGGTGAAAATCTCTTCCACCATAGCCTCCTGGCGGGTTTTGAGGTTGTCAGCGAGGTTGCGAATGTCCTCCCAGTCGGAGTTGAGTTTGTTCATCTGTGTCTGGATGTTGGAGGGCATGTCGCCGCCCTGCTCAACACACTCCTCCACGTACTGGTGGTACATGCGGTTCACGTTGTCCACGTTCACCTGCCGATTCTGTATCGCAGCCTTCGTTGTCTGGCAATGAGAATTGGTAACCAAGTGTCAACATTTACATTGGATGTTAACAAACTGATGAAATTATATAAAACATCCGTAAAATATTAAAAGCATTTCATTTCTTCTATAAGATTAAGTTTCAATTATGGTTTTACAGGCATGTTAATGTAGGTTCTCATAATGGAAGTTTCATGAAACTCAATGGGATTTTGTTAGTATCTCTAAATGTACAGATAGTTGCATCCTTATTAAGCACATGCTACATAAAGGTAGAAAAATGTCACTTTGAAATAATTAATTGGTATAAGTACATAAGTCTACCCTGTCCTCCTCACAATATATACTAAAAGCCTCATGTTGTTCCTGACATTAATCTTTCAAATAACCAATGTTTGTTGCAAGTTCCCGTGAATTTACCAAACAATCCAATTTAGAGAGAAACAGACTTTCAGATTTGAGTTAGTCTCACTGTTTCTGTTACCTCTCATTTTAATTGGAACCTAGCACTATGGAGCATGACCTACCTCAGGGTCTACTATGACGGAGTCGTTGCCGTCTGCAGATGTAGCTGATGAGATAGGGCCGGACTGGGTCTCCAGAAGTGTCTTGGTCTCTGTCATCCATGACTGCAGCTGACATGTCTCCGCCTCATACAGTCGGAGGCGCCGCAGGTAGCTCTCGATCTCATGGATCTTGTCGGGAACATCCTTGATTACCTGTTGACAAACAACCAAGCTTATATTTTGCACATTTTAACACAAATATGCAGCTTATCTCAAACTCAGAACTTGACAAATGTCTAGAAGCTGCTTCTTAGTCAACCCTAATTTTAATAGACAAGTTTAATGTGCTTGATGCCTGAGAAGTTATCATGAAATGCATTTTGAACGATTGAAGCTATCATAAAATGTCTCCGAAGTAAATTACAGCCAGCTGAACCAGTACCAGAAAACCAATCTACAGAGCTTTATAAACAAGTACAATGATAACTGTGTGTTCTCTCCATGTATGTCATAAACTTATTAGTGCTTGTCCACTGACTCATCCAAAGGTTGAAAAACATCAAAATATTTTACTGGGTTTAAAATTATATAAAAGACATCAACATTCACAAGCAACTGTCGAAGACTTCCAGGCATGAGTTTCTTCAATGAAGCCATCATTGTACTTCTGAATTCCCATAACATATAACATGGACGAAAAAATCCTGGTTGTAGTTACCTCCCCTGATTCACTAACCCAATCCAACTCTGGTGAGTTTAATGCTACTTAATGTGCAATACACCATGGTTATCTACCTTCTTCCATCGACTGTTGAGGTTCTGTAGATCCTTCTGGATATTCTCAGAATCCTGATTGGACAGAGATTCCGTCTTCAACATCTTGATCCCGTTTCTGTTAACGGCATCCAGACTCTGTTGTCGAGGTCCGATGTCGTCTTCACGATCCTGACAACAGAAGCAACAGTTTCAGTGTTTGAGTGTGTGAGTGAGTGAGTTTGGCTTAGCGCCACTTTGAAATACACAATGCCATTTTAGAAAGTGGTCAAATGTAACATATGTTATATTTGGGATTACACTTTCTAAGTAAAGTACAGATTCTAGCACTTTTTTTTGTTTTTTTGGGGGGGTTGAGTCCCATCTGGGATTCGAACCCACACCCTCAGAGTCAGGCACCTAATTGCCAGCACACAAAGTCAGACGCCTAGACCGCTCAGCCACCGCGGCTTCCACAAAAAATGGAAGTCGGACAACTGGTAGTCTAGACTACGGACTTTGTGTACCCCTCTGATAAGTGTTAATTGGCACGGCTCCCATGGCCGAAAGCTATGAAATACACAATGCCATTTTAGAAAGTGGTCAAATGTAACACATGTTATATTTGGGATTACACTTTCTCAGTAAAGTACAGATTCTAGTACTTTTTGTTTGTTTGTTTTTTGGGGTTGAGTCCCATCTGGGATAACACTTATCAGAGGGGTACACAAAGTCCGCAGTCTAGACTACCAGTTGTCCGACTTCCATTTTTTGTGGAAGCCGCGGTGGCTGAGCGGTCTAGGGCGTCTGACTTTGTGTGCTGGCGATTAGGTGCCTGACTCTGAGGGTGTGGAGTTCGAATCCTGATGGGACTCAAACCCCAAAAAACACACACAAAAAAAAAGTACTAGAATCTGTACTTTACTGAGAAAGTGTAATCCCAAATATAACATATGTTAACGCCACTTTGCCAAACATTTTAGCTAAATTATTACGCCTTTGGTGAATCATAAGTGCACGGGTAAACTAAGAAATGTAATCAGTCTAAATCTGTGTAACAAACTCTCAAGAATAGATTTCAGGCATGTCCGAAGGAAGTAAATTTGTTCAGGGAACTGTAGACTAAGGCTTAAGGGAACTGGGGTATCTTAGACTAGCCCCCAATCCCTAGCAATAGCATCTGAATTTTGTTTTGTGAATGATTTTATGATATGGCCTGATCAGACACATGCTTCTGGTCCGTTACTTGAACAAAGATCAGCACAATCAGACCACAACATACACATGGATCATGTGAGAAAGGAATTGAAAATGGTATTCTCCAGGAAATCCCACATGATACTGCTGAAAAAAATTCAGCTTTTAAATCTCACCTTGACCTTCTCTAGAAGGTCCTCGAGGTACTCCTCGTCAGGGCGGATGGTGGAGGACAGAATATTCTCGGTCTCATCGATCCAGAAGAATAGTTCATCCATGTCATCAGTGAACTCGCTTGTCTTCACGCTTCCTTCATCAATCCTGGTTAAACAACAACACACATGTCAGATACAGCACCTACAGCTCACACAAGCAGCCTGTCAGTGGACATTGTGAGTCACTTCAAGCTGCTGACAAATAATTGGAACCAAAGTAACTGAAAATTTTAAGCTTTAACATAAGAATTATCATAAGGAAAGTCAGACTTCAGATCAGGGGTATTCATCAAATCCAAACAGTCTGCAGTTCATTTTGGTCAAGCGCTTTGTGAAAAAACTGCTAGATTTTAGACACACACAATTGCTTCCTCTGCATGTTCAACAGTCTCATACTCACTGACATGTTTAATCGTTATCGTTCATCAAAACATTTCTCAACAACTTGTCACAGACAAGTTAATCTGCAAGAATGTTGGGTTGTTTTAATCAACAATGAACTCAGCTTTGAGCAGATATTTCTGATGATCATGGAGTGGTTTTTGTGATGATCATGGACAGAGTTAGTTTGTGTTAGCTCAGTAACCCACCGATCATGTCTCTCGGTGACGTCTGTGGAAACAACCCTCCATCGCTGGTTGATGGCGGCCAGCTTGTCACGGAGTCGGTCAGCATCAGGTACTGCTGATTGTCGGATGATCTCATTGCCGGCAGCGTTCATACTGTTGACTGTGCCTTGCTGGACACGCACACTATTCTCCAGTTCCTAAATGAAGAAATATTAACATGTCTTTGATGCTAGGATCCAGTAGTACAGTCAGGATGTAGGGCAGGTGAGTGAACAGGGTTCTAACCTCAAGTAAACAACATGGTGGACCCGGATGTCATCAAACCTTCAAGTAACTTCATCTTTGTGAGTGGAAAAGAATAGTCTCTGAATATATAATTTTGATTGTAACAAATAATAAACCCATTTAAATTGAAAAGGAGCCCAAGTCAGACCAGAGATTCAAGCAGTAAACATTTTCAAAATGCTAACAAGGGGAGACTGTGCAGGATCACTTGTAGTATAAGAACTCTCAATCTCATTACATCTCAGGCCAGCCTAGTAGTTTACAGATTTGGAGTTGGTCCATAGGTTAGGAAAGGAAAAAAAATGCTTTGTACTGGATTAATTTAATCATTTAAAGTCTCATTTGGATTGGTAGCTGACAAAAAACCCCACCTATTCATACTTGGAAAATTTCTGTTTCAGTCTAATAAAAACCCTGTATTATTGGTATTATCAAACTATTTAATGGTCAGTAGGATCAACAAAACAACATCATATCTGTAAAACTGTGTAGATAAAACCTGAGAAACTTCATACTGATTTCATAGTAAGGATTGCTCCTTTAATACATGATTCATAAAACCATTCATTACTTTCCCTGTATATCTCTGACCTTGTGTGGAGAAGTGAAAACTGTTTACCAAGTACCTGTCTGCCAGCACTATGTACTACAATGTGTACAGATGGCAGGGTTCTCATGGGGAGGCACCATGGTGCTACACTGTTCAGTTGCTGGGCTACTGACAGCACACATGATATCAACATTAGATTTGGATAGACATTTTCACAAATTTCTGGTGTGACTTGTGGAACAATACAGCCGGACACCATGTTCCTTCCTAGCAGATGAACGTCAATAATCTTCACATGACTGGTCAATACTGATCAAGTGGCGAGTCAATATTCAAGGTCAGTGTCTTGATTTTGAGGTCCTCATCAAAACTACTTTGTCACATGTATGAAGTAACCAATGGAATTGCAAGAATCTCAATAAAGGCAGAACCACAGTGAACACAAGGTGAATGTGTGAGTGAGTGAGTCTAGTTTTATGCCGCTTTTTGAACAATATTCCAGTAATATCAACACCAAAAATGGCTTCACATACAGTATCCATGTGGGGAATCAAACACAGGCCTTCTGCATGACAAGCAAACGCTTTTACCATAAGGCTACATTCCCCACCCAAACCAAAATAACCAAACTGAAAATGAGTCTGTTTACTTACAGTGAACACTCTGTCACTGGCCTGTATATCGTCAGTCTGCTTGGCGTCGGCCAGTTTGGTCTCAGCGGTGTCTAACCATACTGCCATATCCTTCATGTCAGTGTGGAACTGGCGTCACTGCTCCATGGCCTTGTTCCACCGGCTGAAAGAGCCATCATTTATGGTTAATTACATGCAGAAATACACAATCACTTCAAGAACATTAGGGTGAAGTATAGTGTTGTAAACACCAGACATCAGGGAATATATTCTGTAACAACCAAGTCCACAAGTGACACATAGAGCTTGGAATGCAAAGAAGATGAACAAATAAGTTACAATGTAATATTGGGTACTGGTTGATAACATTCCATAAACAACTGGTGTCAGTATTTACAATATGTCACCCTGCATGACACACCAGTAACTATTGTAGTTAGCACACTGTTTAAAAACATTTAACTCAAGTTCTAACTCCAAGCAGTGACAGATCTGAAATCAACTAAACATCAAGGCCTACAGTCTGTTCAGCTAACTGGAAGCAGACATCTTGTTGTTCCTTTGATGCCATTAACCAGTTAGCGCAATTAGAGTTACCTCCCTTGCACTGTCTGGGCAAAGTCTGCCGGGAACAAAATATGCTGTTGCCGTTTCAGCTGAAACTGGCATTAACACTCAAAGTCACTTTTGAAATCTACAGTCATGATAAATATCCTCCTTTGTGAGTGAGGAAGACTGATTTACTCAACAATCAGCACTAACTGGACTCATTTTGTCCATGCCACAAATAAGAGGGTTCAAATTTGAGCCACATTGTGGGGAACTTTGATGTGATCAAGACACACATTCTGCACCTAATTATATAACTACCAACTAGCAATTATAGGAGTCTGGATGAGTGAATGTCCCTATTCTTATGTGTTTTCTGGTCTCAGTGACTCCAGGTATCATCACTAAACAGCAGTTGTACATCCAGGTATATACCGCTGTCCAGTGTTGTGCGTGTTGCTGACTGCAGCAGTAAACAACAAACAAACAATCAAACAAACTATTCCAAATAACCGACTTTGAAATGATTGTACTGTAAGACTGACTTACGACCTGCCAGGGATTAGCGAATATCTGTCACCAATAGATGAATCGACTGTCAAGTCATGGATGATGTCATCTTTGATTTTTTTGCGACAATGCCTTAACATGACATGGGATCAATAAGGGCAACTTAAGCAGTGAAAACAATGGAACTTGAATTCACAATCAGCATGAAGCAAGCATGGTTTGAATTTCACCAATATCCAAGCTGATATGGGTGCTATATATATATGGGTGATAAATGACTCAAATTGTATGTTATTGTATGTTGGTAATGTATGCAGTTATTGTATGCTGTTATTGTATGCTGTCATTGTATGTTGTCATTGTATGCAGTTATTGTATGCTGTTATTGTATATTGTCATTGCATGTTGTTATTGTACATTGTTAATGTCCGCTGTTATTGTATGCTGTTATTGTATGTTGTTATTGTATGCTGTTATTGTATGTTGTTAACTCTTTCAACACCAGTCAACCAGAGGCATTTACTGCCATGACACCGAGTTCCCAGAGACTCTGAGGTCATAGATGAAGCCTATGTTTATGAAGGAAATTATAAGCTTGTAAAACGTTTTTGCTACTACATCCCATACACCATTTAAAAGATCTAATCCTACTGTTGATAAATATGAAGTTTATTTTTAATATTATTCAAATAATACAACTACAACTTAAATAAATTTATATTTGAATGAAAATGTAAGCTTACATTTATAACATCCAGATAAACCACGAAACCAGCAAAAACTATGGCGATTTTTTCCATTTGTGACATGTCATAACATACCCGTGCCTTTTCCTTTTATATTTTCATTTTACGTAATCAGAAAATTATTATAAAAGATTTCTTAAACAATATGTATGGTCGCCTATTTCCGATATCTGTGGCTTTCCGGGCGGTAAAATGACATAACAACGGAAAATACCTCCGCTTTCGCTTCAGATGAATAACATGCGCCGCAAATCGCTTTGATGCCGGGCATCGCTCGAAAAGCTCTGAACATCAACAATATCACTGTACCCTTGCCAAGAGTATTTTCACAGTTGTAAGAAGCGATTTTATTGGATAAAGATTGGTTTCTAATGACGCTTTTTCGCCACAGTCTGCTATAAGGGTCGTGATTGGTCAAAATCAGACACGTGACCTAAGGCAGCCAATCATATTACGGCAATGGATACCGTCCCTCGTAAACGAAAAACTTTAGATTTGGACAAAAGTTTTGGGTAAAATAATGCTATTCTGAACATATTAAGCAAGAAATCGCTACCTATAATGTAAATTATGGAACTTATTGGACGATCGCGCTAGGTTATGACCTGTGACAAAAATGCTTCATGTATGTATTTTCGCATTAAACATCGTGGTCCGAGCGTGAAGATTGAGGCGGCGAGAGCGAGATGTCACTTGTCAGTGACTTGACTTGCATTACATGATCGCACAAAAAGATGGAAATAGTAATTTTATATGTACGTTTGACAACTTTTATGAATGCTGTTGTTGATTTTATTCATTAGTTTATTCAATATATTTAATAATTTCCTCGAAACATCGTTACTTTGCTCTTTGACAATGTTATTGTGGACCCGCTGCCGAAGCATGTGTCCGAGAATCGTTGTTTTCAATAACATTGCGAAAAATAGTTTATAATTTTAATTCTGCTGATAATATATGATAAATTGAAATTTAATAAGTGTTTTCAGACATTGTGAAATGTGATAGATTTGGTATATGAATCAAAAGTCAGGTAGGTTCCTAAAATTATTTCTCATTTTGACGTGACTACTGCCTGGCCGATTAATCGGCCTCCGGTGTCTGGGGACTCATAACGTTGTGGCCGATTATTCAGCCTGCGGTGTTGAATGGGTTAATGTATGTTGTTATTGTATGCTGTTATTGTATGCTGTTATTGTATGTTGTCATTGTATGTTGTTATTGTACGCTGTTATTGTATGCTGTTATTGTATGTTGTTGTATGCTGTTATTGTATGTTGTTATTGTATGCTGTTATTGTACGCTGTTATTGTATGTTGTCATTGTATGTTGTTATTGTATGTTGTTATTGTACGCTGTTATTGTATGTTGTTATCCTACGCTGTTATTGTATGCTGTTATTGTACATTGTTATTGTATGTTGTTATTGTACGCTGTTATTGTATGGTGTTATTCTACGCTGTTATTGTATGCTAATGTATGTTGTTATTGTGTGCTGTTATTGTACATTGTTATTGTACACTGTTATTGTATGCTCTTATTGTACGTTAATGTATGTTGTTATTGTATGTTGTTATTGTATTTTGTTAATGTATGCTGTTAGCGTATGTTGTTATTGTATGCTGTTATTGTACGCAGTTATTGTATGTTGTTATTGTATGTCGTTATTGTATGTTGTTACTGTGTTGTTATTGTATGCTGTTATTGTAGATTGTTATTGTATGCTGTTATTGTACGCTGTTATTGTATGTTGTTATTCTACGCTGTTATTGTAAGTTGTTATTGTATGCTGTTATTGTACATTGTTATTGATTGTATGTTGCTATTGTACGCTGTTATTGTGCATTGTTATTGTACACTGTTATTGTATGTTGTTATCCTACGCTGTTATTGTATGCTGTTATTGTACATTGTTATTGTACGCTGTTATTGTATGGTGTTATTCTACGCTGTTATTGTATGTTAATGTATGTTGTTATTGTATGCTGTTATTGTACATTGTTATTGTACACTGTTATTGTATGCTCTTATTGTACGTTAATGTATGTTGTTAATGTATGCTGTTGTTGTACGCTGTTAATGTATGTTGTTATTGTATGTTGTTATTGTATGCTGTTGTTGTATGCTGTTATTGTATGTTGTTAATGTATGTTGTTATTGTACGCTGTTATTGTACGTTGTTAATGTATGAGTGAAACTGCCATGTAAATCATATTGTAGGATGTTGATACAGGAACATTTTGTCACATACAAGCTATTTACCTCACATACACCATGGAGGACACCCACTGATTGACAAGACTGAATGTACGCTGTTGTACATTTCACCCAGCTGGGTTGTCACCTGTCCATCACACTGACAGGGGAGGAGGTCAACAAGTGCATTTAGTCAGGTAACCTAATCCCAGCTTTGTCGTGACATAACAAAACATATGTCACATCTATTCCTGACATAAACATACATATGTTACAAGATTCTAACCACAATTAGAATTCTTCAGATGACTTATAATCATGTCAGAATCAAACCCAGGCCTCAGGTGTAATGAGCAAATGTTTCATCCTTGAGTGAGTGTAGCTAGTTTGACTCTAAGTAACATTCCAGTCATGTTGTTGACATGGACCCTTGAAAGGTGAGGTACGTCAACCACCAGACTAACGAACTATACCTCTGTTTATATTCCACCAGACTAACGAACTATACCCGTTTATATTCCACTAGACTAACGAACTATACCCCTGTTTATATTCCGCTAGACTAACAAACTATACCCCTGTTTATATTCCGCTAGACTAACGAACTATACCCCTGTTTATATTCCGCTAGACTAACGAACTATACCCCTGTTTATATTCCATCAGACTGACGAACTATACCCATGTTTATATTCCACCAGACTAGCGAACTATACCCCTGTTTATATTCCGCTAGACTAATGAACTATACCCCTGTTTATATTCCATCAGACTGACGGACTATACCCCTGTTTATATTCCACCAGACTAACAAACTATATCCTAGTTTATATTCCACCAGACTAACAAACTATACCCATGTTTATATTTCACCAGACTAACAAACTATACCCCTGTTTATATTCCACCAAACTAACGAACTTTACCCCTGTTTATATTCCACCAGACTAACAAACTATACCCCTGTTTATATTTCACCAGACTAACAAACTATATCCTTGTTTATATTCCACCAGACTAACGAACTATACCCCTGTTTACATTCATGCTGTTTGTTTGATTGTCATGAAGTGTATTCCAGTAATAATATAAACAATATTAAAACATCCAGGACATACTAGAATGTGTACTCTATAAAATTACTGCTGAAATTCTAAAAAACTTTGTTGGCTTGTTGTTTAATGCCACTCCCAGCCATGTGACCATGGACTGCAGATAACAGAATCTGAGCAGACAATCCAGTGACTGATGGCATGAACATCATCCCTTGCCATCAGGGTACGATGACCGGCAATCAGCCAAGCACCATGTCTGACCACTGATTCCATTTGGTCGCCTTATATGACCAACACAGCTTGCTGGGTATGATGTCAACACAGAAGCCCCATTGGGTCTGTCAGTACTTGGTATTTTAGACTGCCTGACTGACTGAGTTTAGTTTTACGCCGCTTTTAGCAATATTCCAGCAATTTCATGGCGGGGGACACCAGAAATGGGCTTCACACATTGTACCCATGTGGGGAATCGAACCCGGGTCTTCGGCGTGACGAGCCAACGCTTTAACCACTAGGCTACGCCACCGCCCCCATACTGGTGAACAAACAACCAGTTTATTTCTGCTTAACAATAATTGCGGATGACAATGCTGACCATGAACTGAAGCATTCCATTAGTTACAAACATTATCATTTAAGCAGAGTAACATGATATACACCACACAGCAGTGGGTATGCAATACGCCCATTACCATTACCGTATTTACTCTAATTACTGCAATCGCCCCTCTTAAGTCAGTGAGTGTGTTTTTCCATAGCTTTCAGCAATATTCCAGTATCGTGACCAGAAATGGTCTTATTTAAACACAGAGAACACATGAAGGAATAGAATCCTGGCTTCTACCATGATAAGTGAACCCCAAACCCCCTGTGACCTCATGATACTGATGGAGTGGACAATAATGCTGCAGGCTTTTAGCTGCTTGCTGAGCGTGCGAGTGGGTTTGGGGTGAGTGAGTGAGTGGAGTTTAAATCATGACTTTTGAACATAATGTGGGAGTAATATCCAACTGATGCTGGTTGTTTTCACAACCAGTATGGTACAAAGCTGACAGACTAACGCTAAAAAACCTGGACTGAATCTTGTGTTCCAACCCATTGCTTAGTGTGGGTGAAATGGGTTTAATGTCACACTGTCGTAGAAGGTCTATCCACAGCTTGGATATGTGTCACATTAGGCCAGACAAATGGACATATGGCACACTTGCTGACGACACTTTAACCATTAGGGGCTACCCCCACTGCCCCTATTTGATGGTGAGGCTGAGGTGAGTGACAATGCTAATCTGCTATAAATCTTATATCTTAACAGTAACGGTGACATGGGTTTTAATTCTGTGTAATAATCATACAATGTACACTGATGGCTGAGCTATCTATTACTCCTTTAATGACAAGTGTCAGACAAAGTAAAACAAGTATCTTTCAGTATCTTTTGACATGCATGACCAGGGCTAGAACCACCAACACTGACCTTCTGTTTCACAGGCAGACACTCTACCCACTACACCACAGAGGTGATTATAAATATCATAACATCCAAGGTGGCCGACAAACCCATTTCAGAACAACTTGAATCAAACACATGGCCAGAGTCTGGTATGCTATCCAGAACACAAATGACAGAGAATACGGTAGTTATAATTCTGTGCATGATGTATTCTGTACCCAACTTCAGGGAGAAAGACAGAAGCCTATACTGAGCTATATGGATCTGGAACCCTCGTAGCCTCTTTTGATTGATTTCTCCTGGCTGTGATCACCAATACATCAACAACTGACAATCTAACGAGCACAGATCTTTCCTGCATCACCACTGCATTATCTGCTCCTGTTCTCATGAGGGTTGTATCTTACTTCATCAAAACTTTACATACACTTTCAACATCAATGGTTTTACTCTGGGGCGGTGGGGTAGCCTAGTGGTTAAAGCGTTGGCTCGTCACGCCGAAGACCCGGGTTCGAATCCCCACATGGGTACAATGTGTGAAGCCCATTTCTGGTGTCCCCCGCCGTGATGTTGCTGGAATATTGCTAAAAGCGGCGTAAAACTAAACTCAGTCAGTCAGTCAGTGGTTTTACTCTTTTAAGGGAAATTTAATATTTTGTATTTCTGAAGTATATTTTACATTTTAGGCACATTAGTATTTAATGTTCCACTCAGGAATTTGGAAACAGACTCACTGTGTATTCATGTATACAAATATCATCTATAAACTCAGCATATGACTATTCCTACATGCTGAAAAGCAATGAATATTAATAACATCAAAACCATTATGAATAATTCGCACACAAGAGAGGACAAGTAGGTTGTGAGGTATATAGCATACAGTACGGTTTACAACTGGATATAATGGTAATGTTTCCCTGTCAACATACTCACATTATAAGTCCTGGATCATGTGGCAGGGTAATGACTCCTCGGCCTAACTCCGCCATGGTAGAGTATTTCATGTATCAACTGTACGTATCACACAAACAATAAACACGTTTCCTCCAACCTAGGGAAACTTCTCATTCCTGTGGAATATCATTTCATACACACAGAAATGACTTGTTGACACTGCTTTAATCCTCCTGGCACAGACACACGTGTACTAATTCCTTTAAATCATCCCGAACATCTTCAAAAACTGATAAATCACAATCAAATACACAGCTTATCCAGCCTTGTCTTTCAATATCCACAAAAGTTCAATTCAAGGTGTGGACAAAACTGTTCCAAACTTCTTGACAGCAGAAAACACGGAGTGACAAGCCCCACCCTTCCTCCTTGATCTTCTTGACCATTGGCTAACTGTCCCGGCTGGATTAAAGCACAGATCCTATCAACCAAGTGGTCAGCTAATCCACAGGTTAGAAGAGCATTTAAAAGTCCCCACTAATTGTGGGGTGGGGTGATTTAACAAGTCTATTGTATTGTAGTAACTAGCAATCTGAGATGCTAAGCACGAACCAATGACCTCATTAACCAAACAATATGTGCAGGTTACTTTGAACTTCTTTGACAACTTATCAAGCAAAGGTTCTACCCAAGATTACAGATATTTAGGCAACAACTATTACTCATATTAACATTTATATATAATTGATCAAATGCATTACCATGCTAATTGATTCCCTATCCTTCCATTACCATTACAACATTAAAGAACATCAAATGACCTTTGACACCATGAAGCTATACCCAAATATTGTTATCTACAATAGAAGTTTTAATTTCATTTTAAAATGAATAGCTTGTTACCATAAAAAAGAGAGAGGCAAAAACAATAAAAGCAAATCTTCCAAAAAAATCTTTTCAGAAATAAACAGTATCTTTCTATGATAGAGTAAGTGACAGCCTTGTAAGATCACACCACCTTCATGTCAAATTCCACGACAGCTTTACCTAGTTGTCTACACTTTCCCTACCACACCTGTGCACATAGAGCAATATACAGGAGGTTCGTTACAAATGGATATATGTACATAGAGAAATATATACCACAGTCACCACAATTCATTTCCACACTGAACCATAGACATCACATCGAAGAAAAGCTTCATCTATTACAAAGACGATCTACCATCTCCTGTGTTTGACAAGATTAGTAAGATGACACCATGCGAGATTACCACCCATCAAGTATGAGGTTCCCAATTATTACGAGGACTTGGAATAACCACATGTGTACATACGTTGTAAGTATTACTGTTACCAACACAGGTCAAGGGTAATCTTGTGTTGACATCTGAACTGATGAAGAAACAATGACATGAAAGATGCTGGTATATTCTACATAAAACAACTAATTAGCTTGTCCGACTCAGATGTTAAAGGCCATTGTTGCTGATATTCAATCAGTCATGTGAGGTATGTACAGACATCTACCTCTACAGTGTCATCTGCTCTACAATCCACTATCAGTCATCTATTGTGAGCAGCATGTCGTTGATATCTGCCAGTAGAATATTAATATCCCGCCTGATCACGTCCATGGTTTTGATCTACAAACAGGCGTGATGCGAATCCACTTATCAATATTTACTGGTACAGAAAATGATGACTCCACAAATCCTTTGGCAAGAAAACCGATCTCGGTCAACAAAAACACATCCTCAGCTCCTGTGCTAGAACTCAATCATAGGAAATTCATATGCTGGACGTATTCCCAGACTTGCTTAAAATACATTTGAGAACAGCTGTATTGATATTACATGCAGATTAAAACACACTCTTCATTCCTTCTGGTTCAGATGATGACATTTTGATACATCAGACAAAAATTAATATCCTCCGTTCTTCATCTGACTTGACTGAGCTGTGTTCACGAAGCCTCCTTGTTAGCCTTCACAAAATGTCACGAGACACTGTATAAGTTAAATCAACACAAGAAGTGAACAATCTCAGTTTCAAGTCAGCTGGGTCAAATCGCCTTCCTTCACAATCCACGTTTGTCAGAATGTGTCGTCTCCCTGACATCCACTAGAGAAAACTGATACACTCTGGTCAGTTTCAGCTGTAACCTATGTTCATCCGTTTCCAGATCTTCTGTCACTCCGTCAAACACACAACCCTTTCTTCTCCCATCGACATCATCCTCTGAGCAAACATACTCGGATTAGTACACGACAATGGTCACAATGTGGCACTGACTGGACAGTTGACCGATAGCTAAGAGCAATTTTTAAGCTGAATTATCTGTCAAGCATTTAAAACATTGATAGCTGTTGCCTTGAATCCTAAGACTAAAGTCATTATGTAAATGAAAGTGATAAATTCATCAATCACGACATGAAGCAAGTCTATCGTTCAGCATCACTCACTGTCACCCAGAACAAATTGCAGGTATTTCATTACCTCATAATAAGTAACTCCTTGCTCCATACTAACGTTTGAGTGCTGATTAATTTACATGCATTATTTTAACCCCATTAAGACCTTGGTTCTTGTTACAAATCTTCACTAATCCACCTGATCCTTGAACGATGTTGTATAATATCCTGATATACACTAATCCTTTCTTTGCATGTGATATACACGTATAT
Source organism: Haliotis rubra (assembly GCF_003918875.1). NCBI lineage: Eukaryota > Metazoa > Mollusca > Gastropoda > Lepetellida > Haliotidae > Haliotis > Haliotis rubra. The sequence continues at coordinate 639,826 of NW_025767723.1, forward strand.
CACCCTTCAAGAGCGGTATATCACATTTGATCCACTCAGGTATGTTAATGGTCCAGATATGCTAATTACCTGTAATGACTACATGTCAGGTCCTGCTCAGGGACGCACTGGACATTGGTCAGTTTACACCACCACTATCTATGTCTTCTGTTTGTGTCTAGGATCAGATTATTACCTGTAATTAGTGGTTTTACAGGTGTTAATTTCACAGTTGTATTGATTGAGACTGTTTTCCTTCCTACTACTGATGTATATGTGACGGAAGACTTGTCATGTCATACATGTCATACAATGATTTTAGATGAAACTGTAATCAAACTGTGCTGTGAAGTTGTTGTTGAAACCTTATCAGGACCAGGAAAGAGCTTCCGAGACATTAATAAATCTGTGTCACATTAGTGCATCAGTGTCAATTCCACAGGTGTTTACTGCCATTCAGTTTTCACTAGTCATGATTACACAATGCAAAAAAGTATTCATCAACAAAACAGTGAATGAAAATTGATCGTCTCACAAACTGCATCAGGACCAGAATCAGAAATATTGAAACATCCATGTCACAATAACCAGTGACCCATAAATCTTCCTGTTTGTAGAAAACAGTACATCCCAATCTGGGACGAATCAATACATCCATACAGCCATTATATACCCCATCATCCAGGGAGGCACTTCTCCCTCCTCAGTGTCCAAATACTCGTGCCATTGATTCAGTGCCATGTAGATATTGGAATCAATAATTCACCAAACTCGGAACGTTTTGCACAGTCCACTACAATGCTTCACTGCATCTCAAACAGTCCATGGAGATCACATATAGCCATGCCAAATCCATATATCTTCATAATCAACAACTTCTGCCGCTCCATGAAAAAACACATGATCCCTTACTCTCAAACCGAATCTTTCCACTTCAAAACAAGTCCCTACTCTCAAAACAATTGTGTTGGAGTGCAGTCTAAATCCTATTGGCGTTTGTGGTAATGGAAGTCTCCCAAATCAGACTTTTATATCTGTACATAAATCACCTAATGCCATTTTGATAGAAAGGGATTCCTTTTCATGGATTTTGTAACACTTTATGGCTTATTTGTGTCTTGCGTATTCCAGACTGGCTGATTTAACAATAGAGGCACATTTACATCCCACTGTGGATCTCTACCAATTTCTGACTTCTGTTTCTTCCAATTCAGTTGCCTCACGTTATGGTATTCCTTCCTCCTGCAATCAGCACTGAGGCAGTAAAGGAGGTTGCCATAATGTTGACACAAGTCAATCATCCGTGACAATCAATTACTCAGCACTTAATCTGTATTTCCGTTTTTATAAACAACAGAATTAACAATCTCAATCTCAACAAAGACAGTGCCTGATGTTGAATTACACTCTTGTTATCATGTCACTTTCACCACATCAGCATCAGCATCAGTCAGTGACACATTCACAATGCCCATTTTCCATTGACAAACTCATACATACAGTATCACTTCCAATATCTTCTTGAATGTCTAATAATTTCTTTCTTCAGTGCAGGAGTCCCAACACAGACGCCATACTAACATCCTCAGCAGATAGACTCTGTGCACTACGCCACCTTGAGTGAAGAATACTGTCCACCTTAATCACACAGTGACGTAAATGCACACAAGCATCCCAGTGCAAAGTGCATCCAAAAGTCTTGTTGATAGCGCTATCAGCATGGGGGTGGGTGATATTGACATATCTCAGTGCCGGGATATATATGTCATATCACCCATGTCGATCACTAACCAAAGGTTTATGAAGCAGTTGATGCTGTTTCTAAGTGTATATTCCTTAATATCTACATGCCTGCAACAGATGGGTGACATACAACATTATGAGAATACATTAATCCTGCATGCCACAGTTTTTAAAGCCATGATTAATCAATTGTTCCTTATCTTCAGAGAGGCATAGCCTTTTTGGTATCTTACCAGATATTATTCCTTCAACCGATAAACAACCATTTGGCAAGAATTTGAGAAAGACAAAATTGATTTTTATCCATGGCAACCGTCGCCATAGAATACTGTACAGGTGATAAGGAGTGTAAAAGTAGGTAAATATAATCTGTAACACCTGCTGGATAAGAGACTGAATTAAAGCTGCACATCGTAACTAGCACCGTGAGGTGTTATACCTGAAGAATACGCCATCAGCAATCTAATACAATAATGACTTGATGATACAAACCGTATCACATTCAATGTTTAAGATACAGTGAGTGAGTGAGTGAGTGAGTGAGGGAGTTTAGTTATAAGCCACTTTTAGCAATATTCCAGTGGGGGACACCAACAATGTGCTTCACACATTGTACCCATGTGAGGAACCAAACCTGGGTCTTCGTCGTGAAAAGTGAACACTTTAACCACTAGGCTACCCCACCACCACTCAAGATTCAGGAATGGTTTACATGAATCAATTCACAAGTGAGTTCAATATGTAAAGAGAGTGAATACTATTATACACTGCAGTCAGAAGTATTTCTTCTGTATCCAAAGCCTGTAAATAAGTACTGAGTGAGTGAGTGAGTTTAGTTTCACGCCACACTCAGTGTTCACGAATAGCGTCTGACCCTCTGACAAATCCGGCAGATTCGCCAACGGTCAGACAGAAGTCTACAACCCGGCGGCCCCAGTGTCTGACTGTATATTTCACAATGACTTTGACTGAAATTGTTTTATGTGACATGTGACACTTGTTTGCTGTTCATAAATCTTATGTTTGAAAATAATTTCAATGTCAATTATAAGAAATATTAAATCTGAAATGTGTGTTTAATTTTATTCCATGGGTCCTGTGCATTTTCAGTGGGACAGACAGACATCTGAAACTTACAGGACCCAATGTCCTGTGACTTTGAAACACCATTCGTGAAAACTGTGGTCTGTAAATAATCAAGTCTGGACCAGACAATCCAGTGATCAACAGCATCGATCTGCACAATTGGGAACCAATGACATGTGTCAACTAAGCCAGCGAGCCTGACCACCCGATCCTGTTAGTCGCCTCTTACGACAAGCATGGGTTACTGAAGATCAATTCTAACAAGTACCTTCACAGGTAAATAAGTACTGGACCAGACAGATCTTTGGTTCATAGGATTAGTAAATATCCATTCTTACCAGGATGCATTCAATTTAACTTCCATAATTTCCCTCAACGTACTGTGTAGCAACCTTCAATTAATGTCAGCTCAACACAAAGCAACAAAGCTACAATGTAGTGTCAAGGAGAAACCCATCTGTACTGAAACGTCCATTAGTATGGTTTTATTCCAGTTTTAGCAATATTTCAGTAACATCATGGCGGAGGATGCCAGAAATAGACAGTACACTTGTCACAGTGGGGAATCGAACCCGACGAAGTGAGCAAACACCATAACCTTTAAGCTTTGCAATTTTTACTTGGTTGCTACTCATCAGTGGCAAATAAGCAGGTTACCCAACAGTTAAAGCATTTCTTTAAATCTTCATACACGATAAGAAATTGGTTTAATTGCGGTATACATTATGTCAGCGATATTTGTAGTGAAAATGGATTTCTCAGTTTTGAAGATCTAAAACAGGTACAAAATAAGAGGAACCTTCTTAGAGTATCATCATCTGTTAAATAACATTCCAGTGAACTGGAGACAACTTGTAGGAAACAGAACTCTCTGCTTAAATCAATTAAACATTAATAGAGTTTACCTAGATATGATCTCAAATGTTAAAGGTTCAAGGATATTCTATGATAAATTGATTAAGAACAACAATACCCCTAAGGTACTAGAGTATTGGAATACTGTCTTTCAGCAGGATATAATGTGGAGTAATGTATTCAGATATTACAGGAAATGTACAAATGATTGTAAGCTGTTAGATTCTCAGTACAGATTTATTTACAGAATAATCTATACAAAGAAAGAACTATTGAGGATGAAGCTAGTAGATAATGATACATGTACTTTTTGTAAAAATACCTCAGAAGACATATTGCATGTATTTTTTTACTGTGATGTAGTTAAAAACTCTTGGCAAAATGTAGAACAATTTCTAAATGCCCACCTCCAGTGTAATGTCACATTTACAAAATTCACTATCATGTTTGGAGTGTGCTCAAACAATAAAATACTAAATCATATTATACTTCTTGCCAAAAGATTCATTTATGTTTCAAGTATAAAACAACAAGCACTTTCCCTTGAGGGATTTCTTAAGTTATTAAAAGATATATGTACAACTGAAAAATATATAGCTAGGAAAAACAACAGCTTAGATCCCTTTATAAGGAAGTGGAAACATTTACATACCAAATTATGTACTAAGCATTGAACTCTACTTATAATATCAGCTGATATTTCCAGACCCCACTCACTACAATCACACTATTCAACTCTATTCCTCCAATTTTATATGCCCTCTACAGAAACTTTAATGATATCTTATGTATCTATATATTTGTTATAACCTTACAAAACACCATTGATGTTATATATATATATATATTGTCTTTTATGTCATATGTATTTCATCTGAGACTTGAAATGGAAAATAAATAAATAAATAAAAAGAAATTTGCACAAAACAAACACCAACAGCGATCCTATCACACAAGTACACATACCAATTCCTTTAGAAATATAACCAAAACACAATCTTGAATCAAATATCAAATAATTGAAATCAACAAAATATGAGAATTTCATTATGAGAATATATATATTAATTAAGTATATAGTTCTCTTCAGCCAATTCTCATTATCAATGTTCAGTTATGTGTTATCCGAAATATAACTTTGAATAAAATGTCAAATAACTGACAAACAGGTGAGTCAGCATGAAAACCCATCTAAATAGCCCAGTATTAAACTTGTGTAAAGTAAAAACAACTCATACTCTGGGAATAATCTTCAGAAATCTTGACATGAAGTCATAAATGCCATACAATGGCAGCACTTATGTTCGAACCGTAAACAAACATAACTCCATCAAGTAGATATGCGCACACTTCACTGTCAATTTAACCTCTTTGATCTCAATAACCTGTGGCCATACACACTGGTCACATCAAGTATGTTTCATCTGTACCTCTTTGCCAGATGAGGTCAGTGTTTGTCTTCTTCAGTTGCTAATGACGACAATGTGAAGACAACATAGGTACTCCCGGAGTGGTGATCGAGTAAATATTGTTGTCAGTTATATGCTACTATATAGCAGCAACTCGGAACAAATCTAGTCCAGGTAAATTATTGGTTCCTAGATGGCATTGAGGTTTAAATGAGATGGCAAGCATGAGGAAGTGGAGACCTATTCTGTAATGGGAGGAGTTCAATCTTGAATTGTCAGAGTTTCTCCGAGATCTACTCTCCTGTAGAAGAGTTGAGTTTTTAAATGACAGACAAGCACAAGACCTAGAGATCTATTCTGCCCTGAGTTGGTAGCAATACAGTGGGGTTATCATTGTAAGAATAGGCAAGACTGACTTAGTTTGGTTTTACGCCGCTTTTAGCAATATTCCAGCAACATCACGGCGGGGGGACACCAGAAATGGGCTTCACACATTGTACCCATGTGGGGATTCGAACCCGGGTCTTCGGCGTGACGAGCCAACACTTTAACCACTAGGCTACCCCACTGCCCCAGAATAGGCAAGAACAGTAGCCACAATAGTAATACTCTAAGAGACCATTGAAGATCTGGGTTGGTAGTGGTCTTCAGTACCCATGCTTGTCATAAGAGGAGACTAAAGCGATTGAGTTGTCAGGCTCGCTGACTTGGTTGACACATGTTATCATATCCTAATTGCGTAGAATGATGCTCATGCTGTTGATCATTGGATTGTCTGGTCCAGACTTGATTATTTACAGAACACTGTCATATAGCTGGAATATTGCTGAATGCAGTGTTAAACAACATTCAAACCAAACCAAACCAAACTTTCAAGATTGATTTAACATTTTCAAATGCAAACACAAGAAAATGTTATAAAATAAGTTAATAAACGAATTACCTCCGAATCTCACTCAAGGATGACATTTATTAAAAAGTTAGAATCGTTTCTTTCCACCTAAGTGTAGATAAAAGTAATTTAACATATTTTCCTTCAATAACTTAACCTGACAGAATAACCAAATTCTTTGGAAATGTTGTGTGTGCTGCACACAAATTGTCAGTTGACGTCAAGGTTTAAAACATGTCTGGCATTTTCTTCACCTCAGTAATGAAATTGGCCAACACCCAAAATGAGAACCTCGGAAAATGTAAGCCTCCAAATTCAATTTGCAGCAAAATGGTGTAAAACCCTTGTAAACCTCAAAGGCAAGCTAAACACATGTCACCAATGACAACATGAGGTAAACACTGCACACAGCGCCAGTGGAAGTTCCCTAGATCCAGACTAGATTACGTCAGTTTCATTACCCAACACTTAAGGAGATACACAATCACATAACAAAATAGTGTCTAGGTCCTCTCACCCACCTAGACATGTAGTCGACACTTCAAAATGTCTGCAAAGACAGCCACCCAAATAGTTTCTTTCTGTATTAATAATCAAATATTTACCAAATATGTACTTATAAAAGCATAAAGAAATTCCAAAATCCTAACGACTGGAACAAAATGTGATCTACAAAGAAAAAAATGGAACATACATGAATGAGTTCAGCTCCATCATTCCAGCATTTTCAGAGGAGAAGAGTTTAGCAGAGCCAAATATGCATTGAAGAATCAAAAGACGGTCAATGCACAAAGTTCACATTACTGTAAAAACTTTAACTATAAACAATATGTTCAATTTACATTGAGACACACATCCATCAACACACTTACTTTCATTACATTCTGAAACAAAAATGGCTCAGCACAGACCATGCATAGATTTTTCAACATGGTTCTTTGGCGGGCCATATTTGGAATCAGGTTTGAATCTCCATAGGAAAATGGATTATCATTGCACATGGTTTTCGAACTTCACTGTTTTGTTTCTTACAAGAGATGTACAATTACATTTGAAAACAAACAGGCAAGGACATAAGTTCACTTGATGTTAGTCAGAGGAGCTAATAACTGGTGGAAGCCTTCCAGCACTGTCCAATCCAGTTAAACATTACTGAGTCAAAACATTTTTTTCTGCTTTTACAAAGTCATTGCTGTCTTCCTGGGAAATGATATTTATGAGCTTTTGAAGTGTACAGCTCATGCTCAAATAAACGTGACTTCCAAATGTCACAACAATATGTCATAGGCTATCTGGGAAATCAACGTTAATTAATTGTTCAGCCTTACAACTGTAGCTCAAAATGCCACCATCTTGCAGCCTGGTTGTTAATTCACAGTCAAGTTATGATGACAATTGTTGTTATAATGGGTACCTTGTGACTGAACTTTGATAGGGGTGTAAGATAGGTAGTGGTACATACCCTTAGTCATGACAGTTAGTATGCTGGGACTCTTGGGTAGGTAGCAGGACACACCCTTATTGTGGACAGTTAGTGTGATAGACACCCTTCACTCACTCATGCCAAAATTTGTTCCTATTGTTTTACATAACATTATCATGCGTTATAAATCATAGTAACAAAACAACCACAAAAGCAAAAACTTCCTATTGTGAAACTTTGGCATACCCTAAAAAGAACATATTGAGATTGTAGATTGGCTTTGCATGAAATAGGCTAACATGCCCACATAATCTGACATGGCCAATTTCGCCAATGTGATTAAAAGTGACCCAACAACACTGAATTGTTTCTGGGTGTAATCGAAGCAAAATAGTATTAGCAATACTGGCGCCAAATTATGGCAAGAGCCATCAAGAATGGGCATCACAGACTGTACCAATGTGGAGACCTAAACCCAGAGTGACATGTGAACAGCTTACCCACTAGGCCATGTGAGAGGGAGCAGGGTTAGGTCATACAGACCATGAAACCAATATATGACAGTGGGAGTGGAACTCTGATACTCTGATCTGCTCTATCCAATACACAAGTCGGCCATGTTGTAGGTATGCTGCAATACAAACAACTAGCTTCTTCAATAACAGATGATACTTATAGTTGTTTATCACACATACCTTGTCATCTTGTTTCTGTGCACTCGCCTACACAGATGTGGTTCATCATAATGATATATTGTTTGAGGATTTCCTCATAACATGTACTTTCAGTATACAGTTTCCTTCTCAGCAAGGAGAATGTGAGTGAGTGCTTCAGAAATAAAACAGTATGTTGTCAGGCTAAAACCACTAAAATCAGTTGATTCTGAGCCAGGAATTCACAGGCCATTTGGAATGAGAATTTATACAAGTATAATCAACCAGCAACTGATCGTTATGGAAAATGATAGCAAAAACTGCATATAAACCATGACGTGATCTAAGTCAGTGAATCACGTGAATCTTTTGCGTTTGAAGTAGAATCAACTGATCTGGTGTTGACAACAATCACGTGTTTGTGACAGCCGATTCAGAAGAAATGGTCAAGGTTATTCATATTTAATATTTATATCAAGTTGAGCTACAAAATCTGAAAAGCATGCCTCGTGAATACATATATACAAAGAGGCATAACTCTGTACTTGTGAGTGAGAGCTGTACATCCTGCACGTCATTCTGTCTCACCTTCGCTGAGGTTCATCATGTTACCATCCATTCTGTCTTTGGTGTAATATTTAGCCCTAAATGCACCTTATCAATATGTTTTCACTGGTTCTGAATCTCCCATCTCATTGGAGCTGCTTTTCAATTTAAATGGAATTGTTTCTATAAAACTTATACATTGGCAAAGACTAAATGTTGCTCTGAGCCTGCACATCGTATCAGAAGTTGACACGCCCTGCTCTTGGAGGATGCATAAACATTCACCCTTATTCAATTCCATTCAAGCTTTTACAGTTACCGTAATCATTTCCCCTGCCTTATACTAAAAATATTCAAGCATGCAGCAAGCCATAACTTTCTTTTCATCTGCCAACAAGAGTGAGTGAGTGAGTAAGTATGGTTTTACGCCGAATTTAGCAATTTTCCAGCAATATCATGGTGGGGGACACCAGAAATGGGCTTCACATATTTTACCCATGTGGGGAATCGAACCTGCATGATGAAACACTTTAACCACAGGTTTACGCAACCATCCCTCTGCCAACAAGACAAAAACTGCCTAGCATCACACTGTAGACAGTGTATTAAAGAGAGAATGGGTGTATCCTTCAAGTATGTGAGGCTGTAGGCACACTGGAAGCAGAAAACTCACTGGTTTCTACTATAAACAACATTCCACGAAGTTTAGGTACAACACACAACCAGCCAGTAGTCACCAATTGTATCTATCCAATACACATCTACAGCAACAAATATGGTTGCCAGGAGCTATCCTGACTTGGTGAACCACAACTAGCCTTGTGACCAGTCACTCACTGTATCCATCCAATACACTTCTACAGCCACAAATATGTCCAGGAGCTATTCTGACTTTCAGAAACACAATAAACCACATGACTAGTCATTCTCTGTATCCATCCCAATACACATCTATAGCCACAAATATGTCCAGGAGCTATTCTGACATAAAGAACCACAATAAGTCAAATAACTAGTCACCCATTGTGTCTTTCCAATCCACATTCTCCATGTGAAATTCCTCATGTGGCCTTCCCTGCTTCAACAATCCTAGAGAAAGAGCCACCTCGTGATATACTACACAACACCTACAATCTGCCTGGCCACTCACACAGTGACAACCTGGCCTGAAACCCATTAGTAAGGAGGAGACAAACCATCCACTTGACAACTCCAATATCTGCCTCCATCATGGTGCCAAATCTACTAGTTGTATCTGTTTCGGATGTTGAGAAGTGAGCTCCAGTTGTTGGGAAGAGCTCCTACTAGGAGGAATCCTATTGAGACAGTGTGAGACCCGGTACCACCACTTCTTGTTATTGTTGATAAAAATATTGATTTTTCATGAGACCTCAATATAGCCTGCATTTTGGCATGATCTTTCGTCTGTCTCAGCTAATCCATTACCTCAAACCCAACAACGAGATATGGAAGGAATCAAACATTAACAGTGTTAATTACATTAATTGTACGTTAATTACACCCATGTCAACAGCTGTTGGCTATTTCTTGCACCACCATGTATCCCACAATACAGTGCCCTGTCAATATAGGGTACTAGGCCATGGGATATTACACCACAGCATTATCAATGTCCATTCAAGAAGCCAATGAAGGCAATGTTTCTAATGGGATACGGGTCAAATGACAACCCTCCTGCCATGAGCAGCGAACAATAGATCGGCCTTTTTCTTGTCAACAGATCAGGGTCATGTGTTGTCTGGCGATCAATTACAACCATGAAACTCAATTACATTAACACAGCGAAACAGTCTAGACATTGGTCGGTTTCTTCTTACACTGAAAGTCCTATCACACCACTAGAACTCTTGGACGTTATGCATGCACTGATGATGAAACTTGGGGGACGACAAACAGGCATTCACCTACCTTCATCTTTCACAGCATCCTTAGAAATATGTTTTCACTTTCAGGGTTAAAGAGCTTTAAAGTCCAAACATGGTATAACACATTTCATGAACAGCTGATTTGGAATGGCCGTAGGATGACAAAAGTTACTTCCCTTTGAATATGGACTCTCACATAAATAATTAATTATTGTCTCGTAGTTCGAACTGATTGACTCCGTGCTATTGTCAAATGACTGCTGCATATCATTTCTTGTCGGCAAGCATCTGTCACCTTCTTGTTTTTCTACAGATATATGATTGCTAGCTTCATTTAAGAAACACAGCCTAAATACATTACTGCTGAACCATGCATGAGACACAACAACTGTTATGTGCGCTCAGGTACACAAAACACTAAATATGTCTAAATTAAATCAATTGTCCATTTATACTGCCTCTAACATGTTCTTGTGTAAGTCTGACTCAATCAGTACCACATGCCTCTTGTATGATGTGCATTACAAGTGAAATCTAGGTTGGTTTGTTGTTAAATGCCACACTCAGCAATATTCCGTGATATGCAGCATTTTGGGAATCTCAGTAGATGATATTTAGGACATAATAGGATATTAAGGATATAATAAGTTTAGAACTTTCTCATTGGACAGTTGCAAAACCTCAGTGAATCACACATCAATAGTCGTTTCTTTGCCTCTGGATTTCACTTGTATTTGTTTGTTTGTTGTTTAAAGCCGCACTCAACAATATTCCAGCTATATCTTGGTGGTCTGTACATAATTGAGCCTGGACCAGACAATCCAATGATCAACAGCATGAGCATGGCAGCCTGTGACAGGAGTGTCATTTCAAGATGAAGTCAAGTCAACAAACAATGCTGCTGATTTAATCCATTTTTGCCAGACATTTTCAGCCAGTGTGGCAGATTATTACAATAGTTTTTCATTCTATAATAGTTGGCAAGATCTCTAAAAAGATACGAAATATGTTACTGTTGTAGGAATCTGCCAAAGATTTTTTGCCAGAATCTGTACTTAACTTGTTTCAGGAAAGCAGCACATAGAGTTGTCTCAGTCTGACATATCTGTACCATTGTACCACATATTATTATTATTATAGGATACTTATATAGCGCACATATCCAGGCAACTAGTGCTTGCTCAAGGCGCTGATATTATCCAGTTACAGTACATCTGTGTGGAGCCCAGTCAATGTCACATTTACTTGATACATGCTGAAGTAAACAACTCACTCAAGTGTCTCCGTGTAAGAGCTGTTGACCGCCGTCCAGTCTCGGTGAAGATGACCAGCAACGTCGTTGATCCTCGCCACCTCATCTTCATTGGCCGACTGGTACAGGGCATCCTGCTTCTGTGACTCCAGCTCATCAACTGTTCCTCGACACTTGTCTAACTCATCTTTCAGTTTCTGAAAACATGGACAGGGAATATGAATTACTTCAGGTAAACTGTCTGGACTAATATATGGCATAAACATACCTGCATTGCAGTTACAACTACTGACATGAGAGGGTGTGGTTAGACAGTCCGGTGGGCACAGAGATCCCTCACCATACTTGTAAAGATCAAAGTTCAATTTCACATCGGTAGAATATTATTATCATTATTATAGGATATTTATATAGTGCACATATCCATGCAACTAGTACATGCTCAAGGTGCTGCCGTGTTCCCTTGATCAACGGATGTCTTTTTCTGGCATTCTTTTAACAACTCAACTCCCTGGGGAGTATTCAACTCATGCAGCATAGTCACAGTATTTTGTCCAATGATACCGCACGTTATTATACCGAAACTAGCCACCTGCATGTGTTCGTGTGTCCACCATCTGGTCACCTACCATCAGATGAGTGGGTTCTTTAAGTGCACAGGGTTGTGTACTGACAACACTGAAAGAGCCTGCAAGTAACGTTAGCTCCAAGGTTTTCACACCCGGTCACAAGTGGGGATCGATCCAGGCACCTATCACTTACTAGCATGGCGCCTCAGCCAGCTCACCCACCATGCCCTGGTACCTGTGATACCTGTGTTTATTCTTGGTCAGAAAAGGTCTCAAACAAGTGATGCTTGTCAAGGAGGTTAACAAATGGTGAGGTGGTCTGCCTTGAAGACTAATTTTATACCTTTCACTATACTTTAAAAAGCAAAACATATTACCTCAATATGTTTACAAGGTTTTATTAATTCCTTAGTAGTAAAGTATAATCTGTCACTTTTGCTGCAATGCACTTGCCTAAATAATGATAGAAGGGTACATAAAATCTTCAGAATTCTACAGATTGGTACAGGGGATGTGGTACATTGAATAAGAGTCGGAGACTCCTGACATACAATAGGTGTGTCTTTATTATTTTCTTATCAGCATACATCATCTTTATAATGAACTTCCCAAGGGATCACAGGGTACAGAGTAGGTCCCAATACTCACTTGCTGGTCACAAGATAACAAATGGGGATTGGGTGGTCAATAGGCAGTCATCTTTCTCAAGTGGCTTGGACATTTTGTGAGTGAGTGAGTGAGTTTGGTTTTACGCTGCTTTTAGCAATATTTCAGGAATATCACAGTTGAGGACATCAGAAATAGGCTTCACACATTGTACCCATGTGGGGAATAGAACGCGGATCTTTGGCGCTTAACCACTAGGCTACTCCACTGCCCCTTTTGGACATGTTGCTCATGCTAGCAACTTGTGGTCTTTCTGGACAAGGCTTCAGTCAGTACAAGCTCCCTAGCAACTTGTGGTCTTTCTGGACAAGGCTTCAGTCAGTACAAGCTCCCTAGCAACTTGTGGTCTTTCTGGACAAGGCTTCAGTCAGTACAAGCTCCCTAGCAACTTGTGGTCTTTCTGGACAAGGCTTCAGTCAGTATAAGCTCCCTAGCAACTTGTGGTCTTTCTGGACAAGGCTTCAGTCAGTACAAGCTCCCTAGCAACTTGTGGTCTTTCTGGACAAGGCTTCAGTCAGTACAAGCTCCCTAGCAACTTGTGGTCTTTCTGGACAAGGCTTCAGTCAGTACAAGCTCCCTAGCAGCTTGTGGTCTTTCTGGACAAGGCTTCAGTCAGTACAAGCTCCTAGCAACTTGTGGTCTTTCTGGACAAGGCTTCAGTCAGTATAAGCTCCCTAGCAACTTGTGGTCTTTCTGGACAAGGCTTCAGTCAGTACAAGCTCCCTAGCAACTTGTGGTCTTTCTGGACAAGGCTTCAGTCAGTACAAGCTCCCTAGCAACTTGTGGTCTTTCTGGACAAGGCTTCAGTCAGTATAAGCTCCCTAGCAAATTGTGGTCTTTCTGGACAAGGCTTCAGTCAGTACAATAAGCTCCTAGCAGCTTGTGGTCTTTCTGGACAAGGCTTCAGTCAGTACAAGCTCCTAGCAACTTGTGGTCTTTCTGGACAAGGCTTCAGTCAGTACAAGCTCCCTAGCAACTTGTGGTCTTTCTGGACAAGGCTTCAGTCAGTACAAGCTCCCTAGCAACTTGTGGTCTTTCTGGACAAGGCTTCAGTCAGTACAAGCTCCTAGCAACTTGTGGTCTTTCTGGACAAGGCTTCAGTCAGTACAAGCTCCCTAGCAACTTGTGGTCTTTCTGGACAAGGCTTCAGTCAGTACAAGCTCCCTAGCAACTTGTGGTCTTTCTGGACAAGGCTTCAGTCAGTACAAGCTCCCTAGCAACTTGTGGTCTTTCTGGACAAGGCTTGTGGTCTTTCTGGACAAGGCTTCAGTCAGTACAAGCTCCCTAGCAACTTGTGGTCTTTCTGGACAAGGCTTCAGTCAGTACAAGCTCCCTAGCAACTTGTGGTCTTTCTGGACAAGGCTTCAGTCAGTACAAGCTTCAGTCAGTACAAGCTCCCTAGCAACTTGTGGTCTTTCTGGACAAGGCTTCAGTCAGTACAAGCTCCCTAGCTACTTGTATCTTCACAATACCTTCTGTATTTCACCACCACCGAATGTTTAACACATCACCATGTTGAAGTTCCATCACACATTCTACAGCAGTTGTCTAAGAGACAAAGTAATACCTCATAAACTTCTGCCAATCAGCATCAAACACCCATGCCTAAAAAATACACGCTACTCTCTGAGTTCTTTTTTTTAAACAAACAATCTTTGGAACACAAATAAGCACCAAAAAACATGATACAATCTCAAAGCGTAGTCAACTCATATCACAAATCATCCATAACTGCAGAAGTATTCTCACACCAAAAAAACAAACTATGTTTGCTTACAAAACATATTAGGCACAAGCTAAAGTGAACTAACTGGAACAGCATAATGAATATTCATCATGTGATTGTCAAGACATAAGCTCTGATGTGAACTTGACGTACTGTGTTGGTATCAGCTGACAGAGGCAACGAGACTACAATATACACATGTCTTGACCTTCTAGCTCTCTTTACCTTTAATGTTTCAAAACATTGGACACACATTAACTTTCCATATCCAGACAACTGTTTCGTGATTAACTGGTAACAGAACGGGATGAGGTTTTGTTGTATGATTGCCCTGAACAATGCTTCTGACTATATATTGCTCTCTACAGAGTTTGTGTAGTAAAGTAAATAAATAAGTAGTCTGTGTTGTTATTGTTGACATATTTAGCTATAAAGCCTTACATCAGTATGTGTAAGGAGTTATAAATGTAAAGGTGAGGTGAGGTGAAACTGGGTTTAACATCGTGCTGGAGAATATTTCGCTCATATGACGACGTGCATGCGTGTGTATGTGTATGTGCGGCTGCTTGTACTAGCCCAGACTTAAGCTGGTTTTATAGTGCTAGCCCACTGAGATACCATGCCGCAGTGAAGCATGAATACCCCTCTCAGACACATTATACTGACTCTGAGACGACCAGTCCTTGTTGTACCCATTAATGCCGAGCGCCAGGCAGGGACCAACAAGTACCATATTTTAACGTCTTATGGTATGACGCGGTCGGGGATCGAACCCGCGACCTTCCGCTCTCTGGTCGGACGCTCTAACCACTACACCATGGAGGCGGTCTATAAATGTAAAGAACTGTATGCAGATATATATTGAATTCACCAGCTTTTACAATTATACCTCCATAAACCAAAATGATATTGAGGTCAATCCTGAAATAATTACAAAAGATATCCTAACCCCACATATATACTTTATTGTGTTTGTATTTGTTTCGAAGATGCCCCCTTGACCGCCCTCAACCCTCCTGTATTTATCTCTTGTTCTAACCCATGATACACGACACTTCCAAACTGGCAGTCTCACTGACTTAACAAACAACATGGACATACTGGGAAACACAAATAAACAGCAGCTATGGAAAATTTAAACCAGAATAAAAGCTTGAAAGAAGAGCTATGAATGTTCTAATACACTACAAAGAATCCGAAGCTTTTGAATCAGATCACAAAAGGAAAAAAATGACCTGATCACTTTGAAATTTTGGGGATGAAAGTGACACAAATACCAATCAAGGACGTTTTGGTGCAAGCGTGTGTGAACGATGACTGATTTCTAGTCCCCATTCAAGACAATTTCAAACACATATTATATATCTAATTAAATTTTAACCACAGTGAAATTTAAACTTTTTTCACAAACACCTTGAAACAGTGTGACAGTTTACTCCTAAATCTTCAATTACATCTGTTTCAACAAGACGGAGAGAGATCAAAGGCATGCACACATTCATTTGACGCAGCAATTTCTGAACATAAATAGCTCTGTGAGTTATTTTCCTCCAAGCTCCCTCCTCCATTCCACCTCTCACAAATCCTTGCTGGTGCCATTGTGAGCTGATGAGGTCTGGAGCTGGGTTCAAAGACATCGCCCTCCACCGTACCTCCCAGTGAATGTTATCAAGGCAGTGGATTACTCTTGTGACTGCATCTACGCAAGACCTGATCAGATGATAGGCTCCACTGGCAGGACTCTCTCCACAAAGCCTCATGGACATTGCGCACTTCCTCACAACAAAAGGCTATTTTTGTTTTTGCTTTTATTTATCAAAAAGTAGCCCATTTGTTGGCTTTGATGTTGATATTTCTCTCGTTTATTTCCTATCAGTTCTGTCAGGTTGGGAATACGGATGACATGAACATGTTGTGTTCAGCTGTTGAAGTGTAGGGTAGGGATGCATGGTGATATGTATAGCGTATAGAGCTGTGAGATACGGGGTCGGGAGAAGTGTGTGAGTGTGAGAGAGAGAGAGAGATATCTGTCATTGTGTGAGATAGTTTGAACATGGGTCTGTGATGAAATAGTGTGCATATGTGTGTCTGTGTCTGTGTGAGCGAGTGAGTGAGTTTAGTTTTACGCCACACTCAGAAATATTCCAGCTATATGGCAGCGGTCTGTAAATAATCGAGTCTGGACCAGACAATCCAGGGATCAACAGCATGAGCATCGATCTACGCAATTGGGATATGATGACATGTGTCAACCCAGTCAGCGAGCCTGACCACTTGATTCTGTTAGTCGCCTCTTACGACAAGCATGGGTTACTGAAGATCAAATTCTAACCCGGGCCTTCATGGGTCGACTGTGTGTGTGTGTGCGTGCATGCGTGTCTGCATCTGTGTGTGTGTAAATGTCTGAGAGTGTGAGTAAGAGAGAGAGAGAGAGTGTGTGCCTGTGCGAGTGCATGTGTGTAAGTGTCTGTGTGCATGAGAGTGTGTTCATGTGAAAGAGTTTGTGTGTAAAAGTGTGTGAGAGTGTGTGAGAGAGTGAGTGTGAGGGAAAGTGTGTGTCTTTAAAGGACACATGGTTCTTTCCCAACACTAGAGTTAATCTGTCATGGCATGTCACTTCTTTCACGTACAACATAATCCCACACATACCCAAACTTCAATTAAAGGCATCACAGTTCCATAGGCTTTCATTAATGGTTTCCACTGACACCCCTTGCACTTGATCCCCACTGCAACACCAGTTGAAAAAATATTTACATTTTCCCACTGCCATTGGTGGGGCCTCAGGTTACCCCAGAAGAAGAAGACGGTATCATCACTTCTCAGGAACAAAACTCCCAAACTGTTGGCTTTGGCAGCCATCCAGTCGACCACACTCGAACAATACACAACTTTCTTCCACTAGCCTGTCACTCAGCCTATTTAAAAGCCATGACTAGTAATTAACAATTAGAATCCTGCTGTGGCTTCTATTATGGTGGAGGTAAATCTGGGTTCAGTGTTACACGTTGTCCTGGTGGGAACTCTCAAGAGGAAGGCGATAGACTGTTTCTAATAAGTTTTGGATTCTTCCTGATTAGTTTATTATTCTTACTGGTTAGAACTATATTCAATTTCAAAATAAATATCTTTGATTACAGAAGAAGGTATATTATGTGGAAAAATGAAAAACTGAGGATTTCAAAGCAGCATGTTTATATTTGGTGAAGATGCAAGGTTGTGAGCATTTGGTTTCTGTTGTGAGTGAGTGAGTGAGTGAGTGGGTGAGTGAGTGAGTGAGTGAGTGAGTGAGTGAGTGAGTGAATGAATGAATGAATGAATGAATGAATGAATGAATGAATGAATGAATGAATGAATGAATGAATGAATTAATGAATGAGTAATGCTGCAGTCAGCACTATTCCAGCCAGAACCACACAATACAAATTCTTCAGCTTTTACAACCAGCAACACAAGGGCTGGGTACCTATAGGGTGTTCCAAGAGAATGGGATTCAGACAGTGTACTCATCTGGGTAGTCCAAGCCCAGATTCCAGACATGTTTAACAACTGACAGAACTGGTTTAAAACTTATCATTATTTACAGTCTGTAGTCAATCATATAAAAATATATTATCGGCCACACAACAAACTGAGCAACTATTGCACCGACATAACATGACCAATTTGCATTTTCTCTTGTACAATACTGGTCATACCATGTGTGCATGGAACGCAATGCGTAATTACAGGCGTTCTCTTGTCCCAACAAATCTCATCAGGAAGAATGCAAGTGCAAGATGTTTTTTTGTGCAACACGAAAAGTTCAAAGTGTTTATTTTGGAACACAATTTCTTATGACAAGTGCCCAACTACAGCATGAGATAAACTGTTGCGAAAATCAGAAATGTTATATTTTCTTATCTCGGAAACATATGCTTTTGAGCCAAATATTTTATAAAGATAGAATTGATTGGGACAACGTGCCAGCACTCATTCTACAGAGTCACAAACCTACCTTGACACCCACTGTACAAATTGACATATTTAAATAAACAGTGAATACATTTTCTATTTGTTTGTGACCAAATGAACACAAAAAAATATTTCACAGGTATCTCCTCATCTATTATTCTGCAAAATGTTTCTCTTGAGATTACAACAAATAAAAACATTGTTTCCAGATGTAGGGATGCTCAGGTATCACAAAAGACCTTCCCTCCCTCAAGCTTCCACAACACATCCAAGATAAACTTCTGCAAATCAGCAACTTTCAGCTCGGTAGCGTTTTCCTAACCACTATTCGATGACTGATCTGTACAATTATACTACTACCCTAACACATATCAAGAGTGATCACTTCATCAGTTTCCCCACATCAAGAATGCTGGTTTCCAACATAAATAAATTATACTTTCCAGCTGAAGACAATCTATGAAGAAGATTCCACTGTGTGATTTCATTTCACACATCAAAGATATTCAGAGGCTACACTGAGCTGAACATTGCGTTGTCCATTCATGATTGTCATCTTTCTTAGTGATAGCTTCTTGTTACTGTTTCAAGGAACTTCTTATCAAAACAAAAAAAATAAAATTTTGAAACAATCATTATTTCTATATTTACCATGATACTTAAAGTATACTACTAAAAAATGAACACTCACATGTTGTCACTGTTTCCAAAACATGATTTATCAATTCTAATATTGATCAGTGTTAAATGTTTTCTTTCTTGGATTTTTAAATGCCAAAGACTAATTAAGGTGCCTGTGTTTACATGAAATTAAAGAAATATATTAACAGTATATCATTTCTTATTTCCTGAGTAGGCCTCAGAAATACACAAATGAGTCAAGAACCTATTGACTGTCCATGTACTGACCAATATGATGAATCTATATTAGATCACAAATCTACACTTCAAAGAGATTTCTTTACTCAAGTCTTTGAAACTGTAGAGTGTGACATTCATGGACAAGAACCACAGTGTGTCTACAGCAACATGAGTTGTTCAACAATTATTTAAATGTCACAGACAACCAGGTAATTGTCTCAGACTGTTGTATAGTTCATCTGACTATTTTCCATAACTGTTACTGAGAAAGAGAAAGGTTGGACTGTCATAGATGTGAACTACATTTAGTCCTCAATAACAAAATGTAGAGCTCTATTTCAAGTCGTTTGGATCAGAATGATGTATATTGTGGTGTCTCAGCTGGCATTGGGAGGAAGACATGAAGTGATATATTTGGTTGTTTTGGTTTTTAATTCCATTTCAAGTTGCATGTACAGACAGCAAAGTGACATGTGTTGGCAGTTTGAGGTTGAGTACGGTAAGTCAAATGTCAGAGTAAGGTAAAGAAGTGGTCCCATTTGCTTGTAAACTAACTAAATCTATTATTTTTCATTGCAATAAACCTTTCAATATAACATGTCCTTAAGCAATATAGGAAATCCTGCAAAAGATATATGAGGTGATATAGTCCTCAGATGTATGAGCAAATGGTGCTGACATGCTACTCAAAAGAAGTTATGGATTACCTTTCATATTACTATAGTCAATCATGCCATTACCTTCTTATGAGAAGTATACCTTGTAACATAATTAGGGAGGATTTGAACCCATGACCAACGGCATACATGAGGATCACAACAAACTGAAGCACCTGAGACAACAAGGCCCTACTTTAGTCCAAACAGATCTAGTTAGATCTTCTGAAGGGTCTGTCATGATGAAGCAGCTTATCAGGACTTCCATTGCCATAGATGAACTGTCAGACTAACAACTAGTCTCTGAAATGAACATATTTTACCTAAAAAAGTTCTAAGTAAAACAAATATTATAATGAAAAGGAGCCCTGAGACTTTCTTCATTTTCAGAAGCTGAGGAAATCTAGACTTGCCACATTTTCTAGACTTGCGTGGGCTTTCTTGGATATATTTGCTTCAGGGTCTGTACGACAGACTAATGAACAGTCAGCGGTACTAAATCCTACATGCAATACTCTGAACTCGTCCTGACACAAGCCACAAAGCATCTCAAACAGACTCCGTGAGAACCCTGATTGTCACAGAAACAGGAGTAGTTTCAGAGGCCTTCCTACATCTAAAGGACAAATCAAACTGAGCTTCTAGCAATCTAAGAACAGGAAGTAATAAGAAAAAAGAAAGAAAAATGTCTTCTCAATTAAATCCACACACTAGAGCAGGCAACAGCTAAAAGTGTCTGATT
Organism: Haliotis rubra; assembly: GCF_003918875.1. NCBI lineage: Eukaryota > Metazoa > Mollusca > Gastropoda > Lepetellida > Haliotidae > Haliotis > Haliotis rubra. The sequence goes on from NW_025767723.1 coordinate 660,724, forward strand.
TTCAGTGTTAAATGTGTCTTTCTAGATAACAGGCAGTTGTATAGAACATCAAACATTTGGAATAGATTAGGTACATGTGTGCAGGTGTTTCACTATTGGGCGAGTATTTCCCAGGGAAACTCTACCTGATGAGATAGAGTTATCCTGCATACACCAAACAATATCTACTTGACCTCCAAAGGAAACCACCAATGCTGACATCTAAACAGACATTCCATTCAAATATTACATTGTTTATCTTAGAAACAGCTAATCAGCTCTCAAAACTGTAAAGTTCACTTGAATGTTAAAAGTACTGGGCTTCACATTGTGCCCATGTAAAATTGGTAAAAAACCCCACTTTGTTTTGTTATTTTAATGCTACACTCTGTAATATTTCTATATGATGACGGATATACACAAAAAAGTCTGGACCAAATAAATTAGTGAATGAAGTTATTTGTAACATTGAATGCCAGACCAAGTTGACCAAGTCCCCCATTTTATTCAGTTTCTTTGTACACACACACAAATTGCCTAGAATCACTAGTATTCCAGTATCCCAAGGGTTGTTTGATTGAGTGAGTGACATGGGTTTCATGCCACTTCCAGCAATATTACAGCAACACCATGATGGGGGTCAAAACTGAATGGTTTGACCACGAGCTGACCCAACTACTCCCATTCCCTGTGTCTGAATAAAAAGAAGTAAGAAGTGCTGTGGATAATGTGTCTGCCACAAGGCTACTTCAGGGTTGAGTTCTAGACTTAGATAGATATCACAAGCCTCTCCTCTTGCATGCAAATCATTATATTTGACACTTAAGAGCGTAAAGTGTCAGCACATGTTTGTAAATTTCACTGATAACAATATTCCAGGTATGCAGAGTAGAGCAGTGGTGTTCCTATTAATGTTCCTGTGCTTAAAGCTCACTGAAGTTAAGCAATCCTTGGATTGACCGTGTGTTTGGCAGCTTGTCCTGAGAGTTTCTAGGACTTGAGAGCACTGTGACACATGTGGTTCACCTTAATGAGTTTGTTCAATTGTTCTGTTCACCCAGCAGGAAAATGGGTACCCGGTGGAAAAAAGTCATATGACTATAACCTATTAGCGCCTAACAGGCAGCTTGGGTTATCCGGGGTAATAATGGCCTTGAATGTTAGCGCTATGAGCATACCTAGTGTGGAGTTTAGCGCTATATAAAAGGACACATTATTATTATTATTAATTTAAATAATCGATGATTGGTCACAGTGACCAAACGACTAAGCAATCGATCATTTTTTCTCATAATCGAACATAAACGATTTTGGAACTACTGTTTTAGTCATTGACATACTTGACAATGGAACATATCATTGAGTTGTCAGGGCCTGAAAACGTGTTTAATTCTTAGAAAATTCACTTCACTAACTGAAAAGTCATGACTGAATATTTCTTGAAGATTCCGGGAAGTTTATGTCCATGATATATTAGTCATCACTTTAAAAAGTAGCAAGTTGCATCATGTTATACATATCTGCAATAACAACCTGAATAGGAAAATCTGAAAAATGACGCTAACCAATTTTTGTCGATGATTGTTCGTTGGTAATGAAGCAATCATCAATTGTGAGATTTCAACCAATTCCCAACACAAGTAGAGACCAAACTAATAGCATAAGCTCAGTTGACCCAAGTAAAACACACACTGGTGACACACTGTACATTGTCCCAATGTATTCATGGGAGATGAAGAATGTAGTGTTACTAGCCATCATGACAAGACAGAGTCTTCCTGAAGTCTTATTCTACTCCACAATCTGGCAGGTGTGTTCACAATGGTGTCTACCTCAGTTTGCTGATTTGAAAATGTCCCTGTCTATAAATTTGTGAAATTAACAATCTACTCCCAGTAAGAAATTATGAATTATGAGCCATGGTTGAATAAAAATGTAAGGGCCAAGACTTGGTGAGGGACTTAAACATTAAGTCACAATGGACAGACAGTTCTGGGTTGCAGACTGGTTACTCTATATACTACCCATTGTCTTCTATTCCTAGGTTTCATTATACATGCAGAAAACATGTTTTTCTCAACCCAAGTGGGGACATCAGTTCAGGTGAGTTGGGATCATGAGATGATATCACGATGCTACTGACCGCTTAACAAAGCAAAGAAAAGAATGAAACAATTGGCATGAGTTAGCCGACAAGCATAAACCAGAAATTATACAGCTCCATAAGAATTGCCGAATACACGTTGTGATAGCTTTGCCTCTACATGGGAGATATGCCAGTATCTGTCTTCCCTTCCCGACCAGATCAAACAATCAGGGGCTATCACACTCCATGTTTTTAGAACCGACATCCTGACGTCCTATGATTTACATTTCCGGACAAACTCCATTCAACAGTTTCACAGTTCAAGTGGTAGGCAACACGGAAATGTTGTGCAAACAATTTACTTAAACATACATTCAGTGAGTGCTGCAATATTTCATATTCCACAAACACCAAGCCCGACATATTAACAAGGTGTTCATGGAATAAACATTCCCATCAACACATGCTGAAGTGTACATAAATATATCAGTGAAGTTGTAAGCAGCAAGGGAAAAACATGTTCTTTACTATCCTTCAACAGGCTATGATAGAGCACAGAAAATCATGCACACATTTTTATACGTGCATTGTATATGAATCAGACTGATGACTGTAACTACTGTAGCTTCTCCACTTCACCCCCAAAACAAAGTCATCTTTTTCAATTGATTGTTTTCTTGTAAGCATGTGTAACAATTTTTTCTTTCAAATACACCAGACAGACATATTTTAAAGAAGTACGGTTTTTGATTGTTCTTTTAGCTTCATACTGCTCTATTTCAGGTATATTTCACTGGATGTTTGATTGGCATTTTAGAAGATGCTATTTGATGAACATGGAGAATTTTCTGGGTTGCATCTTCTTTTTGAATCTTTTTGAACAAATAAAAGATGAAACCCAGAAAATTCTCCATGTTCATCAAATATTTCACTGACTGTTATTTTTACGCCCTGTAATTTTATTCACATTCCTGCATGTGAGTATAAAAAAGAGAAAATTAACCCATGATGGCCGTCTTTCCTACTTTGGTGAAACCTATGATCCTTGGTATGGGGGGGACAATCCAATGATCATGATAAGGAGAAATTTTAGATTAAACCATCAATCATTTGATTCTGGTGCACCGAAAGACGTAAGTCGGCACTGCCACACTAGGAGTTGGATAAGAAAATGTAACTTGTCCTCACCTGTAACCGTTCCTCCTGTGCTCCGATGTCCTCGAAACCCCGCCCCTCATCAAGTGGGGGTGAACTTAGCTGCTTCTTAATCTCCGAAATTCTCATGAGCGTTCTTCGAACATCCTGGACGTATTGTGCAGGTGAGCGAACATTGGAAGTAGTGCGTGTCACACTAGTCGACACAACATTAAATGACGTCCGTGTGATTTGGCTGTCTCCGTTTGTAAGATCACCATTTGTAATGCTGGGTGGCCGAGGCTGAGCAATCTGCTGACTGATGTCTTGCCACCGTTGGTTCAACTTGTGCATCTCCGGGGCAACGATGGCCTTGGCGCCACTGGCCTCCAATTCCCCTGCACGTTGTCGCAGAAAGTCCAACTCTTTCTGGCGCCGTCGCATCTCATCTTCGAAAGCCTGTTGGAACAGAAATTCTAGATTTAGATGACAAGAAAAATGAAGAAAATTCATCTGTGAACATTTGTTCTACCTTGCCAATACAGGTACAAAGACTTTGGCTGTGGTGTAACACTGTCCAAACTGTAACACACTTGTGCGACACTGAGACAGTAACATACATGCAGGTGGCTGACTTCCTCTAGAGAGAGGCAGCCTCTTTTAGGAGGGAGCAGTGGTGTAGTCTATTGGTTAAAGCATTCGCTAATCATGCTGAAAGGACCAGGTTCGATTCCAAACATGGGTACCATGTGTTAAGCCATTCCTCATGTCCAGTGTAGTGATATTGCAGTAATATTGATATAGTAACATAAAACCAGACTCATTTACTAACTCATTGTTTTAGTGAAACCTATGATGATAAATCTGGAAACAAAATCAGGGTGAATTTGGAATTAAATTAAAGCCCAAGAGACAAAACTAAGCACAATGAAGGGCAGCACCTAGGATGAAAAATATTACAAAAGGCAAAAGTGCCGACACAGAGAACAAGACAAGGCCTTTTGACATTGGTTGACGTCAAATACCTGTTCTGAAAACTGAATCCCTGCAAAAGTTTATGAAGTATACTACACATCTCCCTGTCTATAACAACTGATGAGCTATTACCAATGATCAACAGAGTTGTCCCCCCTGACCAATACAAGTGAATATACTACCTTGTCAAGGTAAGTGGGTTCTTCTTGAAGTCATACACAGATATTGCCCGTTTTAATGAACCTGATGGGCTAGTTAACTCTAATTGTCTCCCCCTCAGAACTATATGTACATGTATTGCTAAGTTGAGGCAAGGTGGCAAGAAGTGAAGTTTCACACAAATATGTTACCACTGAATAACAGAGTTGTCCCCCTTGAATGTTATCTGTACAAACATTGGTAAGTACAAGCAAGGTAGCTCAAGGTGGAGATTCACACAATATTTCCCTGTCTTGCCATTGAATGACAGAGTTGTCTCCCCTAAGTGTTATCTGTACATATATTGGTAAATGCAGGCAAGGGGGCTCAAGGCAAAGTTTCACACAAATATCTCTCTGTCTGTTGCAACTGATGGGCACTGTCAAGTTCATTTCCATGGTTGCTGGAGTCATTCCTCCTCCCCCACCTGTGATACACATGGATACATTGCTTGTCAAGACAGATGGGCTCTGGCTGAAGTCCTACACACATATCTCCCTGTCAGTTATAACTAATGGGCCTTGTCAAGGTAGTTTCCTGTGATTGACGGAGTTGTTCCCCTTGTGCGAGGTGAGCACATGATGGCACAGTTTGAATGTAGGACTCAGGGGGTGAAGATTAAGTCTACAGAAGGCACTAAGCATATCAGGAGTTACATGTGCATGACAAATTGCCTGTCAGGTGAACGGAGGAAAAGAACATTAAGCTTTTTTATATATTCTGAGCGCACACCTTAGGGCCGATGGTTCACCGGATACCAGTTGCTGTGAAATGTTTGATATCATTCAAATGATTTGTGGTATTTAGTTCATTTCCGGACGTTCATGTTTACCACAGTGTGACTGGGTGTAAATAATTCACAGATTCTAAATAAGACTTCAAACACATATTTAAGGCCAAAGAAAACTAAACATGTGGTACCTTTTTGAGAATATTAAAAATTGTGACCACTTAAAACACATTAACTGTCAGTTAAACTGTGATCAGACAAATAAATAGTCTTTCTAGTGCGGACATAAACATAGACCTCAGTTAAAAGCCACCCACACTCTTAGGACCACAAAAAGTTAAATCTGTTAATATCAGTCAGAGCCGACAGAAGCAAGCAATTACAGCAGTTTTATCCAAATAACAAAGTTACACCATGCTGGCATTTCTGCAGAAACCACCTTTGGGAGTTATCCCCCCTTGCTTTGACCCTTGATGACCTTCTAAGTGTCTGATTAACAAACACCCAATTATATCTTGCTCTTTCCTCTGAGGTTCAAAGACATGACTGGTGTGAGTCAGCTGTTAGGGAAATGCTATCTGCGAAGCTGTCTGGTGGACTAGTTGATGGTTTTCACACAGTGTTACCCTTCCGGGAGTATCAGTAGATTTACTGTCTGACAATTACCTAAATATACGCTTATCAACAGCAATAATATGTCATTCAAAGTCTATCTTATCTGAGATGGTTAATATTTCTAATTCGGAAACTATTTTCAGTGGTTTTGAGTATTTCAGACATCACAGAACTCATATGCCATCATTAAAGTTTACACAAAGGAATTCCTTACAACATACATATAGGTTTTTTTTTATAATTGATAATTTTTATTTCCTGCTTCCCCTGTTACAGAAAAGTCCGAAGAGCCAGGGAACTCTAAGGTCCTTTGCAAGAAGGTTAATTGATCACAGGAAAAACAGGATTTTTTTCTAACAAAGCACAAAACAACAACACCAGACACCACAACACATTCACTCACCAATCACACTTACAAGCTTCAAATATTTACAGTAAGTTTAAGTTCAAGTCCATTCAGCCTATATTTTTCATTTGGGAACAAGAAGAAAGAATTCAGAAAATGATTTAAAATTTGCAAAATCATGATATAACATCCACTTTTTATAAAACTTATCTTGTTCACTTTTACTGAAGGATATATTCTTTTCAATAAAATACCTATCTTGTAAATAATGTCTAAAATGTTTTAAACTAAGAGTAGTTTTTTTAGCTAACAACAATATTAAATCAAACACATCATCAGTATATACATTTGTTCTCATTCCAAACACAAGGTGGGTTCCCTGCAACCACAGCATGTGACGAGACAACTTCATGGATCAGTCAGTCAGGCACAGTGACCTGATTGCAAGCCATCATGTACCAACTTGCTCAAAGAAAAGAAAATGTATCAATTACCCAACAATATAGCCTAACAATTCACCACTTGAGTCATTTATAGACTCAGGTAAACTGCCAGTCCTCACAAATATGATCCAGTCATTTGAAAACTAATGTGTATGGTTCATAATTAGAACTATCTTATGGAGAGTAGCATTAAAGGTGATGATTAGTGTAACAGGAAGACAAATTCACAGATGGCACTGACTACAACGTGCAATCCTCACTGGGCAATAGATCTTGAGATAATTAAATTATTCATGTTCAAATACTTGCATCCCACAAATGAACCTGCATCTCCAACTCATAAAACATCTCAATCAAAACTCTTATTGGTTTAAAGACTCTGGTTAAAAAATCCAGGTCCAATGGTTGAAAAAGTGCAGAAATATATATTCTAATTTTAAATATTTGTTCTTGCCATCTGTATGTGTTGGGGGTTATATAGTGTGATGAGTTCAGAATCACCTCCCTTACATTAAAGACTTGGATCTGTCTGGATTCAACATCATTCATCGTGTTTTGAAGTATTAAATTTAAGATAAGCATCTACATATTTTTAATAAGAGTATTATAAATAATTTACTTACAATAGTTTTTTTTTAAACATTTAAAGTTATTTTTGGTCAGCAGAAATAAATAAACTTGCATTTCAATTTTTTCATTTCACATTCCAAGTTTTTGTAATCCAGGTCCATCCAAAAAGTGTGGCCTTTACTTCACACTGAGACCAACAGTTTCAATGCAGATCTCCAGCAAGGCAGAAAGTGAGTGATATAACTATTTTCCTCTGCCACTTGAGAACAAAGGCGACTTATCTGTACAAAGAATACCTAGCTGATACACCAATTAACATCTGCCGCATACTGTATCAAAGAGCTTCAGCTCATCTGCGTCTGGCATGACATGAAACAATTCCTAATGCAGTATCTTTTAAAGTTTCAGCTTCAAAGACAACTTGGCTGGGAATCTGGTACATGTTCAATTATCTAGCCAGCTTATGAAGTTGCTTTTTATTCGGAAGACAGTTGTTTTGATTGTCTGTCTCCCAAACAACATTCTTCCTGCACAGTATGTACATGTGACCTAGTGATTATAAAGGTCAACAGATGCCCATTGCTAACAGGAGGGCCCAGTTGTGGAAAGTGTCAAACTCGGCTGAGCAGATGTACAATGTTAGCAGAGTTTGGAGCTGCTGGGCCTGGAGGTTTGTTCATAATGTTCTTGGTTTGTCCCCACCACACTCACTGCTATTACTGACTGACTGAGTTTGGTTTTAAGCCGCTTTTAGCAATATTCCAGCAACATCACGGCGGGGGACACCAGAAATGGGCTTCACACATTGTACCCATGTGGGGATTCGAACCCGGGTCTTCGGCGTGACGAGCCAACGCTTTAACCACTAGGCTGCCCCACAGCCCCCTCACTGCTATTACCACAAGGACAATCGTCTACAAAGCTCACTGGTTAGCAACAGTCTGTCTATATTATAGCAGTCAGTACATACTTTCAATCATAGGTTGGCCTGGTCAAGATTTAATAATGAAGGGCCTGTAATAATTTTATTTAAATACATAATAAGTCATGAAATATACAATGCCATTTAGACTCAACCTAACAAAATTACTAGAATCTGTACTTTACAAAGAAAGTGTAATCCCAAACATAACATGTTACATAATAATTCAGGCAATACCAGGCATCTATACATATTCAAGTGTTGACTGGGGAAACCAGTGACAGACTGTATGAGCATCGACCCATGCTGAAATGTCACGGTGACACACAAACAGTCCAGTCACGGAGCCTGACCACCTGATCCCTGTAAGTATCCTCTTGTATCATTATAACTTAACGGCACCTGTTCTACCACAGAATCCCTACAGGGATCTCACTCCAAGCAGCAGCAGCAGCTGCAGCGGCCACAAAAGCAAATAATTTCACGCCAATTTAATCATGTAAGTTTCACTTGCTTTTTTAAATAAAAAGGTCATTATCATTCCTTTAGCAATAAATATGAATCATATGTCACTGTTACTTGATTTGGAAGTCCACAAAAACTATTACCTGATCTTGTTATGTACATATACCCTGTTTCATCAGATAAGATTCTTTCATGATACAGATACACATGAAAATTGTTCATCATACTTTCATATCCAGCAAATTTACCATCTCATTTGTATGTCATAAAATAGTTATCAGACATCTGAGACTGGAGTATGATGAATGTAGAACTCATAGACAACAAAAACCTGATCTTATCTTCAAAATGGCCCATCCTTAAAGGCAGGGCCTACCTGTATTTAATTTTATGTTTGCCTGGGCTTCAGAACTGGAATGGCAAAATGAGGCAAAGGAAATTGATTGGAACCATATGTTAAAGGATCTGACACAGTCTTCTGAATGCTCATCTGTTGAGGAAAATCAGGGATGGTAGAGAATCAGTTTCATAAAATCCTGACGAGAAAAACTGTGAGATTTCTATTGTACCAATAACAGCTAGTGAGTGGTTTTATACTGTTGTACAATATTCCAGTAACATTACTTGAGGCAACATAGCTGGACTTCACACTTTTGGACCTACAGGGCGTTATCAGGGAGTGAGTTGGGTTTTACGGCGCTTTTAGAAACATTCCAGCAATATCACGGTGGGGGACACCAGAAATGGGCTTACGCATTGTACCCATGTGGGGAATCAAACCCAGGCTTTCGACATAATGAGCGAACACTTTAATCCCTATGCTTTCCCACTGCCCACGGGAAGTATCAGACCTGAGCATCAGGTGGGAAGCGGACACTTCAACTATTTGGCCATACAAGTAGAAGTGTCATTATCAGGGCAAACCTTGGATGAAACTACCTGACCAACAGGGCCTGTTCAAGGAGCACAACTCAACAGAATCTGCAGTGACTTTGCCAAATGTTGATGGATGTAATAATATAATTTCAAATCATGCTCCAAGGTCAGGTGCAAAATTTCAATGATGTCTTCTTATTGTTGCATTGAGAGAATGCTACACATCACAAGATCCGTTTTATACTGCTGCATCAATATTCAACACATTGTCAACATGAGCTTGCAGACAAAGACAAGAGTTCTTTCAATGACTGTAATCACAAACTGTGGAACTATATGGTCGAGTCCTGATGTCAGGGTTTTGGGCCAGTTTGATATCTCGTTCTCTCGTTTGAATCTTTTCAGGCTCTCTTTCAGTCTCCAACATTCAGAATCAGGGCTAAGACAATGTTCCTTGACTTTCAAGCTCAATTTCAGACACTGGTCATTTAACTTGCTAGGATCACCCATTGCCCAAACCCTTTCCCCTATAACAATTACCACGAGACAATGTTGGGCCTGTTCACAGAGGCGTGTTTTAAACCCACAGATGCTTCCATAAACTACTGTTAAGGAATTTAAAACCTGCAGACAGTTTCAGGTATGTTCCACCTTAGATTCTGTGATAATCCACAGCTGAAGAAGTTGCCTTGCTTTACACTCACAGCCGACTTGATTGATCTAAAACCTGTAGCAATCTTCAAAACAACACAGCAACAGACATCCTTGAGAAGCATTTTCATCAAAGATTAAATACAGTAAATAGGAAATGGGCAAACCCATCTTCTTTGATGTATTGGTTCTTGTACGTTTACCAAATGCTGCTGTCAGAAGCAACACGTGTGCTTCATATACCAATGAGTTATTTCCACAAATGTCAAGAAGCACAGTACAAAACCTGAGACGATTTTTCCAATTCAGTTCAGCTGAACACCACATGAATGTCATACAAACCCACACATTCTTTACGAAAACTTACAAATGTTACTATTCCTAACCAACTCATCTGAAAAACTAGTGGCCATTACAGCGACTCATTGGATGCACTGTTAGTTTCCCTGTCAGGGCCCTTGTGAGCGATACACGCTAGGAAACATAATAGGATTTCCATTTACTGAAAAAATGTTTCTCTGTTTTTCCATAAGGAAAGCAAGTCAAGCAGACAATTGTTTAAGGCCTCTGTAACTGAATGAGCGAGTTGTCTTACTTGCAGTGTTTTTTTCCACTGATGTTACTACTCACGGTTGAGATGTTTATTGAATGATTGTCTGTAACACTTGCTGTAACAGTGTTTCATGTGTACCACTACAAGTTAGGCTGATGAGGGGGAAGAGCCTAAAGGGATGCAGATTGTTACCAAGCGACTGACCTTTGTATAGAAAGAGAGAGAAGAGAGAAAGAAATTTCTGTTGCTGCTTCAAGGCAACAGTAATCTCTGAGGGGCAGTGCCCTAACTACGTTTTTTGCACATTTTGTTGGAAATCTTAGAGTCCATTTCTTCTCCACAGTCTTCTGAATAAATTCAAACCCCTATCGACCAACCCCCAATATCGGCTGAAGACAGACCATGGATTCAAACACAAGATCAGCTTATTTAGGCATACAAGGGGAACAACTCTGTAAACTGACTTGATGCACCACGGACCATCGACTGAACACACACTGTGAGTAAATAGGGTTTAATAGGGTTTGACTTACTGCAGGATGAAAGTTCAAATTGATGTAAATATTTAACACAAACTTAGAAAGTCTGTAGTGATTAACAAATGGGATCAAACCCATAGTCATTGGATCCTAGCATGCTAAAGGGACACAACTCATGGCAGTTAATCATTTTATTCCTTAATTAGGCCACCAACACCACCTTATTACATCTAAGAAAAATATGTAAACATACTAAAGGTACAGTATGAGTGAGTGAGTGAGTTTAGTTTTACACGCTGCACTCAGTAATATTCCAGCTATATGGCGGCAGTCTGTAAATAATCGAGTCTGGACCAGACAATCCAGTGATCAACAGCATGAGAATTGATCTGGGAACATGTGTCAACCAAGTCGGCGCTCCTGACCACCCGATCCCGTTAGTCAGGTACAGTATGAGATTAGTAGTGGATAGAGGCCATCGTCAGCTGGAAGATTGGTCAGTGCTATTAAACATAAAGTAATCTTTATCTCAGTTTTACACAAACATCTTTTTTGAAAGTATACCCATCAACTGCACAGTTCAATGTATCCAGCCTAGCCTCAACCCCATCACTCTCTCTAACAATGGCAAGGGGGTATTGGCGCCATGAGCTATACCTAGTGCCCTTCTCAGTGTATACAGCATCACATCTGCATGCATCAACCAGCATTATTCCACATCTCTATATTGCTGGTGGACATAAACAGGCCTACAAGCTTAGCACTCCTGTCATTAGAATGAACCACTTCAGACGTCTAAACACTGGTGGTAATCGCATTACCGCCACATAAAAATGCATCTTGCTGCTTTCAACATTGGGATTCATCACGTATTTTGAACATGACATCATCTTAATCGCAAGAATGGGTTAAACTTGTTATTTGAAAGAAAAATAATTTATTGCTATATAAAATATGACATTGATTTAAGAGAAAGTCTTATCACTGTGTGTGAATACATCATAAGGCGTTAATGTGTGAATACATCATCAGGCGTTAAGATTGTGAAGAGAAGTTACATGCATGAGTATACTCATTTTTGAACAAATGGAGATCATCTTCGGATAAAATGAATTTATGTTCCTTTTCAGATAAGTTTACACAAGCATCCATTTGACCAAACTTAACCTTAAAAGGCACACCCTATTTGAAAGTTTGGTGTAACCAAACACCACACAAATCTCGAAAGTAAAGTTGCAATATGATACACAATACAAAATATTACAAAAAAGTTTGTCATTCTTGGAAGCACGTAATATAGAAGACCTATACTTTCAAAACTGAAAATGTGGCTTGAGACCTCTTGTACATTTTGTCAATATATGGCATTTTACTTTCAACTGTCATAAAACTTTACATGTACCCTTAAATCTATTTGCATCATTTTGTATCAATGTATCATGGTATAACACAAATACCAAGCAACAAGTATCACCAAGCTCTAAATTTCTGTTATGTCTTATACAAATGTCTTGTACAGGACCTGTACAGAGCAATCAGACATGTCTGAAATCAAAGGTTCTGAGGATGAACACTTTAGAGCTAAAGATAAAATGTTTTACTCAACAGCACACGTAGACTAACAACTAGTCTCTGAAATGAACATATTTTACCTAAAAAAGTTCATAGTAAAAAAATATATATATAATGAAAAGGAGCCCTGAGACTTTCTTCATTTTCAGAAGCTGAGGAAATCTAGACTTGCCACATTTTATAGACTTGAGTGGGCTTTATTGCATATATTTGCTTCAGGGTCTGTACGACAGACTACAGCACACCCTACTATACATTGTTCAAATGAATACACTACTGCATATTGTTTTGTCGCCACTTAAAAAAAACAAAGGAAAATTAAACGTAACCAGTATTTCTCATTGTTACTGTACATTACACTGAACATTGTTCTAAAGGGACACCATGGCCTATTGTTTTACTGACCATTTAAGAAAATATGAATGAAATAATCAAAGTGTTCCTCATCGTTACAGTATTTTCCATGTGTCCTTGGAAACTATTACAAAGCACACAATGTGGTTGACTGAGCAATATTATAGCTCATGTACCAAACTTGAGAATAGAGAGGTCATACTATCAACTAATACAATCTAGTTTCAATATTCTTAATTACAAACATTCAATTATTATTTTGCAATATTTCAGTGACACTACACTGAATGTCCATGAAACCATTTTTCCACAATATTTATTTGTAGGAAGAACATAGCCTGCACCCGTTTTATGAAAACAAATCACTGTATATGTATACAGTTGGTAACAAGACTATGTTTCATGTCAAGAAGAAATGTACCCCCTACAATGTGATACTGTAGAAAACAAAGTAGCTTTTGCTGACGTCAGTCATCCCTAGTGACGTAAGTAACTCCATTAACACACAAAATGCTCTCGTCAATTTCCACCAACATTACACCTTGTACTTCTCAACTGCAACAAAACACCTTAACCGTTTTCTCATCCAAAATGTCAGACCAAACTAATATTTTCCTTACAACAAACCCCATATACCTACAGGCATGCCACTCTAAAACAGAAGTTTAATACAAAAACAAACTTGTCGATTCCACGTCGATTGCGGTTCATCAAATTATTACACACCTACGTAGTTGGAGCTCTTGGAGCTCCTGGAGCCCAGAATTCAGCAAATGTCAAAAGAATGGCAAGTCCACATTCACTACGGGCAAGTCATCGTTCCCAGCAGGGGACCACAATCTAAGTCAGATGTTGCTCGGAAATGTATAGGAATCAGGTCGAGACTCAAAGACGTGCTCTACGCTTTTCACGCGCACTCATGCCAGGTATGCACATGCAGGTAGAGTGATGGCTACCTGGTCGTACCAGGTTTCCGGGATTCTACCACCAGGGCACATGTATCGCAACAGGAATTAAGCTTAGTAAAGCACAGGAAACTGGGTGGAAAAATAGGAAATATTTGTTTGCAAATACGATCAGGCTGTTGTTGTTTGAGAGCTGCATACTTTAAGATGTTTTGAGATACAGGTGTTGTCACTGGTTGGCATTTTAGGGGGCAGTAAATGGTGACATGGAATATTCAGGTGTTGTGGGGACAATGTCACAAGATGTGGGTAGGTGATGGAAGCTGGGTGGTGATGGATGCTGGGTAGGTGCTGGATGCTGGGTAGGTGCTGGATGCTGGGTAGGTGCTGGATGCTGGGTGGGTGATGGATGCTGGATGGGTATCTGTGAGAGTTAGGTGACAGGGTGGGTGAAGCTGTGTCAGTGTGTTAAGGGTGTGGTGATGTTTGTGTTGAGGGGTGGGGATTTGAGGGTGTAGAAGTATAGGGTGTATAAGGTGTGGAAGGGAGTGGTGGGTGTGTTTGTGGAGGTTGGGAGTTGAGGTGGTGATCTGTGGGTGTAGAAGTGTAGGGTGTGGAAGGGTGTGTTTTTGGGGGTTTATTTATTATTATGGGATATTTATATAGCGCACATATCCACGCACTAGTGCATGCTCAAGGTGCTGGGTTTGGAGTTGAGGTGGTGATCTGTGGGTGCAGGATTATCAGATGTTAAGGGTTAAGGAGATGGTGTTTTTGTTGATTGGTTGGGAGTTGGGTGAGGTGAGGTGAAATTGGGTTTTAACGTTGTGCTTGAGAATATATTGCTTATATGATGACGCGTGCATAGCGCACATGTGTATCCACGCTCAGACTTAAGCTGGTTTTATAGTGCTAGCCTGGATACCAGGCCGGAGTGAAGAGAATACCCCACTCAGGTATACTGACTCGAGCCGACCAGTCCTTGTTGTACCCATTAATGCCGTGGCAGGACCAACAAGTACCATATTAAGGGTTAAGGGGGATGTGCGTTCCGTTTTGTTGATTGGTTGGGAGTTGGGGGGTGATGATTTGAGGGTGTAGAAGTGTAGGGTGTGCAAAGGTGTGGTGTTTGTGTTGTGGGGGTGGGAAATGATTACATTGATCTTTCTGTCCAGATTTTAAGGGGTGCAAGGGTAAAGTGTTTGCATGTGAGAGTGGTTATTACAAGACAGATATGTGAGCATAGTTGTAGCTAGATTCTCTACAGCCTGCATAAGCTGTGGCTGAACAAGGTAATAAAATGGTCGGCTGTACATTGACGAGACTAGAAGACACAGACGAATTAGTGAGAGAATGCTATTTTACACCATCAGCAAAATAACATGTAGATCATCTGATCCAGACCAGGCAAATCAGTGTCTGGCATCCTGCCAGGCCACAATGACACACATTCCATCAGCTGATCCTCTTTTTCAAACACAATCACAATGCATGGGGACTGGTGATTGGTCAATCTCAGAACACCTACAAGGTGACCTAACACCTTCATTGTTAATGGACAAAACGGAACACTTCATTGTTATTGGAGTGAACGTGTCAATAATTTGACATCATTTGGAACTACAGGTAATACAAGATCTCAGAAGATATGCATACAGTTGTGAGTAGAACACTCGTTCTATATCATGTTCTATGCAGTGTTAGGCCAAAGGGACACACAAAGAATGCATAAATTTGGTAAAACCTACATTTTAATTCCAGTCCATAGTAACAGCCTGGAACAAATTTGCACTCAGTTTTAGGCAAGAAACAATAAATAACCACCAACAGTGGGAAATTGTTCTTTAAAATTTAAGTATTTGATTTGAAAACATTCTTCAAATTTCTTCCCATGATGAATTCTTACTTCCAGTGCATTCAATAGACAGAAATAATGTGAAATACTTATGGCACTACAAGCATTGAATACACAGTCACACCAGGGTGTAATGGACACAGCATTGGCAACATGAGTACATGCATAGATAACCTCTTTATCACCTATGTGTTATTTCCTACTTATTTAGTATACAAGAATGATGGACTGAACCTATGGCTTTGGTATACTGTTTAGCCATATAACATGACAATCATGGGCTGTATGAGCGATACAGCGAAAACCTGGAGCCAGTGCTATTGAATATATGAACATATTTCCAGATTAAAGGGGATGAATTAATGTCCATTTGTAGGTACAGGCCATAGCAGTATCACACATGGTGCCAGTTTCACAAAGAAACAGTGACACTGTGATTATCCGAAGTCAATGTCGTTATTGTTTGTTGGTTGTGTTACACTGTAGTCAGCAATATTTCAGCTGTATGATGTCAGCCTGTAAATAATCAAGTCTGGACCAGACAATCTACTGACTGATACTATGAGCACAGATCCACACAAGACACATTGTGATTGTGAACTAACTCACTGAGTCTGACCTGATCTATTGGTGGCCTTTTATAACCACCACAGGTTCCAAGGGACCAAAATCTCTCACTGGAATTCTCCACACATAAATCAATGTTAAAGTATCAGAATTATGACAGTCTGAGTATTAAGACCTCTTTATAAATTCGGGCATTTAGGTCCAGACTGACATTGTTTCACTGTATATGCAAAATGGATGACAATAAATCAATGGGCTTTTTTAAATTCTAATTCTAAATAATGGAAATGAAATATATTACGTTTTTAAGCATCCAGATTCCGAACGCCAGGATGCAGGCAATGAAACAGAGAAAGGCCAAGGACATCAGTGCTGTCAAAGCTGTGATCAGACCAATGATGTCGTCTGCCATCTTTGCTGTTGGGTAAAACTCCGCAAGTCTTGAATGTGCAACAACCATCAAGAGGTATGGAACTTTTCGCAGCGTTCCAAATTGTTTGGAAGAAAAGACCGTCACTGCAGGTGACAAACTTCTTTTGTGTTCATTGTTCACTCATAAATGACGAAAATCATACTATTTTGCCACTGTTTTCCTATACACATCAAAGCTATGTCTTGTGATGTTATTTTCCATGGTATATTTCAAGGTTTTCAATTTAAAGGAATGAAGCAACTTTCTTTCTTCAACACATCACAGCAGGATAAGTGTTATCTTTGCCTTCAAATATATCCATATGTGATCCGAGTGACATCTTCATTTGAGCTGGAATGACATAATCACATTTGCTTTCGTCACTCATACATCCATGATGTCCGAATACAGCAACAAAAATCACAGAGGTCCATATGTACAAACAGACTGTCACGGACACTCACACTGATCTCACTGTGGAATTTGTAAGCAAGAAGGTCACATAGCTGACATTGAAATCACAGAGCATTCGTGTCATGTACAGGGTCTTGATCCATAATATCTGCACCCTCTGGTAACATCCCCACTTCTTATCTGCTGCAATATATTCTGTTATCAACCTCCCCAACTCCCCCACAAACAGCTCTCAACTCCAGGTCCTCATCCTCCTAAGCTTGACAGGTTGTACTCTGGTAAGAAGTAAATCCTAACAAGAATCATCACAATTGTTCCACATAAAAAAATCATCAAGCCAATACCATCTAAGCCAAGGAACACGTATCCCACAGATTTTTCAGAAATCAAATAAAAAACACTCCAGTGAAAAAACAGTCTTCTCAAAGCGCCAGTGGTTACACGCCACTGTTTTTCTTGACATCAACCCTTCCGAAGAAATCTTCATAGATAATATATGTCTTGAAACCATTCAATTGATGCTGTAAGGGGAACACTTATCAATGACTTGTTCCTCTCCAGAGAACTCTGTTTTTGTGGACGTTTTCCATCCACATATTCTCACCTTGTAAATGAAGCCTGGAAGGTGATGGGTCGAAGGTTTAGTTTACCAGTTGCTCTTATCTCTAATCTGATACTGGGCTGGTACAATGACTTCCACACGTGGATATGGCACACATACAACCCTTGCTTACAAACCCGCCTCGCAATAAACCGAAAACAATGTCAGAGACAGGAGAGATTTGTGAGTATTCAGAGCCTTATCTTACAGGTTGGCACCAGTCCCTGCTAAAATCACCCTCATATAAACTGAAATATTACAGGATTTCCAGCTCAATAAAATTATCAAATATTAATTAACCTGTAATGTTTTGTACAGCTAACACTTTATGATCAAAGATAAAATGTTCCTAGCATCTCATGTCCACCACTGATGATATTCTATTTTGAAAGTTTCTTTATTTAATAATTGAGCAATAGGATATATAAGCAATAATATTTTTAAGATTTACATTTAAACAAATTCCTTTCATAGTCCTAAACCACCTGAAACCACCTGCCACTGTGTTTGATAACAAAATCCTTAACACACATCAATGTCAGGAATCTCTTAGAGCTGATGATACTTCATCATCACCCAAGACTGACAGTTTTTCCTAAAGACAAAAACTAACTCTGCTTATCAGATAAAATGAAATACTATCTCCCTAACAACTGGAATGAGCAAATTTCTTATTTCTTTGAACAAAAAGCTTCATATATCAATTAACCACAATTTTGGAAGCAACAACATAGACAAGAAAATAATTTATAAATATCCAAAGGTCCACCCTACTCAAAAACATTCATGGACTCTAAATATCAAGCATACCTCAGAGATTCCTTGAAATGGCAGCTTAGAAATACAACACAAATTAAAGATTCCAAAATATTAATTTTTCCATAATTTGAACACAATCCTCCAAGAATCAAAGTTTCGTTTGAGGAAACTCAGTAAGAATATAGCTGTCTGTAGTCGGCTGTATGACAGTAGAGGAATCAGTGTGAACGACCGCTTGTTTCTTCCCAGTGTACAGCCTTCCTAACAAGTCTATTGCCATGTGTTTCATTTTCTCATCCCCACATTCCAACAGCACCTTTGCATATAGGTGAAAAGTGTGTTCACCACCAAACAAAACCAAAAATGATTGAGAATCACATATATCTTCTCTGGGAAAGTCTTGTTCCAAAATTACCAAAATTCTTCCATGAAAATGGTAAATATACGAAAAAAGACAGAGAAAAGCAATTCTTCAAAATCAAGCCCTTGTGATCTTGATCTTTGACTAGACGCAAAGCAAATGTTGCCGGACGAAAGGCGATCAGACCCCAGCTGGAATGTATGAAATAGTTGGACGTCCTGAAACAATTCTTCATGAATCTGCACCACACACCTGTACAGCTATAGATAACAAACCTCTCGACACGTCTCAAAATTCCCTGATTCCTAATCAAGCACTTCAGGTCTCTTCTCTGTTTCTTGATGGTTATTCAATGCTGACTCTCCAGCTACGAAAACAAAACGTCACACCGCAGAGAACATGACCCTGTCATGCAACCAACAGCTCCTGACTGAAAACAACTTGATGACATAACAACCTTGTTATGACATCCAGGTAAGTTTGTTAAGAAATCCAGGTAAGTTTTTTAAATATCCAGGTCAGTTCGTTAAGACATCCAGGTATCTTCGTTAAATATCCAGGTAAGTTTGTTAAGAAATCCAGGTAAGTTTGTTAAGAAATCCAGGTAAGTTTCAAAGTAAATATAGTTTGGTTTTTCACACAGGAGGAACGGACAGGCTCCTGCCTACTCTGACTGACAGATTTCGACAAGTGGCCACAGGAAAATATAGCACTTGGCTCATAGAGCAAAGTGTTAACACCATATGATGATGGGCAAAGAGGGGCAGTTTGGCTACACTTCACAAGCCCGTGGAGAGACTAGGGAGAGAACCTGACGGCTCTTAGGGTTGCCACAGACTCTCTCCGTCACTGCTGGGGGTCAGGGAGCCAACTGCACATACTGCAGGTAAATGCCTGTGTTAGATCTCCCTCCTCCCATGTATCCCCATGGGCTGCCAGGTAGAGCCAGGTGTGCATGTGCACAAGTATATCGAGATATATATATATATATATATCAGTTTTGACATTTTTGATTTTGTACAAAGGTTGTTGTTTGTTCTGATCAAAATTGTTTTATATACAATACAACACGGTAGGTTGTCCAGTCCAGTTATGATCAAATAAAAGCTTGTCTCATTTCAATTATCCTGCACATAATCTAATGAAACATTATCAAGACAGTTGATGTTTCATTCAAAACAATTTTTAACAAAACACTCTCATTCACACTTTCTTGCAATTGTGGAGACACAATTCAGTATTCTTGTGACTTGTGAGTCAAACTTCACAAAATTTCAGACCAGATTCCTGTCTTCGCTGTCCAGGAAACTCATCACCTCTTGACACTGAGTGTTGGTGATGAAACCAGAATGTTTAAATGTTTGCTTCCAGGTCAGAACAGCCCAAATTCTTTCATTCTACAGATAAATCTACACTAATTTCTGAAAGTGTTAGATTATTGCATTTTTTAAAGCAAGCCTAGCAGTAAGAATACCTGTAAAATAAAAAAATATGCAATTATGTCAATTTTCACAAATCACCAAACAGAAAATATTAGGGAGACTGAATTTAAGAAAATATTTGAACAAATGTTTGCTGTCTCTAAACAATTGTGTGAATACAAATTTCTGATGCATTTTAGCCTTCTTTCTCTGTCTTTATGCCAGAAGTCTAAATGATTGTCAAGTAAATGAAAAGTTTAGACATAAATTCAAACTGAATGATATGTTAAAGTGAATGAATCCTGCTATGCCTGCAGTCTGTGATGTTACAGCTGTATCATTCCAGACATTAATATTTAACTTGGTTTATGAACTTGCCGACTCTGAATAGTTTACAGTAAGAAAAGAAATGAAACAATTACAGATGACAAAGTAGACACAGTATTGGGATAACATTAACACAGTACACTAAAGGAGTTGTTTCATAAATTGTATCTACTTGACACTCAATAATATTTAATGTTCTGTAATTAGTTTCTGTTAAAAAAATAATTGGAAAAATGTATGCAGACACATTTCTCAAAAGTGATTCTATCGGCAAGAAGCCAACATATAATAAACTCTAACAGGGATTACCAGAGCTTCATTACATTAAAAACGTTATTCTAAAACCGAAATTGTTAAGCCGTGAGTTTTTCTACCGCCTTTCATCTCGTATTGTGGAATCACCTTCCAACTCCCCACAATGATGGATGCCAGATGCTTGTTGCCTACTGCTCAGTCCCTCCACGCAGTCATGGAGAAAAGTTTCCGGCAAACCAAACTGACTATTTGTTCTCTGAACCATTCATTTATACTGAGTATGTTCGAGCGCAAGTGTCTTTGATTGTTGTTGAAGGCAATAATCAGCATAAATATTTCAATATTTTACTCAGGTTCATGTTTTATTTAAAAAACAAAATTTAAGTCATTTTGCAAGGCTCAATCTTTGAATACAAGTCTATGCAAATTAAAGAACATTTGAATATAAAACAGTCATACTTTTCAGTTGTGGTGCTCAAATTAACTGAAATAATAAGGGCTGATCAAATGATCAAATAACCAAACAATCCGATGCACTTTTCCAGGGGAACACTAACAATTTTGATGTCCCAAGTGAGGTGAGGTGAAATTGGGTTTAACATCGTACTGGAGAATATTTCGCTCATATGACGACATGCATGCGTGTGTATGTGTATGTATGTGTGGCTGCTTGTACTAGCTCAGACTTAAGCTGGTTTTATAGTGCTAGCCCACTGAGATACCATGCCGCAGTGAAGCATGAATACCCCACTCAGACACATTATACTGACTCTGAGACGACCAGTCCTTGTTGTACCCATTAATGCCGAGCGCCAGGCAGGGACCATCAAGTACCATATTTTAACGTCTTCTGGTATGATGCGGTCGGGGATCGAACCCGCGACCTTCCGCTCTCCGGGCGGACGCTCTAACCACTACACGGAGGCGGTCTGATGTCCCAAGAGAGTTTTGGCAGGACATTTATTCCCTACTTCACACATGGAAAGAAAGAGAACAAGGAGTGAAGCCAGTTTCTTTCAGGGAAGTAGTGAGTGAGTGAGTGAGTGAGTTGGGCTTTACGCCACTTTTAGCAATATTCCAGCAATATCACACTGGGGGAACACCAGAAATAGCCTTCACACATTGTACCCATGTGGGGAATTGAACCCGGGTCTTCGGCAAATGCTTTAACCACTAGGATACCCCATCGCCCCTTTTCAGGAAAGTATCCGACCTTAGTACTTGTGTTTGATTTCAGGAGATTGATCTGGTTTTGCTGAAATTAACAAAACTGATTCAAGGTAATTAATTTTGATAATAGACAGAATAGATTGATGTTATCTTTGATCAAGACGATCCAACCAGGTTTTCTCGACAACATTTGCTGCAAACTATCTTTGAGGTGAGACAGACAAAACACAAATAACAATTTGTTCCAGCCTTTCAATACGGTCCCTGACATTCAAATTACAACCCAACGGAAATCCACAACCTATACCAAATGTAAAAGTAATCCAGTTTTTCGACTTTTGTCTTGTGTCTTGTTGTTATTGAACGTCTATTTTAAAAAATATGCATGCATTGAGTCACGAGCACAGTGCATAATGACAACAGAATGACTGCAAAGTTCAACGGATATACAAAAAACAACTGTATTTCAACATGTCTGTGCTGATATTTTATTGGCCATATGTAACTACCATGTTTTGTGCTGTAAGCTCTCTTAGTCATGCTGCTGCAATGACCATACTACAGACTGAACAAACTCTCTTTTCCTTATTTCCTTATTACAATGACCAGGATGTCTTAGATCCTTAAGGTTTCAGTCAGTCAAGCAGTCAGTCAAGCAGTCAGTCAGTCAGTCAGTCAGTCTTTTAGTCATGCTGCTGCAAGGACCATACTACAGACTGAACAAACTTTCTTTTCCTTATTTCCTAATTACAATGACCAGGATGTCTTAGATCCTTAAGGTTTCAATAAAGCTGGTTTTTCAGGAAGTCATGAACAGTATTACTGACTGACTGAGTTTGGTTTTACGCCGCTTTTAGCAATATTCCAGCAACATCACGGCGGGGGACACCAGAAATGGGCTTCACACATTGTACCCATGTGCCCGGGATTCAAACCCGGGTCTTCGGCGTGACAAGCCAAGGCTTTAACCATTAGGCTACCCCACCGCCCCTGAACAGTATTAAAAAACAACAACAATAGTTTTCCATACTGCATCTCGACAATATGTTCTTGTAGATCCTTAAAAGAGAAAAAAAAATTCTGCCAAATGATCTGTTCAATATTTTGACCAGTAGTCTTGAGCAGTGATGTTTAGTTTTTTGGTTTTCAACAATTTGAAAACAAAAAAGCACCATGGAAAGACAAACAGTTGGTATGGTACCCTGACAGTGAAGTATCAGTGAGCCTACTCTGGCTGCAGTAACCACAGGGAACTTTGGCTCACAGGAACTGGAGATATCACACAGCGCCAACTCAATGTTTGGGTTTGTTATCAAAGGTAAACCAAATTTTTACCCTAATTACACAAAGAATTTCGCAGTTGCACATAAAGCAATGTCTAGTCCTTGACTGAAAACAGACCTTGGAGTGTGGAGTATCGTTCCTCTTTTAGGCAAATACATATGCTGGAGGCTTACATCAGTGGGATATCTGACTGTAGAACACCTTCATCTGTTGCCTTGAACCAGCTACCTCTCATAGGCAGGGCCAGCAACAGATGGGAGTCATATCTGACTGTGGAACACCATCTACTGTCTGTAACCCAGCTACCTGTGAAAAGGGCCAAGATGGCTACACCGAAGTCATATGGAAGTCATCCAGCTATCTGACTGTGGAACACCTTCATCTATTGTCTGTCATCCAGCTACCTGTGAAAGGGGCCAAGATGGCTGTCATATCTGACTGTGGAACACCTTCATCTATTGTCTGTCATCCAACTACCTGTGAAAGGGGCCATGCTGGCTACAGATGGGAGTCATATCTGACTGTGGAACACCTTCTTTATTGTCTGTCATCCAGCTACCTGTGAAAGGGGCCATGATGGCTACAGATGGGAGTCATGGAATGGAATGAGTGAGTATGGTTTTACGCTGCTTTTAGCAACATTCCAGCAATACCATGGCAGGGGACACATTGTACCATGTGGGGAATCAAACTCAGGTCTTCACTACCCTACCACTCCTATCTGACAGTGGAACACCTATATCTGTTGCTTGTGAAAGGCTAGGTACAGGTGAGAGTCATATCTGATTGTGGAACACCTCCACCTGTTGCCTCATTTGTTGTGTGGACGTAGTCCATCTGTCAGTGGCAGCACCATAGTGGAAACACCATCAGTGGCAGCACCATCAACACCGATAGCATCAGACAGCTAGAGACATCACCGCTGACACATTGAGGAGATACCTGTCAGGTGACCTGATTCCAGGGCAAGATGATGTTATCTTGAAGAACTCCAATCTACAAAAGGGTGCAAGGTGTCGGTGTGCTGTGTAAATGCTTTCACCAAATGATACTTACTGATGTATGATGGCTGGGATAAGTTCAAGCTGACAAGGCACAGTTAAGCGATCCCATGTCATACTAAAAGACTTAAAGTGAGTGAGTGAGTGAGTGAGTATGGTTTTACGCCGCTTTTTAGCAATATTCCAGCAATATCACGGCGGGGGACACCAGAAATGGGCTTCACACATTGTACCCATGTGGGGAATCGAACCGGGATCTTCGGCTTGACGAGCGAACGCTTTAACCACTAGGCCCCCTAAAAGACTTAAAACAGTAAGTGAGGTTTTCTGCCGATTTTAGCAACACTAGCGCAATATCATGACAGGGGACACCAGAAATGGACTTTACACATTGTACTCATATCTTTGGCGTGACAAGCAAATGCTTTAACCACCAGTCTACCCCTCTGCCCCACATTAAAAGATGGCACTTGTTGTTTCCTTGCCTGACATTGTGTGGACAAAACAAGGACTGGCAGGCTTCCAGTAATAATTTCTGTGTCTGAGAGGGAGATCCTTGTTGACTGCAGCAGTGAGCCAGGCCTGGAAGCCGCCTGGACCAGTACAAGCAGCCACACATTCAGACATGCACATCACCATGTGAGTGCAGTTATTTTAAATGTGACATTAAACCCCATTTCACTTCACCTCACATAGTTAACAGAATGGTTTTATGGTAGTCTGCAATTTCTTTATTACAATAAAAGTTGAACATTTGTCTGTGTTTTAAACGTGTAAGTCAGGTTTAGTGGCATTTTGAGTGGCAGTATTTCAGCAGTAACACAGCAGGAGAACCAGAAACAACCTCTTCACTTTGTTAACCTGTGAGATCCTAAAATAATCAGGTTTTCTAAAAGGTTTACCTGCATATATTATTCTATCATGATTTAGAATACTGTCATATGACAAGGCTTACGTGCAAATCTACCAATCAAGCGACACATGGTAGGTGTGAATGAACTGTTAATCAGCAGCACTTTACTGGCACCTTATTTATGGACAGGGTTCGTATGAGTTTGTTTATGAGCAGTTGAAGGAAAGTAGTGCCATTAACCACACATGAAAAATCTTCCCTGATGTTCATTACCTGAGTTGTGAAGTGAGTGAGAAAAGCTTTCAGCAGCATTATACCCAGTATTGTGGTCAAACTAAGCTTTAGGGTGTCAAGCTAGGGTTCTTTAATTTTGCTACTTTGTTCATGTTTATGCTTCAGATTGCCAGGTAACTGTGACATTGACCCTGAAAGACACACAAAATGGCTCCCTGTCTCCATTTTTCTAATGGTGACTGTGAAGCTACTACATGAAGGTTCATCCATTATGCTTGAATTTTATTTTTGTTTTGTTTATTTGATGTCATGTTCCGGTTGTATGATGGCGACCTGTAAATAATTAATTAACTTGTCTGGGTACAAGGACAAATTTTCAACCAATTTACCTCCCCTGAGCACCTGATCCATTTGATTGCCTCCCAATATTCTAACCTGGAATCTACACAAGGGTTGTGAGGACTTAAGTGGTTTAACATCTCTTACAAGAAGCTTGGGATACTGGAGGATCTATTTTGGTCTGGTGTTGACACAGAGAGGTAAGCTTGGGATACTGGTGGATCTATTCTGGTCTAGTGTTGATACAGGGAGGTAAGCTTGGGATACTGGAGGATCTGTTCTGGTCTGGTGTTGACACAGGGAGGTAAGCTTGGGATACTGGAGGATCTATTCTGGTCTGGCGTTGACACAGGGAGGTGAGCTTGGGATACTGGAGGATCTATTCTGGTCTGGTGTTGACACAGGGAGGTGAGCTTGGGATACTGGAGGATCTGTTTTGTTCTGGTGTTGACACAGGGAGGTGAGCTTGGGATACTGGAGGATCTATTCTGGTCTGGTGTTGACACAGAGAGGTAAGCTTGGGATACTGGAGGATCTATTCTGGTCTGGTGTTGACACAGGGAGGTGCTTGGGAGCTTGGGATACTGGAGGATCTATTCTGGTCTGGCGTTGACACAGGGAGGTAAGCTTGGGATACTGGAGGATCTGTTCTGGTCTGGCGTTGACACAGGGAGGTAAGCTTGGGATACTGGAGGATCTGTTCTGGTCTGGCGTTGACACAGGGAGGTAAGCTTGGGATACTGGAGGATCTGTTCTGGTCTGGCGTTGACACAGGGGGTGAGCTTGGGATACTGGAGGATCTATTCTGGTCTGGTGTTGACACAGGAGGTAAGCTCGGGATACTGGAGGATCTATTCTGCTCTGATGTTGACACGGGGATGAGCTTGGGATACTGGAGGATCTATTCTGGTCTGGTGTTGACACAGGGAGGTAAGCTTGGGATACTGGAGGATCTATTCTGGTCTGGTGTTGACACAGGGAGGTGAGCTTGGGATACTGGAGGATCTATTCTGGTCTGGTGTTGACACAGGGAGGTGAGCTTGGGATACTGGAGGATCTATTCTGGTCTGGTGTTGACACAGGGAGGTGAGCTTGGGATACTTGAGGATCTATTCTGGTCTGGTGTTGACACAGGGAGGTAAGCTTGGAATACTTGAGGATCTATTCTGGTCTGGTGTTGACACAGGGAGGTAAGCATCGAAAACTGTTATTATCCTGCAAAACATCTCCCTACGGCAGTGATCCAATCCCAAGTCAGTGTTTATACATTAACTACAATCATACATTAGCAGATGTAGCCGACTTCCACAAATGTATCAGCAAACTTTGTCAAACTCCCAAAATAAACCATTTCTGTTCTGCAATTTGCAAACTTTACCCATAAAACAACATTGGGTAATTTTGTGGCAATGAACTTCGCTGTGTGTATCGGATAGTGCACATGGCAGGCGGCAAGCATACTTCAGATTACCAACTTACCTCCAGCATTGTAACACATGCTTAATGTTTTCCTTAAAGCCAGTTCTACTATACTTGACCATACCGTACATACTCTGCTAACAGACCTTAACAGTACTGTAATTACTATAAGGGTAATGCTATTTTTGAGGGCATTATCATTTGCAGAAGCCCGAGGTCTTGCATTAACTGCCCGACGAAGGTGGGCAGTTGAAAAAGACTTCGGGCTTCTGCAAACGATAATGCCCTCAAAAATAGCATTACCGTTATTATTGCTAAAATACAAGGAATTTGTGTTGAAAAGAAAAAGGAAACAATGAAGGAATTTGACTGTAAGTTTACCCAAATCAACTTCTGACGGGGGTTGACTGCCCGAATGCAATTACGTCATTGAACAATTCAAGTGACGTCAGAACAGAAAGTGACGATATTCGACCTTGGCCTTTGACAAGACCATAGCCTGCAACATGTCAAACTATGTCAGTGTTCTGTTTTGGTCCATCAACAGCCTTAACAGTGCAATTGTTAAGGTTAGCACCAACAAGAAAGCCAATATTACCGCTATTTAAAGCGGGAATTCGGGTTGCTTTGACTTGTTTGGCCCAGAATATCTGCCAGTCGAAAGCCAATTAATGTCGAATGAACCGTAAGCCCATGCACCCACTATGACGTCAGTTGACAACAGAACTGATAGTGGCCCGTCGTTAAGGTTGAGCGGTCCAATATCATTTGCACCGGCCCGCAAATTTCTGATAACGGGAGGGCCGTTTCATGATAATTCCATGTATTTTAGCTATAAAGTATTGTAATCTTTCTGCTCACACATCTTGAACTGTACTTGACCACAACATCCTCATCCAGCCGATAACAACAGGACTTCAGATAATCATTTTCAGTTGTATTTATAGTAGGAACAAAATCTAACAAGAAGACAAAGTCATCAATATCCCCCGCAATGGCAAAATACTCTTCATGATTATGTCTACGAGTTAAGATTATGTCAAATATTTAGGTGTGTATATAGAAAAGTGGAAGGAGAGTATTGAAAGGTTCTGCTCCAGAAAGGAGCACTACCACCAATTTCAGTCTATGTCAAACTTGTTGCCATGGAAATGCCAAAAACATTTTATTCAGAAATCCAAAACTACCAAAAGGCACCAGTACACCACCAGATCTATGTACGTGCCAAGTTTGGTGAAGAAACATTGAACGGTTTTAGAGTTTGCTCTGGAAAAGTGCACTACCACTAATTTCTGTTTTAGTCAAACTTGTTGCCAAGGAAAAGCCAAAATATTTTATTCAGAATTCCAAAACTACCAAAAGGCATCAGTACACCACCAGACCAATCTATGTGCCAAGTTTGGTGAAGAAATAGTGAACGGTTTTAGAGTTCAGCTCCGGAAAAGAGCACTACCACCAATTTCAGGCTAAGTCAAACTTGTTGCCATGGAAACGCCAAAAATATTTTATTCAGAATTCCAAAACTACCAAAAGGCACCAGTACACCACCAGATCTATCTATGTGCCAAGTTTGGTGAAGAAATATAAAACGGTTTTAGAGTTCTGCTCCGGAAAAGAGCACTACCACCAATTTCATTCTAAGTTGAACTTGTTGCCATGGAAACGCCAAAAATGTTTTATTCAGAATTCCAAAACTACCAAAAGGCACTAGTACACCACCAGATCTGTCAATGTGCCAAGTTTGGTGAAGAAATATAGAACGGTTTTAGAGTTCTGCTCCGGAAAGACAAATGTGCACGGATGCACGCGTGCACGCACGCACGGAGTTCAGCTTTACGCCGCTTTTAACAATATTCCCACTATATCATGGCGGGGGACACCAGAAATAGCCTTTAAACATTGTACCCAATGAGGGGAATCAAATCCAGGTCTTAGGCATGGTGAGTGAATGCTTACACGCCACCATCTGTTTCCATTAAAAATCACGGGAACATAGTGAATGGTGGGAAATCTGAATTGATGCAGGTCTTGGACCTTTACCACTTTGGTGAAATCCATGAGCATTGCCATGATGCTGGCAAACCTAGAAACATAATCAGGGGAAACCAGGTTTCAAACTTACATAGGTTTTACTGCATGTCCAAGGGAAACAACTCTGCACAGAAAATTGCAGCATCTAAACAACTGCCCTAACTACACATCCTGATTATCATCGTTTGCTGATGGCTACGTCTCGGACGTCACAGATTTGTTCAACATATACAATAACAATCAAAGATATGTTGTATTTAGCATGTTGGTAGGACTGGGATTACTGCGGTACCCTGTATGAGCAATCCCAAGACTCAAATGATAACACTGCCATGAAATTAACTGCACAGATAATGAGTTAAACAGTGAAGTGGGTTTCTGATGCTCTGTTGTTTGAGTGTGATGGTAGGCTATGTACGAAGCCCGAGGGGAGATAATGTAAACAACCCTAGATCTGATCACGCTGGTCCTGCTGCAGCAAACAGTTCTGTGTTTGTGATCTACTTAGTTCTAGCTCTGGGGTGTGGAGTACTGGAAATAGATAGCAATTTGGGACGTACATGGGATAACTGTTTGTGTAAGATACTGAACAATGGGAATACTCCCCACACAAGGTACTGGTACTTAGGACCATGCATATCACAAAGGGGAGATAATTGGGTAGAAATACTTTTTATACAGTGGTGATGATCTTTAGTACTAATAAACTACTACTGCTGCTACTACTACTACTACTACTACTACTACTACTATACTACTACTACTACTACTACTACTACTACTACTACTACTACTCTCATTATTGTTATAACTTACAGATTAACATATCAATGCAACAGAAAAGGTTCAGGTATTCTTGACGGAGTCTGAATGGTTTTGGCTTATCAGCAGCTCTGGGCCCTTGGCACCCAGCTGTATCATATTGTATTGTATTCCATTGTATTGCTTTGCCCTGTATTGTATCATACCTTATAATCATGTTTTCAACATTACTGTTATATATTCAATATTCATTACTGTTACTAAATTACTTGTAAAATCTCATTATCAAAATGATTTTGTTT
Source organism: Haliotis rubra (assembly GCF_003918875.1). Taxonomy (NCBI): domain Eukaryota; kingdom Metazoa; phylum Mollusca; class Gastropoda; order Lepetellida; family Haliotidae; genus Haliotis; species Haliotis rubra. The sequence continues at coordinate 690,944 of NW_025767723.1, forward strand.
AAACTAAGCTATTGTTTTAAAAGGTGAAATTTGTTTGAATGTTAACTCCTGTTATAATTCTAGTCTCTTGAAGTGATTACTGTGTGTGTGAAATGCTGGCTCACATCACACGTATTACCAAGTTATCGCAGGTAGGTTCTGGAACTACACAACTCCATCACACACACCGCAGCAGCGACAACCAGAACAGAGAAGCATGGCAGTTTGTCAATATCAGGCTCCATATGTTGTTTACTACATCCCACCCCCAACATTCCAAAATTAGCCCTCTACCTGCCCAGTCCTCAATCTCTTCTACAAAGTCAACCTCTCCCATTCCTTCCCTCTTCCCCATTACTACCCCACAAATTACTTCTCCCTCCCCCTGCATCATATCTGCTCCGTCCCCTCTATCCTCCCAACATCAACTACCCCCTTCCTGTCTCTTGCGTTCACCATGCACTACAACCATCCCAACAGTCCAACCTGAAACTGGGGATTCTATAAACTCATCAAATGACCCCTCTTCCTCCATTCCTATCCCGGCTCATTCTTTACACCCCAAATTACTATCCCCATGCCCTCTCATGCCTCCCTCACCTTCGCTCTCCCTCATTCCGTCACCTCCTGTTCTCACCCTCAACATGAGGATTCTGTAATCCGCAGAATTTATTTCTCCCCTGCTTCCTCTCATTTCTCTTTCCATCTACCACAAACCTTCTTCCACCTTGTAATAACCCTTCTCCAATTATTCTTACCCTCAAACAGGGGATTCCACCACCAATTTCAACTTCACTTCACCTACCCCATTCCATGTCCTATTCTCACCCATTTTCCTTTTAATCAAGGGTTATTATACATCTCTTCTCTCGCTCATCACATATGCCCCTACCCCTTGTCTGCCAAATGTCTCCCTCTGCCAAACGTCTCATCTTTCGACCAAACGTCCCATCCTTCTGCCAAACGTCCCATCCTTCTGCCATACATCCCATTCCTCCCCAAAGTCCATCCTCATCCACTGAGTCAATCATACACATGATTATCTCTACTGCCACACATCCAAGCTTCTGAAACATCCCTTGCAACACAGTAACAGGTACAACAATATACACACAGCTCCTGTCAGACTCTATGTATATTATTGTTTATCACAATAGCCTGGCCAGTCACTGTGCTAAGGAAATGGTCAGAACAGACTGACTGCTTGTTATGTTGAGAAATGAGTCTGATCATCCAGTGATAGCAGGCAGAAACTAGCTGTGTGTTGCCATATGTCACAGCTCCAAAGCAGCCATTTCCAGACATCAACCTTCAACTGATGGAGGATAGGAAGTGAACAACCTAAAAGTGCTTCTAGGACTTATATTCTTTTTTTGCTTTCTTCAGTTACAGATCTGCCAACCTCAATTTTATTTTAGAAAATTCAGAAAAAATGACCAGATTTTCTTATATCACTTATGGTAGAGATCACTTGGACAATAAAAAAAATATAAAATGCCACTGTCAGTTTTATTATTTAATTTTTTTTAGTAGGACCAAAATCACGAAACAATTTTAAATTAACTCAAACTTACACATTAATAAAAAAAATCATGTACCACTCACAAAAATTTTCACTGTCAAAATCAATCATCCACTACAAAAAACAGCAACTGTTGTGTGGCTTTATGCTGTTTCATGCAAAACATATTAAACATTCAGGGCATAAACATTTGCATTTACCAGTCAGGGTAGCTGGGGTTAACTGTTACAACAAATCTCACCAGCCATTCACTATTATATACAGAAAAGACTATAAGGCTGTTCAGGCTCATCTGGTCCCAGACTTACGATGAAGGCATACCCTTGCTATTTATGCAAGGCAAAGGCTAAAGGGGCAACATTTCGGTTGACCTCTGATAATGTGAGTCAGAAAATGGATCCTGGACCTCACACAGTATCACAGCTTGCTCCTGACATCAGTCAATACATGATGACCTCCACCAGACAGCCTAACACATCAGCCACCTTCACCATGGTTACAGTATGACAAGGCAGTATGAATTTCAATAAGTAGCAAATAACTACCCTATAAATGTATCAGATCTGTTGCAGTTCCTACTTACCTACCCATACAACCACCGACCCACCCACATATATACTTAAATAATCAACATAGCCACTCTCTTACTACCTACCTTGTCTATTAACACCCCACCCACCCACAATCTGTCAACCTCAGCCACCTACCCATACAAGCATTGACCCACCCACAGATATACTAAATAATTAACATAGCCGCTCTCTCCCTACCTACCTTGTCTACCTATCTACTCACCTATCTACTCACACATCGCCACACACAATCTGTCAACCTTCCTACCCATCTTGCCTACCGACATGCCAACCAACCCAACTAAAATGCATCCTTCATAAAATTTCCTTCATAGAATTTGTTGAGCAGACAACCAACAGAACAGTTTGACATATGTATTTAAGAAAGCAGGTGCAACTGATTATTGCCCCGCAAATCAAAATGTGAAAAACTGTCTAGAATTTATACATTCTTTGACATCAATTTTCTAATCCATACAAGATAAAAGATTATAATTGCAACCTTGACTTTCTTATCACCAAGTTTGAAGACCCCTGGTGATCATCTGCCACTGTGTTTTTATCGGATTGGTTTGCTTTAAAGTTTTACTTTGCCCCCCCTGCTGCGACCTTGAACTTTATTCTCCACTGACGTAAACACAATCATGGTGGAAATCAGTTTGGGAGATCGAAAGAAGAGCATCTACAGACAGAGAATCTCCGCATCTGGCATTGTGCCCTTTCCCTCGTCAGGTACCTGGGAAAAACACAACTGGCACTGCTAAATAAGTACTATTGGCTCTATACATAGAGGATTTTCTTATCGACACAATGGAGCAATACATCACAAAGGATTAAAATACATTACCGTCCATACAAGTTTCTTTATAAATAAATCACTTTTATACTCATATACATAAAATACCATCAATGGCAAAACGTTATTCATTCTTCTTCATTCCAGCTTGACAATGGTACAAGAATATTTACTGAAATTTTGAAATATAATAAGTAGTTGTCCATAAAATGTACCGTTAATGTACTTCTCAACATCTAAAATGCCACTCAAAGAAGTCACAGTGTTTGTTGTAACATTTTTTCAAATCATAATCTCTCAAAACCATCGGTAACGAAGATACACTTCAAGGTACAGGTATGAACTTCCACATTGCAGCAGATCATCTCTCACAGCAACTGTAAGTGACATCAGTTAGAATACTTTGTAAACAGTAATGAAGACACACATGCTCCCCATGCAGTAGTTTTTGTAGCCATAAAAAAGATGTGTCGTCAAGAATGTAGTTTGAGCAAGTAATAATCAATCCTGATCTTGGAAACATTGTGATAATATGTGAACTCAAATGAACACAGACAGTACTGACACAACTCAAACATTAACCTCTGTGCAAGGTACTGTTTCTTGTCAACTACTATTAGCCGATACAACAGAAAGAAAACCTGCAGGTATCAATATCAAGAAAAGCCATAAAATGTTAGCTATCTGCAGAAGTCAGCGTAAACAAACGAGAGTGTTAAATGTCATCAAGAAAATAGCATCCTGCACACAAACAACTATTGTCAGCTGAGATCGCGAGCTCTGATAACGCATTGTTCTGTCAGCAATATCTACAAAGAACATTACATGAATCCAATCAGCTCAAAACTAATTTAAGCAACAAAATATGAACAATGACATTTTGAACTTACTAATATTTTGACGCATTGCGTAAAGAGCATTTAGCTAGTTGCCTCCTGGTCAAAATGACTACAAAATATAGAATTTATCCTGACATCCTGACAACTATGCAACACAACAACAGATGATTCACCGTGTCCCGTCAACCAAACTGATAAGAAGTAGGTGTGAAATATTAGTAGAATCTGGAACTAGCATTTCAAAATAATGACTGCATTATCTAATGTAACACTATTTTCTTCACAACTAATACTGGTTGTGCGAGACTGAGCTAACAGGCTTCTGTCAGCCAGGTTTACCATCAATGCAGGATTCCTGTCCATCCACTGACAGTTGTTTATCAAGCTTATCACACCCAATTACTTTTTATCTTCAAAGTCATGCAGACATGTTTCCTACAAAAGCTGATATAAGATAAGATAGGTATTTTTTTAATGGAGGGTGGGGTGAAATTGTCTCTGGTAGTCAAAAATAACCCCCCAAAGTCAAGAAATTATATACACTTAAAAACATGCTTTCTAAAATATACAAAAATAACTTCTTATCTGCGCATTTTCCATATCAATTTACAATTTTACAAAGCTTGTTATAGATATATAGATCAAGATGAAGCATTAAAATGACTTTTTTATCAAAAATATTCTTACCCCTTCACATTTGTTATTGATGGTTCTCCATTATGACATCCTGCCAACTCTAAACCAGTCATAAAGAACACATTTTGTGACTCTTCTGATCAAATCATTACAAATTATATAACAGACCTCTTATCTTTATTCCCCAATTATTCTATTTCAGCTCTCGGAAACATCTTCAAATGCAAATAATTTAACAGACCAAAGCAATATGTACCTGAATAAACATTGAATTAAATACAATTCAAAGCACACATGTTGAAAGCACTCTGACAATAAATTTTCAAGGGCTCTCTATGTTAATCTTATATCATAAGGGGAACGGTATCTACACTGGAGGAACAGAGAAACGCTCCTGCCTCAGCTGTCCGCACCTGCAGAGACAAATGTGTACCTGCAATATGGCCTGCCAGCCAGGATGGCTGGAAACCCCAAAAGTCAGCCCAACCATGAAAATGCCACATCCTATGTGGAAAATCCTAACCTTCCAACATTTAAAGCATTCCTTCTGTTTTAATCGACTTCTTTGACTTTTCGCAACATGTGTGCACAAACGTCAGATGCTTGTGCTCAATTAATGTCAGTCTACTTGGAGTATTCTCATACCAAGCCAGCTCCACTGTAATATTCCTCTTAGTATTTCATGTTTTACCTATTACCGTGGAAACGGTGCCTAACAAATAGGTTTGGCAAACAATGGTTGGAGTATGTGCAGTATATCTTCATTACACGTGCCCCTATCTCGCTGGGGATGTCATGGTGATTGAAACACTGGAACAGGATCCTTCACCAGTTTTTTGTTATGAAAAGAATGGACAAAGGAACCTAATATTTGACAAGTATGATCTTGTCTGTAAAGGGTCTTCTGATATGAAGGAATGACAATTATTGGCAATAAAAATATTCAGATCAGTTTCTTTTAAAAGTTCAGGATCAGAATCTCTTATTCAAATTTCATTACATCATCTGTTAGAATGACAAATAAACTATTGTCCAAGCCTCATTCCATATTGCACAGTTTCTTAAACGCGATCTTAAGATTTTTCTAGGTCTGATCATCTTAGCGCTAAGGTTGATTTTTGGAAAGGCTTCAGGACATCAAACTGAGTGAATACCTGAAATGGGCTTGTACACACTGTCCCTGCGTATTCTCTAGTTTTAGGTGTGTTGGACCGACACCCTAACCACGGGGCTACAGGCTGCTCCATACAAACAAACAATGATTATGAGAAGTTGTCCAGTGCAATGAAGTGACACAGACATTGTACTCTACACACTGGGCTAAACACAGCTCCTTACAGAGACACAAACACACAAAGACTGCAAGAGAGTTCTCCAATGCCTGAGAAGACACCTACAATACATACTACCTATGACAGGCCACCTCCTTGATGCTAGGTGTGACTACAATGCCTCACACTGCCCCTCACAAAGACTACTAGAGAGTTCTCCAGCACTAAGGTGGATCTTCCTAGATGTCGGGCTCGGTATTCCCATCTCGCTGATTGACTAATGGGGCATGCTGATAACTTCCCTCACTCGCAGGTGCGGTGGAATATAACTCTAGAGACGGAACAAATTGACCATGGAAATCATTACAGTTGTCCCACCTATTTTCTCCCAACAGTAAATAACACAATGCTGAAACATTGCCAGGAAGCCCAAGTGATAGGGACTACCGAGTTGATGGAGCACCAGGTGAAAGCAGTTGTACAATTGTTCAAAAACTTGTTTCATAATCATGAAATTGTGGTAAACAAATAAGCCCCTTGTTTCTTTTTGGAAACAAATAATGTCATGGAGAACAAGATGTAATCTGCTAGACTGATTGAATTAAAAACAAAATTTGTATAAAAATGATTTCCAGATTATGTAAACATTTTTGAGTGAGTGATTGAGCTTTTGTACAACACTTACTTAAAAGTCCTTTATCAGTCTTTATCAGATCATCCTGAGAGTGATTCAGAGTGCAGATGCTTACTACAAGTGTAAGTGTGGTGCTGACAAAACATGGATCATAATTAAGATGAATCTGGGAAACAAACCTATGATCTGGCATCAAAGGGACACAACTCTGCCTCATGAAGAAGCAAACACTGGACCTCCCTGCTAACCATACCATGACAGACATTTGGGAAAAGCATTGTTCAGTGTCTGACACAAAATTCCCAGTTATTTGAGACATTGAACTGTCATTGCGTATATTACACCACTGCTCATATTAACAGCTACTGAATAATGCATAAATGTCTAAGAAATAAGTTGTAAATGAAAAAAGTATTTGATAAACATTTTGCATGTCCTGAACAAACTCTGGCCTTTATTTCATCCATACCTAAATTGGAAACGATTTACATTTACATTTTCAGTTCAATTATTTACAAACAGTATAAAAAATTGATAATTCAGTTATCTCACAAATTACATTTTCTTCCTTGAACCAAAAAAGGTATATTTTTTAATGTTTTTCACTAATGTATTCCAAAAACTGATTACCAGGACAAAAAAAAACAAGCAAACACAATAATGGTGGATAACATCTGAATATATAACAGACTTCCACTCAGGCAGGGTTGTGGTAACATGCCACCAATCTCCTTCTGTTGACAAGAGTGTCAAGACATTCCCACTGCACATAGATACGCCATCCACAAACAAATCTGCTATTTCTACCTTGGCAGACTGTATATAGTTCCAACTGTGTAAGCCAATCTCACTACCATAGACTCGTACCAGGGCAGAAAGCTATAATCATCCCAACCTCGTTTACGATCTACACACTCAGTATCACACCTGCCCCTCTGACGCTTAAACTGGGATCATTTTCTATTTCATGTACTCAAATCCTAAACAAAATAAAGCAATCCACTTAGGAACGATGTTGTCATCAACGGGGCAAACGTTTTTATCCTAAACAAAGCGCTGATTGAAATCTCGTTATAGATGCCGTGGAGGAAGCTGGCGACTACCTGCAGCCTTTCATGCCAGGAGTCAGTGAAACTGACACATCCGATGGCTAAATGTCTTTCAGCATAAAACGCTTCATTTTCTCCATGTCTCTTTGAAGTACGGCACTGCTGGGAGTTTTTATGGAGTTCCAAACATGGGAAGTGACAAAAAGCATGTAATGGTTCTGTTTGCCAACCTTTCGTGTAATGTCTCCATTACATTGCTATGATGAAAACAATTTACACATTTTCTGCGTAATTGCACAAAGTCCATGTTTCTGGGGGCCATGACAAAACTATCAGCATGCCCTTGCTGACATCGTCTCTAATGGTTGACCTTAGAGCCATGTCCAGCCACAAATGTAGCACACACATCGTATCATCTATATATCACATTGTGATGACACTTTGACACGTTCAACACCTCAAAGAACAGAATTTCAGTCTCAGCATATTAATCTTATATGGGAAAAAATCCAAAAGGAGCAGATACAGATGTCAGACAGTTACCAGTGAATCCCACCAGTATTGGAGGCGGTATATATCGTGGCTAAACCGTTCACTTGTCACGCCGAAGACCGAGGGCTAAAAGCAGCTTAAAGCCATAGTGAATCATTCCCACCAGTATGGAGGCGGTCGGGTAGCCTCGTGGCTAAACCGTTCACTTATACACGCTGAAGACCGAGGGCTAAGAGCAGCTTAAAGCCATAGTGAATCATTCCCACCAGTACGGGGGAGGTGCTGACAAATACAATATTCATAATGGTCGCCTCGGTTAACCGCTTATCTGCTAAAAGCAGCTTATAGTGAATCATTCTGAATTATTTATTACACGGTTTTGGTCTGCCTTTCAAACTCAATTCCGTAAAAGAGAAATCATGACGATTTCAGCTTAAATGGCTTGAGTGATTTGTAACACTTTACCATGTAAAGAACTATTTCACACCACACTTCTCTAAAAATAAATAATGCATGTCTCTCAATAATACTATCAGCTCTATAGGAAGCTACATATATTCATTAAAAACAAATTATGTATTTACATTACAATATTAAATTAAAAAGTTTGAATTAATTAATGCTTAATGCAACGTTGCATTAAATCAACTCTCGCACTCTTGAATCTTGTTTGGAAGCTGTGCGCCTCAAAGTTTTAATTATCAATTTCAGGCAAGTCATAAGGGATAATAAGTCTTTTATTGCATCAAGAGGAAGATTAAGTGAGTGCATATGCCCCAATATATATAATATAGGCCAAAATATTGTCGAAAATGTGTGAAATTGTGCCTTTAAGGTTGATGTGTAATTTCTCTATAACTTTTGCACAATAATCTATAGTTGCATCAGTTTAACTTGTTCAAATACACATGAAGAATGGCCAGTGAATTCCTGGCTCAGAATAAACAGCAACAACATACGCTTGATGTCATCATAATGCTTTAAGCACAGTGACTTGACATGCCTTTATTCTGAACATATTAAGCAAGAAATCGCTACATATAATGTAAATTATGGGACTTATTGGACGATCGTGGCTAGGTTATGACCTGTGACAAAATGCTTCATGCATATATTTTCTCGATTAAACATCGTGGTCCGGAAAGGTGAAGATTGAGGCGGCGAGAGCTTTGTGATGTCACTTGTCAGTGATTTGACTTTGCATTATATGATCGCGACAAAAAAGATGGAAAAGCACTTTTATATGTACGCTTGACAACTTTATGAATGCTGTTGTTGGATTTTATTCATTAGTTTATTCATTTATTTAATCATTTCCTCGAACATCGCTATTTCTTTGTACCTTTTGATTAATGTTATTGTGTGGACCCGGCCTCCCGGCATGTCCGAATCGTTGTTTTCAAATTACATTTCGCGAAAAAATAGTTTTATAATCTTTAATTCTGCCAGACAATATATATGATCAATTGAAATTTAATAAGTGTTTCCAGACATTGTGAAATGTGATGGATTTAAAGTTAGCTGAGCCACCAGGCCTATCTTATACTTCACAGAGACCATATGTCATAAACATCACGGGGAATATCACTCCTCTTTTCTCAAAGATCAAATCCATATATATTCTCCTTCTGTTTTCTTTGCATATGTAGTTAAAAAACCAAACATTTCCAAGCAGACCGCTGCTCATCATCTGTGGACCTATGTGCACTAGGACACTGCACCATCAGCCCCAGTGGGACAACCATGGCAGGTAACACATTTCTCCATGAGTGGAATAAAAGTCAGATTAAAGAGGGAGGAATACACAGTTCTCAAAGGTCTTCACCAAGCATTGATATCTGGTGCAAATCTTAGACTTGTACTCATCAAGTGAATCCTGGTACATGTAAGGGATACAACTCTGCGAATTACATTGTGATGCTTTCGACTGTTTGGACACCCATGACAGCCTTATTGACTAAGGGGAGTTAGGTTGGCATCCTCTTGAAATGGACTACTGAGGCGGTGCAAGATCCCTCACACTGACGTCATCCTGGATATAGACAGCCATGACGCCAAGGCACATAAGATACAAGATGAGGTACAAGGTCCTTACCTTCAGGTCTACATCCCTCTTGGACATGGAAAGTCTTCGTTCTGCATTGTCCAGCCATAGATCCAGGTCCTTCTTCTGCCAAGAGAACTGATACCACACAGGAGCAATCACGACAAGATGGCGTTTCTTCGTCTCGCTGTCTTCCCGAACTGTGTTCCACTTACACTTTAAAAACAAAACATGATTGTCAGAGATGATTATTTTCTTACGTTTTTTCTCTGAGAAAACAACAATACATGACATAGAATCATCATTACTTGGCTTTGATGGAGTGGGCTTGAGATAAGTATGGTTGCAAATTACAGTTTAATGTTTTCAGGCATACTTGGATTTTTCATTTTTGGGGTAAAAATAAAAACACCGTACAAATTCAAATGAGTTCAGCCAGAACACCAAAGAAGTCATTCTTCTCCTAATAAAGCAAACTTCTTGAAAACATTTGCTTTCTCTAATGCCTAATCTGCTTCAAAGCCTGAACCAAAGATATATCTCTTAAACCCTGCTCGAAATATTCTCTTCAATATTTTTCTGACAATTACCATTAACTGTTTTCAAACAATCTGCTATAAGTGAGCAGATTGACCCAAAACTCTGACAGACAGACAGACAGACAGAGAGAGAGAGAGAGAGAGAGAGAGAGAGAGAGAGAGAGAGAGAGAGAGAGAGAGAGAGAGAGAGAGAGAGAGAGAGAGAGAGAGAGAGAGAGAGAGAGAGAGAGAGAGAGAGAGAGAGAGAGAGAGAGAGAGAGAGAGAGAGAGAGAGAGAGACAGAGAGAGATAGAGAGAGAGAGGAGAGAGAGAGAGAGAGAAAGAAAGAGAAAAAAGAGAGAGAGAGAGAGAGACATGAATATATGACACGTTTTATGGATAACTTCTTTTTTCATTCTTGCCAGAACACCAAATTTAAACGGTGTTGTTATCTCAAAACGTGTCATGTATTCATGTTTGTCCAACTTCTAAATGCTTTTCAAAATCTTCGTACAGAGAGACAAACAGACAGATAGATTGAAATAACATTTTATGATAACATTATAGTTTGGATTAAATTCATAATGTCCAATAACAACTATCATTCTTTATTATTTGGGATGTTTCGTCCTAGAGCATCTTATCACCTTTACCTTTAATTCCTGCAGTCTCTTGTGAACTCGACTGTGTGTGCCCTGGTCTCGGCACACCTCTGCTGCCTGCAAGAGTTGTTCCCCTTGACCGATCACCTCCTCCACTGGTCTAACAAGGCTGTGAAGCTCCTCATCGATAAGCTGAAAAGACATCAATGAAATGTTTAAATCATTACATGCAACATGAGTGCTGATGCTTATCATAGTGGGAACACAGGGTTGAACCACCACCCAGTACACAGAGGGCAGTAGTGTACAGGGTTACATCACTGAAGGGGGCAGTTGGGTAGCCTAGCGGTAAAGCGTTCGCTCATCAACCCAAAGACCTGTGTTCGATTCCCCACATGGGTACAATGTGTTAAGCCCATTTCTGGTGTCCCCTGCTGTGATATTGCTGGAATAGTGCTAAAAGTAAGTAAAACCAAACTCATTCACTCACTATTCACTGAGCCATTCTCAGTGTTCATCCATTTTCTGCTGATTGTTGGTCACCATCCAGAGTTAGAGCTATATTACACCAGTAACATGGAAGCTTGGGTGTGGATGAGACAAACTAGCCCCAGTGGTCTGAGATGTGTCACAAGTGTGAGACCATCTTCATTGGTGTTACCCCATGAAAATATTTTCAGCTGTCATTCAACAGGTTCTTACAACAAAAATGGTGTACATGGGTATGGCATAACAGACTATCTCTTGGAACTGCTGTCCAAGTTCTCAAAGACATTGCATCAGTTGTGCCATAATAAGCTAATGTTTAAATGTATGTACTGAGAATACCCTGTGAGGCCCATGAAGGATCTAATGTTTATGACTATGAATGTTGAAATTTTGATTCAAAGTTACACTCAGATTACTTAGTGGAACAAGGCAGTGTGAAAGTGTGATCGAATATCTCCTTCAACATAGACAGATTAGGTCTATAGCGCCGGCACTGTTTTGCATCAAGAATCAGGGCTCTGATTGAAATAGTGACCTTATGACCAACTGTCAGAAGTCTATGTACAAATTCAAAAGTTATATTATTCACAGGACTCAGGTCCAAGAAGCCTATTCAAAAAGTGATCTTTGATGATCAAAGATGATTGGTACTCCCATACTTCAGCACAGATTTCGACATTTGTTACTCACAAATGGACAAAACTCCAATAAGTCAGCACAGATTTTAATATTAATAAGTTCAAAGACGATCATATCCCCCATCTGTCAGCACAGATTTTGGCAGAAATTGGTTTGTGGGATAAACCCAGATTAGTAAAGTTCCACTCCAACCTCTCATCAGCAACTTGTCCAATATCTTACCTGAACGTTCGCCTCCAAGTTGTCGGAGATGTCATTCTGCTGTAGGTCGCCGTGGGTGGAGATGTTGCTCTCATACACCGCCAGTGTGGCAACCACACGATCACACTGCGCGTTGAATGGCTCCTCACCTTCCACCTTGGAGTTCTGTCTCTCAAGGCTGTGACCTCTGGAGGACATCACCGGAGAGGTCTTGGTCATCTCGATGATCTCAACATGGCTAGTAGATTGTTTTTCCTGGACAACAACAGAGGTGTGGGTTACAACCAGTGGACATGACTCAGACATTGGTGTCCCACCAAATAAACCAGCCCACGTCAACTGGAGCACCACATATACTAGTGTCCCACCAACTAAACCAGCCTACGTCAACTAGAGCACTACATATACTAGTGTCCCACCAACTAAACCAGCCTACATCAACTGGAGCCACATATACTAGTGTCCCACCAGCTAAACCAGCCCACGTCAGCTGGAGCACCACATATACTAGTGTCCCACCAACTAAACCAGCCCGTCAACTAACACCACATATACTAGTGTCCCACCAACTAAACCAGCCCACGTCAACTGGAGCACCACATATACTAGTGTCCCACCAACTAAACCAGCCTACATCAACTGGAGCACCACATATACTAGTGTCCCACCAACTAAACCAGCCCACGTCAACTGGAGCACCACATATACCAGTGTCCCACCAGCTAAACCAGCCCACGTCAGCTGGAGCACCACATATACCAGTGTCCCACCAACTAAACCAGCCCACGTCAGCTGGAGCACCACATATACCAGTGTCCCACCAACTAAACCAGCCCCAACGTCAACTGGAGCACCAGATATACTAGTGTCCTACCAACTAAACCAGCCCACGTCCAGCTGGAGCACCACATATACCAGTGTCCCACCAACTAAACCAGCCCACGCCAGCTGGAGCACCACATATACCAGTGTCCCACCAACTAAAACCAGCCCGCCAACTGGAGCACCAGATATACTAGTGTCCCACCAACTGAACCAGCCCACGCCAACTGGAGCCACAGATACTAGTGTCCCATCAACTAAACCAGCCCACGTCAACTGGAGCACCACATATACTAGTGTCCCACCAACTGAACCAGCCCACGCCAACTGGAGCCACAGATACTAGTGTCCCATCAACTAAACCAGCCCGTCAACTGGAGCACCACATATACTAGTGTCCCACCAACTAAATCAGCCCATGTCAGCTGGAACACCACATATACCAGTGTCCCACCAACTAAACCAGCCCACGTCAGCTGGAGCACCAGATATACTAGTGTCCCACCAACTAAACCAGCCGTCAACTGGAGCACCACATATACTAGTGTCCCACCAACTGAACCAGCCCACGTCAACTGGAGCACCACATATACTAGTGTCCCACCAACTAAACCAGCCCACGTCAGCTGGAGCACCACATATACTAGTGTCCCACCAACTAAACCAGCCCACGTCAACTGGAGCACCAGATATACTAGTGTCCCACCAACTAAACCAGCCCACGTCAACTGGAGCACCAGATATACTAGTGTCCCACCAACTGAACCAGCCCGTCAACTGGAGCACCAGATATACTAGTGTCCCACCAACTGAACCAGCCCGCGTCACCAGCCCGTCAACTGGAGCACCAGATATACTAGTGTCCCACCAACTAAACCAGCCCGTCCAGCTGGAGCCACAGATACTAGTGTCCCATCAACTAAACCAGCCCACATCACCTGGAGCACCAAATATACTAGTGTCCCATCAACTAAACCAGCCCGTCCAACTGGAGCACCAGATATACCAGTGTCCCACCAACTAAACCAGCCCACGCCAAGAGCACCAGATATACTAGTGTCCCACCAACTGAACCAGCCCACGCCAACTGGAGCCACAGATACTGAGTGTCCCATCAACTAAACCAGCCCACATCACCTGGAGCACCAAATATACTAGTGTCCCACCAACTGAACCAGCCCACGTCACCTGGAGCACCAAATATACTAGTGTCCCATCAACTAAACAAGCCCGTCACCTGGAGCACCAGATATACTAGTGTCCCATCAACTAAACCAGCCCACGTCAACTGGAGCACCACATATACTAGTGTCCCACCAACTAAACCAGCCCACGTCAACTGGAGCACCACATATACTAGTGTCCCACCAACTAAACCAGCCCACGTCACCTGGAGCACCACATATACTAGTCTCCCATCAACTGAACAAGCCCGCGTCAACTGGAGCACCAGATATACTAGAGTCCCACCAACTGAACAAGCCCACGTCAACTGGAGCACCAGATATACTAGTGTCCCACCAACTAAACCAGCCCACGTCAACTGGAGCACCACATATACTAGCCTCCCAGCAACTAAACACACTAATCTCCCACAAAATGAACCAGCTCACATCTAACCAGGGTACCACATATACTGGCCTCCCAGCAACTAAACACACTAATCTCCCACAAACTGAACCAGCTCACATCTAACCAGGGTACCACATATACTAGCCTCCCAGCAACTAAACACACTAATCTCCCACAAAATGAACCAGCTCACATCTAACCAGGGTACCACATATACTAGTCTCCCAGCAACTAAACACACTAATCTCCCACAAACTGAACCAGCTCGCATCTAACCAGGGTACCACATATACTAGTCTCCCAGCAACTAAACACACTAATCTCCCACAAACTGAACCAGCTCGCATCTAACCAGGGTACCACATATACTAGTCTCCCACCAACTAGCCCTATGCACAACTGACCTTGAGTTTGTTAGAGACCTCCTCCCATCGCTGATTGAGGTGAGTGAGTTCTGGTTCCACCATCTTGTTGTAGCGGTCACTCTTGGTCATCAGACTGATGGCGGAGTCTCGTACCTCGTCCACCTGGCTTCGCTGATCATTCATCTCCAGCTGCAAGCCCTGAATGACACAACACTACATGTACGACACTGCCAACACATCCAATAACGTAAATAAGGAATTCTGTGGCAAGTACCTCCCATATCATAAACTAAGAATAATATCATAATTCCCTGGGAGCCCAACCTCATTGGGAAGCCCTCGGCAGGGATTTACTGTCATCTATACTGATAAAAAATAGTAGTATTTGGGGAAATATAGATATATATAGAATCTTTTGAGGGGACTTGTGGTAATACATTTTTAGGGGTCGCAGGAGTTAAAATGAGGGTCCCCTTGGGAACACTGAGCAGTGAGCAAACAAACGTTTCAGTGATACATTTTGCTTGTTGAAGAGAGGGATTTCTTTGTAGAATCAAAATGTCAGAACACTGATTGTATTTCTTATCAGAGAAATATTTGACAATGTCATTCTTTCCAATGGTTCTGCATCCACTGGGACTTGTAGTTTATATCACTGGCGTTGATTCTTAATCTAATGCATATAATATAGGATGCACTATTTTGTGTTGGGAAAATCTGTCTGTGACTTGATGGTCTGCAACTTGATGGTCAGTGGCACTTACAGGAAGTGGGCACTTTATGTGGTGAACATTATTCGTATGTATCATGTGGAGCTGATTTCTATTTACAGTGAGTCTGGTATTGTTGTACATGCTCTAACGGTCCATGTAAACAGATGCAGATTGTTATCAACACATGATACTTCATAATATATAAAATACACAATTTCTATAATACATCTACAAGAGTCAACAAATTAATCTTCTAAAACAATAAGAAGACCAGTGCTACAGAATAATCCCTGGTCCTGCAGTCTGCTTAAGAGTTTCAGAACATCAGGTATTTCATTTTTACATAAGTATATATTGATACAACAAAATAGACAAGGGGTGTAAACTATTATATTTCTTACAGGTCCTCATTTATTTTCTGTAGTTTTTGTGAACAAGCTGATTTGTCAAAACCAGATTTAGATTTCAGATATTTTCTTTCATTTCACTGACATCACTGGGCCTAGATTTTCGAAGCTCTCTTAGGCTAAGATAGTCGTAAGTGCCATACATTAACATTAACTTACGACAATCTTAGCGATAAGAGAGCTTCGAAAATCTAGGCCCTGACTTTTTTAAATTGCTCAGAAACAAGTACTTAGCCCAAAGCCAGCAAAGATGTCAGTATAAATTGTGACAATAACAAAATTACAAAAACATTTTGTGTTATCCATAGTTATTACAAGTTATGTTATATTGTTTTGGTGGCACACACTTCACCAGTAACACGACCAATAAAGAGGGATAGTTTTGAAGAACAACATTTCTGCATTGATAATGTTAAAATAATACTTTGAAATCACCCTCAATTTAAGAATAAAATAACACTGAAAAACAACATCCCAATTCAAAGAACAATATAACATTTTCCAAGGGCACTTAGTCTGGAATCTGAGATACATGTCTGACTACAACACAAGATGGTTGACACAAATTTAATCAATACTCGGGGGTAATTGGTTTTGCCAGGTGGAGTAATTTTCTGCTTCCACCATTGTAAACAAGCCGAACACAAACCTAATGATGATGAATATCTAAGATAATTCTGTATGAACAAGTAATCAATCGTCAATCAATTTAAGTTGTTGATGGAAGGCTAATGTTTTTCCTTGCATCATTATATCCATCTGATCAATATACTTTGCCTGAAGGTGAGGGTGGCACACTGAACTATTGTCCCAATTATATGGCAATGTATTAGGGTGAGTGAGTGAGTTAATGCTGCACCATGTCAGTTACATAACCCAAGTGTAAGCTTTACGGAGGATGAAATCGCACACTGACAAATTTCACAGACATTAGGTGAGGTGAAATTGGGTTTAACGTCGTGCTTGAGAATATTTCGCACATATGACGATCAAAGACATTAACAATTTGGAGATAGTGACAAGTAAGGGAGTGGTCCTATATTTGGGGTTAGTTGGGCTGGTCAGCTTAAAGATGTAACATGAGCAGAAGAGCAAGTGTGTGTGTGTGTATGGATTGGGAAGGGAGTGGAATATGTCGGAGATTTCTCACAGCTTATAGGAGGGCATGTAAATGTGAGACAGTCAGACATTATTATTATTTAATATGAATAGCATGTGTTGGTCTGTTTTAGGAGACTCACGTGGGTTGCTAGAATGAAAATGTTTTTTCAAATATTTGTATTGACTGATGCTGTCCGTTCACCAGCCAAAGAAATCTAAACATATCACCATGCATTTCCATGCCACCATTACCTGCAGTTCAGTCATCTACACTTTACTTGCAACCTCAAGCCACAATACAGAGCTTTCCTCTCACATAATGCTACCATTTCAAGTTAAAAAAATACCAATACTGGTTTCGGAAACACTCTAACAAAGCAGTACAATGTTAAGCCAGAAAACTCTACGGTAATAGCTTCCTTGATAAGAAAGCTGAATGTGTAAAGACATTTGACCTGTAGAAAACACAGGAACATGATGTAAAACAAAACATCCCATGTCAGGGCTCCATTTAGTGCTTTGTTACTTGCACTGGTGCAACCCAATATTACAAAGTGCAACCTAGCTATTAGTCTAACTTGCACCAGTTTTGGAGTGGGTAAACTTCTGAATAAAACATCTAAATAATTCAACAGCATATTTCTGATATTACATATTGCAATAAAAACAGTGCAACTGGAATTTGACTGGTGCAACTAGGTTTTTATCTTAGGTTGCACCTGGTGCAAGTGGGTTAACATCTCTTAAATCGAGCCCTGATCATGTCTCCAGATGTGCGAGTCAGTTGGACATAAAACCACTCTCAAAGGTATTTCCCATATCAGGGTGTCACCTGGGAGGAAATCCTGAAGTGATGTATGTCTACTACTTCGGAGAAACCTAAACGTTTAACTCAGTCCCTGATATGGTGGTGACAAAGGAACAGGGATGAACCAGGGTTCGAACCCAGTAACAGATATCCTGCTTGACAGGATGTGAAGCAGGATTCGAACCCAGTAACACTGACATCTTGCATATGTTGCATGTCCAAGGGAAGCAACTCCATATCGTTAGATGACTGGACCACCCAGTGCCCTGAAGCCTCAAGCAACCTTGATCAGAAAGTTATATGCACTTCTGGTTTATTGATTTCATGTCTTTGGGGAAAACCCAAATACAACCCAATATAAAACAAAGTCTAGCATGTTGGCCACAAGAAGAACACTAAACAATATCCTACATAAAACTTACAACTGAAGAGAGAGTGAGAAAGAAATAATATGAAAGTTCCTGAAATGTTCAGTGAATGGAACCAAACCTAATCCCAACATAAAATTGGCAATCATTTATCTGTATAGCTTTAAGATAAACGAACCATGCTGATAACTTGGGTGGTATTATTTTTTCTGCAAACTCAGCAATCCTTCTTTTCACAAACATTAAAAACTTAGACTTTACTGTATCTACAATGTGAACAAAAAACACTTCAGACATCAAATTTGCATTTATCAAATTACCGTATTCAGAAATGATAACATTTCTTTACTGCTTGTTATTTCTTAACACAATTCGTTTAAGAGCCATGAATGTTTTTTCTCCCCCAACATCCACATTCTGCTGCTCCACACTTAATCCTGTTTTATTTCTTGATGGAAACCCATCACCAACAGCAGGGAGTTGAAATATAGAAGTGACGCAAACACATCACATAAATATATCTTTTCCCTCCCATCTCTTCCAATCTAAACATAGCCTTCCCTTTGACATATCTAGTGTATCATCCTTGATGTTGTGGCAGGGCCCATCATGTATCTACCATAACCCACCTGTCTCGTTAACACCTGGACTGTCTGCCAGGTAACACACAGGTGAGTTGGTTCATTTCAGCTGCCATTATGAGGAAAACTGAGATGCTTTTTGCAAAACAATTATCGTCTAACATAAAGGTAATTGTCTATTTCTTCATATTTCAGACGATTCTCTACACTCCTTAGAAACTTTGCACATCTGCATGGGATACCGTTAAAGTTCTCAATATTATGAATCACCTTTTCATGGCAGGTTTCAATTTAAAGGAATTCTGGTTAGCAAATATTAACACCCTCTTTAGAAACAGATCAAATCAATATACATATTTCACTAACAGCAATAATTCTAAAATAATATAAAGTATTTCATAATGAGTTTTCTCCTTGTTAATCTGTTGTTTTTTTGTATCCATCTATTTTGATTAAATGCCCTGGACCACCATCTTAGTTTTGAGTCAGGGTTGAAGGTCACAATGCTAAAATTAGCCATCCAATCAAACGACACTTTGCTTTCAAAGCTTCAGGAGCACTAGTAAACAGTTTGTTATGAGCTGCTTCTGATACAACATCTTAAAACATAACCGGTCCCCTCCATTTCCTCATAAAAATATCTCCCTTGAGAAAAGTCAAAACATACTAGTAATTGGATCAAGTCTGTCAAGGGTGTGTATTGTCCTCTATGTATTTATCTCATATATGTTACAGGGACAACGCAAATCATGGAATAGTGTCAGTTCCCAAAAGCTTGAGCCAGAAGTCATTTATTCATATTTAATGTTTTACATGGAACCTTGAAGAGGACGAAAATAGACTGACTGACTGACTGAGTTTGGTTTTACGCCACTTTTAGCAATATTCCAGCAATATCAGGGCGGGGGACACCAGAAATGGGCTTCACTCATTGTACCCATGTGGGGATTCGAACCCGGGTCTTCGGCGTGACGAGCCAACGCTTTAACCACTAGACTACCCCACCGCCCCGACGAAAATAGAAGACATCATTGTTAAACATGTTCGTCATGTATATGTCATACTCATCAGTTACTATCAACCTACACCTGTCTTACAAAATGAAGTACTGTATACATATTACCATAGATAAGCCAAATTTTGAGCACCAAAAAAAGCAGTCTGCAGAAGGGGGTCAGCTTAGCTACAGGTTACACTGTCATAAAAAAAAATTCCGGGGGTAAAAAAACCGACATTGTATCGCTTCGCGTGAACAAAGGAGAGAAGATGACTTTGTCAGAAAAGACGCCAAATTTGCAATTAAACATCACTAGACAAGATTATTTACCTTTTCAGTTCTAATTGTTGTTTTGCTATGCATTGTCTTATATGCAGGGATTAAGATTAACCCTAACCCTGGTAATGGCCGATCTGGTGGTTTCACTATTGACTTGGTAGATAGGGGGTCACAGTAACCACAAAGTGCTCATGACATCGGTCACTGGTTTGTCAGACCCAGTTTTGTGTGTTTACAGGCGTTTTCATCACATACCATGAGTAATGTTCAGTATGGCATTAAACATTAAACAGAAGAAACATAAATCTGTTGAGTGAGTTTTACCTTCCTTCACCAGTCTGCTGTGGATCTGCCCCTTCACGACACAATGCTCCATCGCATCCCATAAACAACAACCTCAACATGGCATGGGGGAAGTAACCAAACACAGCACAATCGCATCCCCATAAACGACAAGCTCAATGTGACATGCCTCCACTGGACGACACAGCACTCCGACACCTATGATTCAACTTCCTCTGTGTATAGCACCACTGACTCATCCTCGACAATAGCCAGAGATGTCAATAACAGAATCCAGATTCCATGAAGGCTTGATTTGTGATCAGTCACATCTCATCTCAGAGTAAGTGGGTGAGTGAGGTTTGTATGTGGTGTTGAGTAAATGTATGTATCACTCACACATGATCTTCAAACAACTGGGGTGGGGGTAGCCAAGTGGTTAAAGCATTTGCATGTCACTCCAAAGACCTGGGTTTGATTCCCCACATGGGCAAAACGTGTAAAGCCCATTTCTGGTGTTCCCTGCCAAGATATTGCTGGAATATTGTTAAAAGTGGCATAAAACCCAACTCGCTCACTCAAACTATTGGGCAACCCTTGATGCATTTAAAAACATAGTCATAACTATAAGGAGACATAGGTAGGACATAGGGGGACAGTGGGACAGGTTGCCAGACTCCTTGTATAAGGTCGACTCCAAAAGTGACAACAGTGATGTGAGTAAAATATAACCCTTCTAAGTCTTAAGGTCTACATTGCTTAGCGGTGTTTACCTCTGGCATATCATACACCATACAACTCTAGCATTGCTAAATATACATCAAACCACAAATACTCTGAGGTGAGGTGAGGTGAGGTGAGGTGAGGTGAGGTGAGGTGAGGTGAGGTGAGGTGAAATGGGGTTTAATGTCTCACTTAAGAATACTTGGCTCATATGACAATGTGCATGTGTGTGTATGTGTGGCTGCTTGTACTAGCCCAGGCTTAAGCTGGTTTTATAGTGCTAGCTCACTGAAATACCATGCCGCAGTTAAGCATGAATACCCCACACAGACACATGTGTGCATGTGTGACACATTATACTGACTCCGAGACTGACCAGTCCTTGTTGTACCCATTAATGCTGAGCGCCAGGCAGGGACCAACAAGTACCATACTTTAACCTCGTTTGGTATGATGTGGCTATGGATCGAACATGCGACCTTCCGCTCTTCGGGCGGATGCTCTAACCACTAAACCATGTAGGCGGTTACAAATACTTTCGATGACTGGCAACCAACTGCCAACATGACAATCAACTATCAACCTTCTATGCTGACACCAAATAACCAAACAAATGCTAAAATATTTCTTTGTGCACAAAAATAACAAATCCTTCTTCTTAAAAAAACAAAATCAATTTCATGAACAAAACACCACATTAACGTCAACAAAGGCTAAGAGCAGAAACATTCATCCTACCTGTGTAATTCCTTTGGAAATCTACTCTGGTGACAAATCTACACAACACTGTCACCACAAACTCCACTGTCATCAGTGTTGCCTTCTAATTCAAGCCTATTGTGTACATGACCTCTTGTATCACCGTGTCCACTTACGACCAGGCTTGATGAAGTATAACACTAGTGGAGCATGTTCCAGTCATTGCGACCAGACAACCCTCCTCCATGTCTTATCACAGGACACATCTCCCTGCCATGTATGTTCAATGATGCTTCAATCGCCATGTACACTCAGATTTAAACTCATTGATTTGCACTGAGATGTCCACTGTCTCTGACTGAATGCCTGGACACATGGTGGAACTGCTACAGAGGAATGATGGGGAGAGATGGGAAGGATGGACGCTGAGCATGGGGAGGGATCAAGTGATAATTAATGACATGACAGCCTACAGGGAAAACAGATTACAACCTCAAGATGTTCAAAATTGGGAACAAAAAGGCTTTTCAGGGCTGACTTAAATGATTTTTGGAGGTGATTATTTTTAGGTCATAAACTGAAAGTTCTCTGTAAAATGAATTCAAAGATACTAGTCTGTTAAATATCTGAGATAACAATCATACTGTGAGTGATATATCTGGCAAAGGTTTGAACTCCAACCAACAATGCTACATCCGTCAGATAAATTGATTTTGTTCTTATATCAAATCAGGCAGAGATTCTATAATGAGCAAAACACAAAAACCATCAGTCTATGAACAAAATAAATATTTTGCAAAACTAATAAATGTCAAATAACTATCATAGTTCCTCTTCATTTAAAGAAAATAATTCACATAAAAGGAAAAACAAAGTTGACGATCCTGACAAAACCAACAAAGCAACACAGTATGAAATATTGAACATAACTAAATGGTGAAATGTAACAACATACCTACCCTTAACAGATCAGCAGTCTCACATCAACGTAAAATATTCACAGGTTAACCAAACTATCTGTCAGCTTAAGACATTACCCAGCTCTTTACCTTATATACATTACATGCATGACTTTATTGAAAATCAAAATGATGTTGCTATGGAAACAGTTTCTACATGGATAAGTGATGGCAACAAAGTAATCACGGCAATGCCCGTGGCCCTGCTAGTCGAGTGTCCACCTTGGTTGAGAGTGATGAAAGGCTGGGGGCAGTGTTACGTCGCCGATGTCTCACAACACTAGCGTGTGTGTGCAGTGCTGCAAAAGGCTTGCACAGCAGCCACAAGAATCAATACTGAATGTGGCTTATTGAAATGGACACTTTCAGACCAGATGGTATAATCTCAAATTGTATGTGTATTTGATCTTAACAATGAAATATTTACTCACAGAGCTGCCAGCGAGCTTGCAATTGATTTCCTTGAGTTAATGTAGTGATTATGTAAACAATATAAAGAAACAATCATATTTCATAAAATCAACAGTTAACAGAATATTTTTTCTTATTTGATTTTGGGAAAGTTAGAAGAAATTACCATGAAGACTTTTGAAAAGCCTCATGATGAATGTTGTTTTATTACCTACGAGGGTGAACATATCGGGGTTCTTATTTTTCATACGATGCCCGAGGGCAAAATATCACTTTGTCATGGTGACGTGACGTCATGAACAATGCTATGACGTCACATTCCTTCTGTGACGTTGCGTTCTACATGTGGCGATGGCGGAAAGCCAGCCTGTGTTCGAAAGTAGATTTGGGTTAATTTTCCTCAATTTGACGACTCCGGTAATAAACAGAATATTATATTCGTGCCCATATCATACTATGTTTACGACACTCGTGCCTAAATATTGGCATATCCCTCACTCTCGCTCGGGAAGTACCAACATTTAGGCACTTGTGTCGTAAACATAGTATGACATGGGCACTCATGTAATATCCTCTATTTATGCCACAGTCAGCACTATTCCATCTATGGCGAGATGCATGAAAATGGTTGAGTGTGGATGAGAAAAAAACAATGGTTGACAACATGAGTTAATGTTATGAAGTCGGGGCACATTGACATACCAGGAACAACGTCACACACTGTTACCATCTGAGCTTGTACTTCGTCAGCTCATTCCACTAATAGGAGATATTGGGTTGGTTGGTTGTATTATATCATTCACATAAATGTAATATTGACATGCACATGTTGCTGGTTTCCGGTCACGTGACATATAATCGAGACATAATATACGAGTACTGCATGGGACTAAGTACTTGTACTGCTTTTATTCGTTCTTCAATGTGCTTCACCGAGTGGCCCTTGAGGTTCAAAAACTTCCTGATTGCTCTGAACTCAAGCTTATCCATTTCTGATGTTTCAGTAGGGGTACATGTGATAATATATGTCACGTGACCGGAAACTAGTCACATGTGCATGTCAATATTATGTGCATGTCAATGACATAAACCATTCTTCAACATCATACAGTTATTTTCATCATAACTTGTTTGAGTGGCATTTTAGAAGTAGAGACGTACGATATGGAACAAGTTTTTATGGATAACAACTTCTATATTTAGTGAGTCTTGGCGTTTGATACAGATTCTTGTACCGTTGTCAAGCAAAGAGTGATACTTCTTGCTTGACAACGGTACAAGAATCTGTATCAAACGTCGCACTCACTAAATAAAGAAGTTGTTATCCATAAAAACTTGTTCCATATTTTCATCATGCACATATCAGAAGTATTTTAGGCTCAAAACATTTTGATAGCCCCTCGTATGATTCAGTTGATTTTTCACTGCATTCTACTAACCAAACAGGTCAGTTGTCATGGAAACATGGTTTTATTCTCATAAAATTCCCTGAAACATCCAAGCAAGTGATAACAGAAACTGGTCCATGATAGAAATCTGCATGAAGAGGCAAAAACACTGGGTTGTGATGGAGCTTCAGCAAATGCAACGTTGAATATTATACTATGGTAAGGAAAGGCTGAAGTGATGCTGTCTACCATTTTATAGTGAAACCCAAGCATGTGTGTGATGCTGACACAAATCTAGAAAAATCAGAGCAAATCTGTAATTGCTGCAACAAATGTGAGGGTATGTCATGGTGTCAGAGACAAAACACAGTGTAGCATGGAGAGGTCTGCCGAAACCTCATGGACCATCTGTGATGTTGAACTCCATTTGTCTGTCTTCAGGGTTCTACCAGATGCAAAATATTGCATCCTTGATGCATATAGAGTATACTATGATTATAATGAGCTTAAAGGGACCACTAAGTTTAGTTTGTTATAGCTGTTGTTTTCGAAGTAGTGGGAACCAAGAACAGGACAGTTTCTTGTATCAGTCAATTCACTTTAAGCATGCTCTTTATAGACATTTAATGTACAAAACAATTGATTTCAATTTTAGGTCCTGCTTGACTCACAACCTTGAGGTGTTTGAATCACTTTTACTGATCACTATTAAAATTGTACACAGCATTTCGGTCCGAGGTAAACCTGTGCAGATCTGGGTTAGAATTCATCTTCAGTAACCCATGCTTGTTGTAACAGGCGACTAACAGGATTTGGTGGTCAGGCTTGCTGACTTTGTTGACACATGTCATCGCATCCCAATAGCATAGATCAATGGTCATGCTGTTGATCACTGGATTGTCTGATCCAGACTTGATTATTCACAAACCGCCGCCATACAGCTGGAATATTGCTGAGTGCGGCGTAAAACTAAACTCACTCACTATCCTGGGTAAAAAAGTTATGGCTAAATTTCTTCAATTAAATCTCCATTAAAACTAGGTATAATGTTCTCAAATGTGCTGTAGTGTGATATCTGTAAAAGTCCGGGGGTCAGATGAAGTGTGCCAAAGAACAGATGTGACCTTCACAGACTGGTTGACCTTGGTAAATGGTTGCTTCACAGGCACTACAGGTTTATCCTGCTACCAAAGGACAGTATATTTACCTTGATGGCCTCCCTCTGTACTAGTGTCGACTTCTGCTGGTCCGGCAACTTGTCATGTGATCCCAGGATAACCTCTGCACCACCCAGCCAGTCCTTGACCTTGAGTATCTGTGTCTGGAAGTCGATGAACTGACCATCGATCTTGCTGCTCTCATCCTGGAGAGGGAAGAGAGGAATGACAGATTTTGAGAGCTGTGTTTGAATAGCATATCAGTGATATCATGGCATGGCATTTTATTGTTGGAGGAAACCAAATACAAATGTAGGTCGTAGATGTTAGCCACAAAGAAAAAATGAGAATCCGTATTATCTGGCAACACGGGGATTTGAGTCTGAGTGTCAGTGGATCGTGGGACTAATAAGGGAAGCAACTCTGTATACACTTGAACAACACTGGCGATTGAATCAAGGATTTAGTTACAAGCTGTTTCCATACATTAATTATAAGATATCATCTGTACCGCCTTTGTCCTAAACAATTTTTTCATAAAGAGATCATGACATCATGTTTTGGATTTTCTTGATGGTATCACCCTTCAAGCCAGGTTTAAATTTCACAATCATGTTTTGTGAACATGTTTGTTGCTGGCTATTGAGTAATTCCTTTTAATGATAGAAAATGCCCCATCAACAAACCAATTATCATGTTTCCTCATAATTTATCGTGTAACTTTGTGATTGCTACACAGATAAATACATATATTAATGTACATAGTTTCATATACATGTACATTGTGACAATCAACTCACTTGCAATTTCTGTTTCCGTGCTGACAGCCTGGTAGACAGGTCCTCTACCGACTTCTCCATGTTAGACACTGTTTCAGCTACCTCGATTACCTCCCCTTCTTCAGCCAGGTCCTGGAGCTGGTGAATGAGTTCCTTGATTGAGCGGCACTAGTGCCTGTCTTTTGGCCAGGTCATCTTCAGCCAGCTGAGGATCGGTGAAAATAACATACTATTGAACAGGCACAGGTTAGGCATCTTTACAATATAATAAAACTCAGTAACTGACCAGACAAATTGACCTGTAAAGAAGTCCTTAAAGGATCTGGGTAAATGAGTGAGTGAGTGAGTTAAGATTTAAAGTCACATAAAGGACTCTGGGTAAATGAATGCTGGATTATTATAATTATTTTTTTAAGTCCAAACTAAAGAATATGCAAAATATATCGATTATTAACCATGGTAAATTCAGAGATTATATCATACACTTTTTGTTCTTTTTTTTATTTGTTGCACACCACACTCTCCAGTATTCCAGCCTTATGACAACAGCTCGTGATTCATCATGTCTGGACCAAACAAACCAGTGATGGATAATATGAACAATTTTCCACATTCTGGGTACAATGAGGTATGCCATCAATCAAGTTATGTTTCATGTGGCCATCATGATATCAGGAACCAAAATCCTCAACCTGAAACCCTCTGGGGTTCATACAAAGTGTACAAAGGCTGGGTCTAAGACCACCAGATCCTGCCTTTAACTAGGGGTCTTAACTCTGCCCATGACTCACCCTGACATGGTTGACCTCCTCTTCTACATTGTAGACGGTTGTGTTTAACTCCCTTCGGTCAAGGTCATGATTCGTTGCTGACACAAACTCGCTGACTGCACTCATTTCTTTCCGTAGCTTCTTCGACAGTTTTAGAGCTTTCTCAAGATTAGTTTTCCCCAATGTCACCTAATGTTGGAGTAACACAATGATAGGGGTCATTAAAACAGTCATTTGAAATCACTATGCTAAATTGATGGATACAATTTTCTTAAGTTGAATAAAAGTTAACGCAATACAAATTAATTATTCCTTATAATGAAGGTTTTCAAACATTCACTATTACCAGTTGAAATTATTATTGTTAAGTATATAATCATTATAAGTTGAGAATATTGATTAATATTTACTACACGGAAAATATCTACAAGATTTGAGATAATAATCAAAGATAAAGATTACAGAAATATGTTTTAATGTTGAACCATATATCTATATTAGAATGAAAAAAATTTAAATCCCAGAAGCAGAACATAAAATATTATATTTAAAAGCATGCACATTGCAAAACAAAAGATGAAATAGGCTCCACACTTAGGATGAAATAAGCAAGCACAGAGTTAGGAAAACAAACATTACTTTTGCAACATACTGTAACATTAATTGTTATTCACCATGCTTATGTGAGTGTTGATCGTGTGTTCATTAAATAAGTATAATTACGACTAAAACAGCAAACATACAGTTCTAATCAACAAATCTACTCATGAAGTCATGCTGTGAGCTGACAAGAGAAAATTGGTTACCAAAAAAGGATATAATTTGTCATAAAATATACTTGAAACAAAAGACCCTATCAAAATATGTCACATGCTCCTAAAGTTCAATATGTACTGCTTAAATGAAATAAATGCACACCCAGTTCTTTCATATCACTTTAGTCTATCTACCATGATGTGACAGATTAGCTGTATTAATAAGAAATACTCAGGTGTTCTTTTGAGAACCAAATGTATGTTTATAAGCCAATGTAGCTTCTCAGTGAACATGTATTTCCTATCAGGGAAGTGTGCTTTGAAAGGCTGGCCATGGCCACCATCTTCCTGATATAACAATCTTAAAGTTTTCAGAACATTTAAGAAAATCTATGTTTCCAACTGGTATTCACAACAATGTAATGTAAAGCTTGATACTAAAAGACAATGCAGCAAGTTTGCATAAGGTTACAGCTTCCTAAAAAACAACCACCCCAAAAGAACCTTCTTTTTAACTTCACCGCCATTTGGACACTTAATTTTACAGGTAAGTTTTATGCTGGAAGTTTTTATTGATTTTCGTACATTTGAAACTATCAACGACAGGTGTTATCGACATGCTGATGTAAGTGCATGTTAATATCAGAGGATCAGTAACATACATAGGTTTGTTAGTAGACAAGTCCGGGAGTAGCCTGGCTTATACCTTGTGTATATAACAGCATTAACTCTACACAATATATCAGTCAACAATTAAACGTAAGTAACCATGGTGACCCGACGCCTCTGTAATGAAATATTTGTCAGTCATGTCATCGATACTATCTCATGATGCATACCAGGGAAGCCATGTTTAATTATAATACAGTTTATATTTCATATAAATTATTAGATATCAGTCAGTGTTTTGTGCAACATAAATCACTTGGTTATCTCACACAAATTGCATTTGGAAAACATTTCATCAAAAATACAACATGCAACGAAATCACACAAAAACGACAAACGTAAGGAAATTAAAAACTGAAGTGAAAATAGCTTCAAGATATTTACTTCACAACAGAGGAAAGAAAGTCAGTCTTGACAAAAGAATGATGCGATTTGAAAAACCATACCAAACATTGCCGGTATCAGAACCAGTGAATTGATCTTAGAATACCAAAAATATAAACAGCAATGTAAATTTTTGGAAAAAGAGGCTAAACAAAATCACTAAAATAATGGAAGCAAGTTTTATGACAAAAATAAATTTAGATAACTGTTCTTAAATAATATTTCAAATTTTATGTATTTCTGATTTTGAAGGCATCATTCTTCTGACCTCCTTTCTTCACCATGAAGGAGTACCGGCCTACACTACTATCCAGACAGAGATAAGCTAGAGGAAAGCCAGGCTACAGCAAGCTGCTGCTGCAGTGTTATGTGACTCAGCTAGTACCTGTGCCCCCAGGTCATTATATTGTTGTTTAATGGCATCCAACTGCTTATTGAGCTTGTCAGGGAAGTCTACCTGTTTCTTCTCTACCACATGACGACCTGCCTTGATCACATACTCCACCTCTGGCTTTAGCTCACTCATTGTCTTGTAAAATTTCTGGAAGTGAAACAATGTTTAAAATTATTTCTGTCATCTGGCCAATCCCATGAGATTTGTCCACCATCTCCATCTATCCATTGCATCAATCAGTCTCTCCGTGCATCCATCTCCTCATCCATCAATGCATCTTCCACCACCATATCTCAACCAACCATCTACCCATCTACTAATGTCTATTGCCATCTATTCATCACCCAAGCATCCATCATTCTTTGCCTTCACCAATCTCTCAATGTATCCATCTCAACCTCCACCCATCCATCTCCAAAAACATCTATCACTGTATCCATCTCTCCATCACTCTTTGCCTTCACCAGTCTCTCAATGTATCCATCTCAGCCTCCACCCATCCATCTCCCAAAACATCTATCACTCAATCCATCCATCCCCTTTGCCTTCACCAGTCTCAATCCATCTCAAACTCCACCCATCCATCCCCCAAACACTGTATCCATCTCTCCATCAGCCTTCAGTCTCTCAATGTATCATCTCATATCCAGTCATCCATCCCCAATCTATCACAGTATCCATCTCTCCATCACTCTTTGCCTTCCCATCTCAATCCATCTCAACCTCCACCCATCCATCCCCAAAACATCTATCATGCATCCATCTCTCCATCACTCATGCCTGGACTGCAGCATCCATCTCGATCCATCCCCAAAACATCTCTGATCCTCCCCATCTCTCCAGGGCACTTCATCCCCCATCAATCTCAGTCTCCACCAATCCATCACTCCACTCATCCATCTATCCTCGTCCTCTCCGGTATCTCACCATGCAGGTGTCATGCCTAGACTGCAGCATCTCGATATCCTCCCCAGGGACTTCCAGGAGGTGAGATCTGTCCTGGATGTTGTCCAGCTCCCTCTTCACATGACTCAGTTTTGGCTCAAAGTCTGCTGGGCGCTGGAACTTGCGGAACTTCACCATCACCTCAGCAAAGTGTTTCTGTTAGGAATATATGATGCAGCAAGAGTTGTTTGGCATAAATCTAAACTTTTAATTGCTAGTGAGGTGGGTATAATGCTGCTTTGAACCTAATTTCATCATGCATAAATCTAAACTTTTTGAATTGCTAGTGAGGTGGGTATAATGCTGCTTTCAACAGAATTCCAGTCATGTCATAGTCTATCATTAATGCCGAGCCCAGGCAGGAACCATCAAGTATGACGTAGTAGTCAATCAAGGAATGTAGTAATCAAGGAATGTTTGTTCATCAGCCACTCATACCCAATTTAATAGCCTCTGAACAAGATGAGAAGGGAATACATGCAACTTGACAGGAAACTAAGTCATGAAAGGTCTTTCCATGCATTAATCTGACAGTAACTGTGCATCAATCTGACAGAGTAACTGTGCATCAATCTGACAGAGTAACTGTGCATTAATCTGACAGAGTAACTGTGCATCAATCTGACAGAGTAACTGTGCATTAATCTGACAGAGTAACTGTGCATCAATCTGACAGAGTAACTGTGCATAACAGTGCATTAATCTGACAGAGTAACTGTGCATCAATCTGACAGAATCTGACAGAGTAACTGTGCATCAATCTGACAGAGTAACTGTGCATCAATCTAACAGAGTAACTGTGCATCAATCTAACAGAGTAACTGTGCATTAATCTTACAGACTTACTGTGCATTAATCTGACCTTGAGTAACAGTGCATTAATCTGACAGAGTAACTGTGCATCAATCTGACAGAGTAACTGTGCATTAATCTGCCAGAGTAACTGTGCATTAATCTGCCAGAGTAACTGTGCATCAATCTGACAGAGTAACTGTGCATCAATCTGACAGAGTAACTGTGCATCAATCTGACAGAGTAACTGTGCATCAATCTAACAGAGTAACTGTGCATCAATCTAACAGAGTAACTGTGCATTAATCTGACCTTGAGTAACAGTGCATTAATCTGACAGACTTACTGTGCATTAATCTGACCTTGAGTAACAGTGCATTAATCTGACAGAGTAACTGTGCATTAATCTGACAGAGTAACAGTGCATTAATCTGACAGAGTAACTGTGCATCAATCTGACAGAGTAACTGTGCATCAATCTGACCTTGAGTAACAATGCATTAATCTGACAGAGTAACTGTGCATTAATCTGACAGAGTAACTGTGCATTAATCTGACCTTGAGTTACAATGTATCTAACCTTCAGAAGCTGCGTCTGTTGCTCCAGCCTGGCACTGGCCTCCATCTTGCCCTGCTGGCGGTACTCCAGGACATGCTTCTCCAGCTCCCGCAGGAGATCCTCCTGCTGCTGGAACTCCTCCTTCAGAGACTGTGGAAGGAGGAACAGTAACACACATGTTACAGAGCTCCAGATCATGCAACACACATGTTACACAACTCCAGATCATGCAACACACATGTTACAGAACTCCAGATCATTCATTCACTTACGGAGTTTGTGGAGAAATAAGTATGAGAAAATCTCAATAGGAATCTCTCTGAGTATTTACCCATATAGCCGTTTTGCTTGCATTTATATATTTTGTAGAAATTTGATTTACTCATTGAAAGCAGGCACCATGAAGACATCAATAATTCTGCAGTATGTAACACAAGAAGTTGTACGTCAAGTGTGTTGTACCTTCGATATATATCTTGGTCCAAGCTCATGCAATGTGTGATACACTGAGGGCAGTTCACACATGCACAAGCAGAAGCATTTTCTACTGACCAACATTTAAGGAGGACATTACCATGAGCTATGAGCTCCACAGGCAACACTGTAGAATGGAACTGAAACTTAATCTCTGTCAGTTCCTGTTATCATCTGATTTAGTCTGGCAATCTGTAGCAACTGACCTCATGTTCCTGAGGAACGTCGCCAGCAACCATGTCTGCATCCAGACGAGACTGTAGGTACTGGGTGATGTCCGACATCCACTGTGACATTTCCAGCATTTGACGCTCGATCTTCTGGGCCTGGTGGATTGACCGCTCCAGACGGTTCACCTTTTCTTTGGCCTGTGTACACAGATATATATCCATACAACTATAACTTCAAAATACATCCAAGGTGGCATAAAATCCTTCGACCTGTATTATATGATAAAATGTACATCACAGGTTGTTGGTGCCAAACCATCAACAGACTCAACGACTCCAGTCAGTGGAAATGAGATCATCAAAAGTAGCAACAGCAACAGAGTTAAAAAATGTTTTTAAAAAATGGCACCATTACAAGCAGGAGCATGTCTGTGACCAACACTCTCCTACCCAGAGTACCATGCGGCAAGCCAGCATAGTACCTCTGCCACAGGCCAGAAAAATGTGACGATTCATCACATCTTGCACTGTCCATTCAATATAATGTACAGATTTCTTTTACTCTTTTATTTTTGACGAGTCTACACATCTAATTAAACATCTTTAATAGAATGAATTAGTTTCACTGAGAAAATATCTAAAAACATGTAACACTATTTCGATTTGCGTAGCGATCCTTTGTTTACATAGGTTGTACGGCTCCACTTGCTGTCATCGAAGCCGGCGGAGAGCAAACGCGATGCAGCCAGTTTGATATCTAAATATGTACTGTCATAGACCTAACTCAATGTAAAACATTATGAAGAGGCCAAAGCTTTAGCTTCCAGTTCTTCTTCTCTTATTATTATGAATATCCATTACAAACAAGAGAAAAGTCTGGTCACGTGATATGCAAATTAGCCTGTGGCAGTGATGTTATGTCAAGTCATCGCTGTGCCGCAGTGTGTGTGACCAACTGACCTCTGCCTCCAGGGAGCTGTACTTCCTGTTGTACTCCTCCAGCTCCTTCTTCACAATGTCCACCATGACGGAGTTAGTGATCAGTTCCCCGGCCAGCTCGTTCACACGCTTCCTGTTGTTGTCATTGTGGTCCCTGAGAAGGGTCTCCACATCCTGTGATACAATATCAGTTTGTTTATATGTACCATCTCAAACAACATCTTACCAATACAATTGCAGGTCTGCTGAAACAGTTCCCATCTCATCTGGAATCTTGTGTTTCTTGTCAACATTAAAGATCACTTGTCCATCTGAGTTAAGATGGCAGGTTGACTGTGAACATTTTCTCTCAATAACATAGAGTATGACTATGACACTATTTCCCCCATCCTCTTGCAGCAAGCTAAAATGTAATACATACCCAGAAAATGTCACTATTAAACATGGTTGACTGAGAAATTCATTTCAAAACTACTTACATCTAGTTCTTCTGAAATCTCCTCAGCATCTGAACTGGTAGCTGAAGTTCGACGGACTTTCCTTTCCAGATTCTGCAGAAACCGCCTCTCCAAATCCAGAAGGTCTGAAATGTCAACATCAATCAGTGTAATCACTATGGAAACAGTAATTAGGCACTATGATTTGCTAAATGTAAATCCACAACCTTCACATGCTTGCAAATAATTGCCTCAACTAGAACTGCAGTGCACATCAACCAGTGGGCATATTTCCAAGTAAATTGTGCGTACACCTAGCACTAACTTCATCTTAATATCTCAGGGTCAGAAACAAATTTATATTTTCACTAGTGCACAAAAATGATAATTAACAATACATCCACAAGGAAATACCATAATTTGTTCTTCAATTTTACAGGTCTTGGACAAGCCGACTAATATTAACTTCAGACCCTGGATTTACCTTTCAGCTCCTTCCACTGAACATCAGAGCTGTCATACAGAGAGTGGTATCTGTCCACCCTCTGGAACACATCGGTCCATAACGCATTCATCTTCATCAGCGACCGCGCCAACTCCTGCAGTGTCCCTGATGGAGCTTTGTTCAACATTTCGTTAGCTTCTTCGTTGAGTGCATCCACTTCAGACTCTCTCCCACTCACATCCTTCTTCAGACTCTGGAAGGTGGTGTTATTATAACCTTAACTGACTTCATGTACATTACACTAAACATCACGCAGATACAGCACGAGTCTAGTCAACTATCATAGTGAATTGTCAGAATTTTTTAAAAGGAATTGCTGCAATATTCAGTTGGTGTTTGAGACATTGAAATGAACTTGTGAAAACTGCTTCTAAATATTTTTAGCAAGTGAATACATCAAGTGAGCATTGTTTTACAATATTTTGAAATATTTCAACAGTTGAAAATCAACATGAAATGTTAAGGGTGTCAAGCAAATGCTTTGAAAAATAGGTTGACCATTTACCCCTCAGAACAAAACCAAAATTGACAAGAAATACAAAGAAGCCCTAAACACATGTAGAACACAGAAATTCAACAAACCTTGAATTTTTTGTTCTTCACAAGCAGATCATTTGCATTTTCCACTGAGTAATCCTTATTAGCCAGGTTGACCTTGAGTGGTTCCAGCCACTTAGTGATGTTGTCTATCTTGTCGTACACACCCTGACTGTCACACAGGAGTTTCTTCAGGCGCTCGTTTTGTTCCTCGGCCATTTGGACAACTCGCTCCCACTTACTGTTCAAGCTCACTACCTCATTGTCCAGACTCTCCTGGAACTTGTCATCACCCTCCGCAGACAAGGACTTGCTCAAGCTGCTGATGTTGGTGACGTTCTGACGGAGGGTCTTAATATCATCCAGAACTCCCTGAAAATAAGTTCACAAGATTTGTCATCAGATATTTCTTCTTATGTTTGATACATTGGCCAATTTCAATGATAGGTATTATGTAAATGACATCTTCAATCTCCTAGCAACACGGGTTGATGGTATGGTACAATAAATGGAATGCTTAGTCCAGGTCTTTCTATCCTTATCATATTGTTTATGAATTTATTCTTAAAGACTACCGATTGGGGATTCTGGGTTTGGATTTGTCCCCAGCAACCTGTGCTGATTTCTTTCATGTATCAGTGAGTGAGTGAGTATGGTTTTATGCTGCTTTTAGCAAAATTCCAGCAATATCACTGCTGGGGACACGAGAAATGGGCTTCACATATTGTACCCATGTGGGGAATCGAACCTAGATCTTCGGCGTGATGAGCCAATGCTTAAACCACTAGGCTACCCCACCGCCACCTTTTATGTATCAGCTCTGTTCAGAGCCTGCTGTAAGCCAACACTACACTGGAGAACAACTCATGTTACTCTTGTGAAACTTGACAGCCCATTTCTCCTGTGTATGTGAATCTGTTCTATCAAGCACTAGCTGTAAACAGAAGAACCACTTACGTTACTCTCATGGAGCTGTGCTTCAAGGGTGGGGATGTCACCACTGACTGGGTCCTCTGCATGGAGGAACACATCCATTTCATCCATCCATCGTGTCAGCCCAACCAGCTGATTCTAAAACATGTCGACATTGATGAAGATACAACTGTATCATACATTCAGCAGGGATGGAAATAACCCATTGCCCGACGTCCGGGTCCAGTGTTTTTCAGTCGGGCAAGCAAATTTGTATATCATGCTGTACTAATGTCAAGTTGACTTTCCAATGTTAATTATGTTGTTTATTTAAAAAATCAACAAGAAAATCGGCCAGTATAGAGGAAAATTATCAGGGCAAGTGATTTTACATGTGCCACTGTACCGGTGTACACTAGCAATTTTAAAGTTATTTCCGCCCCTGATTCAGTAAAGAAGCAAAGAGTGACTTGGCAGCCATGCTGCAATGTACAATATTTCAGCTTTATGAAGGCAACGCAGCAACAAGAGTCCATGCAGGTCTAATTCCACTTGTATGAAGCCGGAAATAATTGCAATGTTGCTGATAAATTTTAATCATAGGATCCTGCCATGCCTAAGGGATGTAACTCTGCACAATGACCTGACTAATATATAAGAACTAATTTGGTTTAATACTCACACTTAATTATCCACTTCAACTAACATACCAGAGAGTTACCAATTCATGCTTGTAGAAAACATATAACATAATTATTGGTGACCAACTACCAG
The DNA here is from genome assembly GCF_003918875.1 of Haliotis rubra. NCBI lineage: Eukaryota > Metazoa > Mollusca > Gastropoda > Lepetellida > Haliotidae > Haliotis > Haliotis rubra. Next base: position 727,654 of record NW_025767723.1, read on the forward strand.
CTGTACCCTAACATGACTGACTTCAATATGTTTTTCCATTGTAGGCCTGTAGTTGATGCATGTAAAGTGTGCACATAGACTACAGGGGCAGAAATACTTTATTTTCTAAGTGTGCCTTAGGGCACCAGGCAAATATTTTAAATGTGCCTTTCAGAAATCAATGAATGACTGTAGCAGTGATGATGATGTTTTGAAATTTATTGTTAGTAAACAACAAATGTAACCTGTTTTCTGTCTTCTGTTTAATGGCTTTCTTCAGCTTCGTTTGTACTACTTTCCAAACACTTTTAATAGCTGAGAATTTTGTGACAGGTATTTGTTCAACATATCTAACATACACAATTTCCTCTTCAATAACCTAACTATCAGTACTCCCATCACTCTTAATGGAAAAACAACCAGATTTCTTTACATCATCCATCATAATTCCATTGATTTCCTGGGCGATAAAGTCAAAAAATGTTTTTGCTTGTTTGTCATTTGCGTAAGTGTCTTGTTTTGGGGATTATATGACTAAAGGTGAGTTATGTCTCTAAAAAATTAGGCGTGCCACAAGGGCACAGAGAACAGTTTTTATCCGTGCCATTTCAATATTTACCGTGCCATGGCACCCTAATATATGGAGTATTTCAAACCCTGGACTAGTAGATGATCCCTTGGCAATCTAGTATCAGCAAGTAAGGACACAGTTGTTCGGGTGAGTGGATGGTCAAATATTTTTCTGTTTATAACCTTGGAATTAATTGGAAATATTATATCATGTTCCCCTGGTTTAGACTGATGTTCACACTAAAAATAGATGTGATGTCAGGAATGTAAATCCCAATGTCTCTAAATAGGAAATACTGTTGTTGCCTGAGACCTCATTTTAACAATTCTAGAAAGCGGACAGTGTACCTGATACTGTTTCATGTGGCCAATAGTCCGGTCCAGTTTCCCCAGTCTGTCTGTAATGGCTGTAGACACATCTGACCATCGGCCATTCAGATTCTTAAGGTCATTCTGGAGATCCCCTACATCTTCATCAGAGGACTTCTTGTCAATGAGCTCCTGCCCAGTCCTGTTGACGTAGTCCAAACTGGCTTGGTGGTCCTGGAGATCGTCCTGCAGTTCCTACACACATCAACAAAATACAAAAGCATTGACATTTTCTGAATGAAAATTTGTTTAAATCAGGAGACTGAAGAAAGTAATCATGTATGACAAGTCAACATTTAAATGTTTCCCAAAAGTGTTTGGTAATATTGGTGAAAATTTATCTTTCAACAAAACACACTAGAATATGAAGGGAGACAACTCTTCCAAAACTTCAGAAATTGTCTCCCTTGATGTGCTACCATTTTACCACTTATATTTTGCAAATATAACATATGATCAGGATATGATGACATTAAACAATACTCTTGTGACCAGCCTTCCCAAAAGATTTAAAGATACAGTATATTATATAACTGGTTCAACAGATAGGTTCCCAGTGAATAACTCACCCGGTATTGCAGTTGTTGTTCCTCCATTATTTCAAGACTCCCAGCCAGCGAGATCTTCTCAGTCTGCAGTATAGCCTCCATATCACTCACCCACTTGGAGAGTGCGCCGATGGCTGCCATGTATGACTTGGACGGAGCTCGCTCCATTGCCTCCGCTAACAACCTCTGCCTCTCCCCTAATAAACAATAGTGTGTGTAGAGGGATTAGCTGCAGTAGAGAACCCAGCCCTGTATATCATTAACATACCAGGGTGTAATGACAGTGTGAAATCACAATGCACAAGTCATGGTTAGTGTAACACAGGGTTTTAGTTACAATCTAGAAAGTCTACATTCAAATCTGATCAAGAATTTATTTAATGAAGAGTGTAATCCTTCAAGAACTGAAAATACCAGTGTTATGTTATGCAAACTTACATGTTACCAGGATCCATTTTGTTTGCCTTGAAAACTGCCTACTCTCACTTGATTTTGTTTGTGTTAGTTTCTTTTGAATTTGTTACAAAATAACTAGTTGTTTCATGATATGATGTATAAGACAAATGCCTCTCTAAATCTTTAGCCATTTAGGGTTCAACAGCCCAATAGCTGCTAACTGCTACATTTTCACTTAATCCACTTTAGACAAATAGTTTCTATTTTTGTCATGGTACTATACATGGCTGCAAATTGAAAGCTGTATCAAGTCAGTCAAGAAATAATCAAGTCTGGCTCATCCAAACAAGTGGTTGAGAGTATGAGCTACGATAATCCCTTTTGGGTATGATAACATGCAATCAGGCGTCACTGAGACTCCATCTTCATCTCAATACATGCATGCAAGGGGCACGGGGTCCTGCTCTGCCCCAGAGTGAGTGAGTGAGGTGGGTTTGACACTATTTTTCAACAGTATTCCCCTTCTATCAAGCATATCCAAGCATCAGCTTCATGTGGAAGGTAAGCCTGAAGTTGTGCAAGTCTCAGACATTTAGCACTTCACACCCACAAGTATTGGTGGCCCGATTAATTGAAATAATCGATGATTGGTCGTAGTGACTAAACGACCAAGCAATCGATCATAATTTCTCATAATAGAACACAAACAATTCTGGAACACTTGTTTTCATTAACAATATTTTTCACATGGTTGGTTTTGTCTGTTACATTTCGTAAGCACTACAAGCTCGTTTCAAGACATGATTGAATTTATCTTAAAGATTCTAAGAAATTTATGTTCCTAACATACTAGTCATCCTTTAAAGATGTGAAATTTTGCCCAAAAACCCCCAAAGAACTACATGTTTTTTCCCTTTTTTGTATGTGCATTAACAAATTTCATAAATGACGTTAACCAATTATTTTCGATGATTGATCGGTAGTAATGAACCAATCATCAATTATGAGATTTTAACCAATTCCCAACACTACCCACCAGCATGAGGATGGTGTTGACAAACCTAGAAACAATCGAATTGTGGCTCCTCAGAAAACTGGGTCACTCATGACCCTATTCTGCCTCACAACTCCCATGAGACAATACCAATCAGGACCACAAACTTCTTGACCGTGGAACTACCAGTTCCTCTCTGTCAGTCAATGGACCTCAGTGAGAACCAAGACTGGTACACTGAATACACACAGACACACAACATGGCCACAACATGGATGATGATGATGATGAACTGAACATGAGGCGACACACACATGCTAATGATCCTACTAATCATAATTACTAATTATCAAAGAATTATCATTTATTAATTATACAACCATGCAAGTAGCATGCAAAATCTATACAATTCATGAGGTCCAATGTTTTTCAGGACTTCGACATTTAAAAAAATAGCAAGTGTTTGTTAACTCAACAGCAGGTCAAATGAAATGGACTAGGTATCATAAATAAATTTCTGGGTAAATAATTTTCTGAATTTATCATGAAACTTTCAAAATAGGTTTGACTGGAAAGTAACATAATGTAAATCAAAGGAGAGTTTACAACACTTTCATGTTTCATGGTACTTACACTCCTCGGGATCTGGAATACAGTACTTGATGTAGATAAATGTATGTTACTGTCTACACAGAGAAACTAGGACTTGGCGATGGAGATACATGCAGTAACATCACTAAATATTTTAGATGACAGTTTGGAGTTAAAAATCATGCATTATGTCTATATGTGAGTAGCATTGAAAAGTCAAGCATAAAGGTTATTTAATAATAAATTCCAAAGCTTGGTGCTGAAAAGTCATGCATTTGTTTTAAAACTTTGAAAATGCATGCATTTATGTCCATTAATATGTGAGCTTACATGGTGTTCAAAACTCATGCCTTACATTTTATTCTTTATGTATGTGTTGAAAAGGTGTCAAATTATCAATATATTGGCCAATAATGTAAAGAAAGCTCATGCAATTATGATGGTCAATAATCTTGCCTATCTATATTGTTAGAGAAAATCTCCAGTTCATAGATAAGTACAGCGATGGCTGACACACAGCACCATCTGTATGGCAGCCTTCATAAACAATACACATCAAAAGTCTCTTAGATCTATGAGCATTTATAATAGTGTGAAATAAGTATTGAAAAACAAAACATTCTTGTATATTAGTCAATTTACACACAAATTAAAAAACCCTGAACATAACCAGATTTGTAACTTCCTCAAGGTAACAGAAGACGTTTTGAATCAAAGCAAAGATACGTTTTAACATTTGAATATGTTTTTGTGTAAAAAAATATTAATCTTTGTGTTCATATATATTTTCATTTTGTTCGTGCAATTGTATGGTGAATGTAACCACACACACGCACACGCACGCACGCAGGCACATGCACACACACTCTCCCTCTTACTGCCACCACACAAAGACAGAAACATCTGCAAAGACACACACACACGCATCCATGGACGCATGCACGCACAGACACAATAACAGTGTTTATGAATAGTAAGTGATGCTAAGATCCTTCCTTTGATTGGTATGGTTTCCGTCAAAGTATGGAAGCTGAATGATGTGAGATATGAGACGTACGTGTGGTGATGTGTGTCCAACAAAGCATCAGCAAGTCACTGAAAGACATGACAGTGTTGACACACAAGATAGACATGGTGACCAGGAAGCTGTCTCACATCGCACGATGTCGCACTTGCAGAAAACTCATAAAAAAAACACAGCTGTAGATGTCAGAAAAGTCTCACCAATATTATCGAAAGTTGTCTGCCACTTTGAATTGAAGACATTGAGATCTTCCTGTATCTGGTTGTTGGTTTTGTTGAGTTTCATTAGACTCTCGCCATGTTTTCTCAACCTGCTGACTCGATCCTCGTGGGACTTGATGGACTTCAACTTCAGCTGGACACAAAGTTAAATAAATCAATGCTCATACTGCTTGTATAAGGAATACTCCAGCTTCATAACAATCCATAAATATTAAATAGTGACCGACATCATGAGCCTTAATCCACACAACTGAGATATCAACCAAGCCATGAGCCACTGAGATATCAACCAAGTCATGAGCCTGTTAGTTGCCTTGACAATATGCAAATTGTAACGAAGATCTCCATAGGCTAACAATGTTCAGATGCAGAATGTTCAGAGTGAATGAGAATGGTTTTACATCTGTAACATATTCTCTGGAGCTGTAGGAATAAAACTTTTTGGATCAGAGATGTCAAAGAAGAATACATTTAATGCTTTTCTTATGTCCTGTTTTGACAGACTAGAGGGCTATGAGTTTCAGACATTGACAGGGAGCAGTTTCCAAACAAATTGGAAGAGACATTTTGTTGTTATCATTAGACAATGGTGATACAACTGTGGGTGGGTGGGTGTGAGTAGGTAGGTGAGTGGTGAGTGGGTGGGTGAGAGTGAGTGATGTGAGTGAGGAGGATCCGTGAGCGGTGCGAGTGAGTTTAGTTTTACGCTGCTTTTAGCAATATTCCAGCAATATAACGGCGGGGGACAACAGAATTGGCCTTCAAACATTGTACCCATGTGGGGAATCAAACCCTGATCTTCGGCGTGATGAGCGAATGCTCTAACCACTAGGCTACCCCATCGCTCTTGTAACATTTCAAGATTGGAACACCCAATCAGGTTTCTGTACAGACACTTTGACCACCACAAAACAACGGCTCACCTTGCACTGGTCCAGCTGCTGGCTGATGTCCATGGCCTCGTCAGCAATCCTCTCTGCAGTGGTCACCCACTTCTCATAGCTGGCCATCAGTTCCTGCAGCGTGGCCAGCTCGCTGTAGAACTTCTTGGTCTCCATGTTGAGATCCACCCTGTTCTGTGTTTCTGACAGTTTCCTGTTGATGTGGTCCCATCTCTCCTCCACCTGTCTCGTGGCCTTCACGATGTGTTTGTTGGGCTCATCAGCTGAAACACAAGGGAATGACGTGATATTGACAGTCCTGGGGCTCCTTTCACGAAGCAACCTTTACTAAGGGTAACCTTAACATTGCACTAAGGCCACCTTAGTGACTTACGATAACCTTAGTGATTTGTGAAAGGAGGCCCTGTTCCACAAAGGCATTGCTATGACTTATCTACCTCCCACTGTTCAACCTAGACTTACAATCATCACAGATGGAAGATCATGGTTTGGGTCAGCTCATTGAGGAGTAAGTGTATTGTCAATGTCTAAACCCTGCAATGACTTGATACAATCAATGCTAATGTAACTGGCTAAAGGGACACAACTCTAGAAGGAACAAATTTATCCCTATTTCGAGTTGCTGTGAAACTGTAATTTATGGAAACAAATTACTGCCATATATTTCTCTTACAATCTATAGATGCTGTTAATTAACTCAGAATCAACACATGCTGTCAAGTATGTATTGTTGTTTTAAACTCACCAATTTTCAGTTCAGTTGTGACGGTTTTACCAAGCCTCAACAGGTTGAACACATCGTGTGTGTGAGCTTTCACCTCACTCTCCATGTCCTGAAAGAAACGATATCGATAGAAATATATCTACAGAAACTCAGTGTGATTGCTTATCCAAGTATAGATACATATGTATTACAGATGACAACTACCTCTCATGTCCAAGTGTAAATTACACAAATCTCCAGTTGCCCGGTTTGGAATGAAACCTGGATTAAAGGTGGCATGATCTACTGAGCCATTACAACAAACAACAAACCTGTGTTAGCACCAACTGTTCTTCTTCTGTGAACTGTTCTTGCGGACTATTGGATTCCGAGACGAGAAGCTCCAGTGTCGTTTCTGTTTTGTCAAACCAATCGTATAGTGTCATAAGATCCTGGTCAAATTGCACCTGATTGGCTGACTCAACACGACGCTTCTTAGCTGACGAGGCTGAAGGGGATCGAAGTCTTGCTTCTTCCGAAACTTCCGAAATCATCTCCTCAGATATCTTTCCCAGTTCTACCCCTGAGTTTGCAATCTGGGCAAGAAAACAAACAAACAAACTTAGCACAAACTGTCACTATCTTTTCTCTTACTGATCTTTCAAAACGTCTCAGCATAAAATGAGGCAAATTTGTTTTACCTGTTTCTTGCTTAGTGGCATATGATGGTAGACTGTAAATAATCTAAATACAAATATATAACAAAGCATTTTCAAGCAAAATGGCTACGTATATGAGTATTTTACTGCATATTTTCGCTTTTGTGTCCATGATACAGGGAGGGCTATCTTTAAAAAGGACAGGCAATTATCGCAGGGCAGATATCTACATACATCAGGCCTTCATTGAAAACATAACACAATACTCTTACAATTCTTTAAAGATTACATAACATCACAATAATAAATAAGCTGTCAGTAGCAGTCTTCAACTGTCACCATAGGACTGAAAGTGCTCAATCCCGTTCATTTCTAAGTTTAATTCAAAATGGCTGCCATGTGCGTCTGCTCCCATCCTGCCATCCTCACCTCTTTACTCTGGTACTCCATTTGCTGGACAAGTCGCTCCCACCTTTCCTGGAACTGCTCCAGCTGTGAGCTGATGCGATCAACAGCCACCTGATTGTCGACATGCTGGACGATCTGCTGACCACAGTCGTTCAGCTCGTCAAACCTCTGGACCTGTTCCACCATGTCTCTCTCAATTGCCTGAAAAACAGTCACTTGCATTAAAAACAGAATCTGTACCACGTCAGCCATTGTGGACATGAGGAGTGGGTGAGTTTTAGGATTACAGTTTCTTCACAGCATGATTGCTGAATTTGAGAGAAGAGCTGAAAGTGCTGTAGATGCAAACATCACCGACTACGAGAACCCATTACAACAGGTACAGGGTTTCATGTGATGCAGGAATATGCGTCCATACCCAGAAATGTATAGAATGGGTACAGAAAATTACATACACTGTGTCCAGTGATATTCACTGTTCAATATTCGTGACAAGAAATATAAAGTTCATGTAAATAAAGTAACATTAAGCCTTACAATACAGACTACTACATCATTTGATCAGTTTACAGGACCTCATATTTCACCTTAATTTAGTTGGTCATTGTAAAACCAGTAAACATAAACAGGGCAAATAATGGACTGGATCCTGTGATCGTATGTTTCTGGATGCCTAAGGGATACAACCCAGGCTAGCTATTCTTGAAACTTTTGTAGCCCTACGAACTTCTCAAGCCCATTTTTAACAAAATGGCTACGATCAAAGTTAAGAATTCTTAGGGCTATAAACATTTTGAGAATAAGGGCCCTGGGCCCTGTTTCTCAAAGCTCTCGTAAGCCTAAGATCTCGTAACTTTTCTCGTAGCATTCGTACCTCCAATGTTACAGTATAGGAGATTCGAATGCTACGAGAAAAGTTACGAGATCTTAGGCTTACGAGAGCTTTGTGAAACGAGGGAATGGGCAGCCCAACAATGGTGTAGGTAACCTTGCAACTATTCATGACACACCATTACACAAATCACTTCACATAACTACCTTCAACTGTCTGACTTGGGCTATCACTTCTTCAGCTACAGTCAGGTCAGCCAATCGCATTCTTCCTAACACTTGTTCCTTATCTGCTAGCCAATCAGCAAATTGGTTTTGTTCCTCATTGAAGTGCTGCCACTTTAGGAGCAGTTCCTGTAAAATCATCCACTTCTTTTCTGTCCATCGTCCAATTGTTGCCCATCGCTTCCCGAGTGACTCCAGCTGCTTCTCCATGGCTTCACACACTGAAATATTCAACCAAAAAATGAACTATTCAAACGACAAAATGTAAAAAAACAATTTTGCAGTAAGAGTAACCGAAACATACAACCTGATGTTGTTTGCTATATTCATGTTATTAATTAAAAACATACAAAAGAGAAGAAAAAAAAAAAAAAAAAATGAAAAAGTTGGATCCAACCATCTCATCATGAACTTTGTGCGAATCATTGCAAATTTACTGGCTGTGGGTGGCCCAGTAGTCTGAGGTTCAGCAATTTGTTATCGAAGCACAGTGCGATGCAACTTTGAAGAACTGACTGGAAGTTCAACAAGTGAGATTGAACTCAATTTTGGATTTTGGCCTGTACCTCCAAATATTCTGTGTGTACCAGAGTATGAGCAGCCTTCATAGTCTCACGACAATATCTCAGTTTCTCATTACGCACACCATTATACACCATTTCTATACCGAAATGATGCATCATCCATAAAGTATCTTGCCTATATTATTACAAGGCAATAAAGACAGTCAAAGACAAACAGTCTGCCAGCGGGTGTCACTCACCACTCTCTGTGTTTGTGTCGTCTACTACCACCACCATGTTCTGCAGACTGTCCACTCTCTTTTGCTGCTTCTCCAGGGATTCCTGGATCCGCTGTAACAAACAGGACATCCACATCATAAAGGGCCATGTGTACAAAGAGTTCCTAAAAAACAGGGCGTTAAAAACCCACATCATAAATGGGTCGGCCACATGTTCCAAATGTTCCCAATGCTGAAACTATCAAAGCTCTCATCCTTGATCCGCTTCCATAAAAACTGCACATCCACATGATACAGATGCCACATGCATGAAGTAATAATAATTTTAAGACAATCATAGCTCTTGCAGTATAACAGATACTCCTGGATGTACATCCTATAATCCCAACAAGCTGAGCATACAATCACAAACTGTCATCAAGAAGATACAGGTCACCATTGCCCATCACTCACCGGTCCATGCAGCATACCCTTTGGATTAAGTCAAAGAGCGAATGGCTTTCTCAAATAGCTGAACTAAACAATTATTACCATGTATATCTGGTGTCCTACCTTGTGTTCACTGACTTGTCGCTTTATGGAGTCGAGATCGGATCCCAGGGGCTCCTGCTGGTTGATGCGTTCCTCCATCTGACCCAGCCAACTGGCCAGCTCATCCAGCTGCTGCTGCTGAAGGTCCATCAACACCTGCTGCAGTCTGCAACACAAGGGACAGTACTGAAGTAATGGGGGGCAGAGGACAGTACTGAAGTAATGTGAGGCAGAGGACAGTACTGAAGTAATGTGAGGCAGAGGGGACAGTACTGAAGTAATGGGGGCAGAGGACAGTCAGAGGGGGCAGAGGACAGTACTGAAGTAATGTGAGGCAGAGGGTAGTACTGAAGTAATGGCAGAGGGCAGTACTGAAGTAATGTAATAGAGGGCAGTACTGAAGTATCAGGGGCAGTACTGAAGTTGTTGTCAGAGGGCAGTGAAACAATGTATCTCATAGGAGCAGTACTGGAATATAATGTGTTGTAGAGGGCAGTACTGAAGTACAAAAGCACTGAAGTTTAGGCAGAGGGCAAATGGGGTCATTACAGAGGGCAGTGCTATAAAGTCCATAATACCCCAATAATATCAGGTTTCTGTTTGTTGCTGAAACAAATATCTCATAGGAGGGATGGAATATAAATGTTTCCAAATAAAAAAAATTACCCATAAAGTCCATCATTTTACACGCGGCTACCTATGAAACAGACACTGTTTGATGTTCCATAAATTTTAATCATTTCGAGAAGAGAGGTCAGAGAAGTAATTACAGGCATCTTCAACTTCAAAGATGAATGTTTACCTACATCAAAAACACATCTAAACTCTTCCTCCCATTGACGTCTGCCACAGAGATCTCTACATGTTACACATCCTATTACAGCACACAGCCACAGGCAGACAAGATGCTTCAGTGAGTGGATTCTGTCTGAGTGTACCTTGTCTGCTGTTCAAGTGCTTCCACTGACACAAAGTCAGAGGAAGCCGAGGTGGCTGAGTGGGTTAGATGGCTGACATTGTGTGCTAGCAATTAGGATGCGTGACTCTGAGAGCATGGGTTTGAATCCCGGATGAGACTCAACCCAAAAGTACTAGAATCTGAACTTTACTGAGAAAGTGTAACATGTGTGACTTAGAAGGTTCCTCAGAGAAAAACATTGTTTTAAGACATCAATTCACAGTCAATATGTTTTTCCAAAATACAAAATTCACAAACTTTTCAGAGGATCTCTTTCAGAAACTAATAATTCAATCATAACATACGTTTCAATAAGTACTTAGTATTTCAATACAAAACAAAAACAAACAAAATCTAACGCAATTTTATCAGTCCCATTTCATTATAAGAATCAATCACTTTAAGTTTGTCATCATTCATAAAATATACTTCCCTCTTGATCAAAGGAGTGCAAGACCATCAAAGTCTGGATAAGAATTTATGCTCCATATATCAAACATTAGCGGCACTTATAAATACTGACAGCCAAGTGTTGGCGCCGTGCCGACACAGTGGCAGGTGAGGGGTTCTCACAACACAGTATTGGGTAGGATGCCGTTTGGTTCCTTCTGATGTCTGACAAGAACCGCTCCTACTGCTCTTCTGTCAGCGGTGTATAAATGTTGCATTGCCGACCATGCAGCTGCCAGTTCAATGTCCCCATTAATACTTTGGGAAGTTATTTTTCTGGCAGCATTTACCTAATGGCCTTATTTTCTCTGGAGCTGTAGGAATAAAACCTTTTGGATCAGAGATGTCAAAGAAGAATACGTTTAATGCTTTTCTTATGTCCTGTTTTGACAGACTAGAGGGCTATGAGTTTTAGACACTGACAGGTAACAGTTTCCAAACAAATTGGAAGAGACATTTTGTTGTTATCATCAGACAATGGTGATACAACTGTGGGTGAGTGAGTGAGTGAGTGAGTGAGTGAGTGAGTGAGTGAGTGAGTGAGTGAGTGAGTGAGTGAGTGAGTGAGTGAGTGAGTGAGGTCACCTCCTACATAATGCAAAAGTTAGATGATGAACTATTCTAACCTTATTATCTTTCTAGAGATCTATTTAAACATGTGTAAGAAACCAGTTCAGTTTTGGAAATAGCAAACTCAAAGATCTAATATTAAAAGGAATGAGTGCATGACTTTATGTTGATGGCAACTGTGTCAGACATCACAGGAAACCGAAATGGTTGCATCAGAAATAAATGATGTACAGTCATAAGCACATCAAGAAGTGTAACCAGGTAAGCTGGACCCCTGCCAATCACTGATTATTTGGGAGTAAGTGAGTGAGTTGGATTTTATGCAGCTTTTAGCAATATTCGAGTAATATCACGGCGGGGGACACCAGAAATGAGCCCATGTACCCATGTGGGAAAAAGAACCCTGCCTTTGGCGTGTCGAGAGAGAACGCTTTAACCATGGGGCTACCCTTCACAATGCTTCACCAATTCCCAGTCTTACATTATTGTGGGTTTCAGATGAAACGTTTCAAACAAAGATCTATATTATGATGAGCGAACCCTTGCCACCATATTGTCTTCAAATTTGTTAGTTTTGACACTCCGAACCATCTTGCTACCATTACATCTAATCCTCCAGTTAAACTCCATGTTTTCAGTCATGTATGACACACTTTCCAAACTGTTGTGCCCTTGTAGTGATTGTTTTTCAATTATTATTTCATGATTCTCAGCAAAGACGCAAAGTTTTTTTGTGAGGTATCATCAAATATTCAGACCATTACAGACACTTTTATCACAAATCAATGGCCCTTTAACACGACTGATCCTTTGAAGTCAGATCGGTTTGAGTGTGCAGTATTGTGGCTGAGTACGTCCAACAAACAAAGACTACCATTAAAACTACAATATCTGCCTGTGATTTTTATTTCTATTCAGCTAATTAAAAAAAAACACAGCAAAAGAGCTTTAATACAGTCAATACAATTTCTTGTAAGTTTTATTGGCATGATTGCTTTTAGCAATATTCCAGATTTCCAGCAATATCACGGCAGGGGACACCAGAAATGGGCTTCACACACTGAATGCATGTGTGGAATCGAACCCGGGGTCTTCGATGTGACAAGTGATGCCTTAAGCAGGAGGCTACCCATCGCTCCCAATCAATTAGTGATAAAGTTTAGTTCAACACTGTATATGGTTATAATGTTCTGGTGCAAACCACAAGCAGTGGTATGGCACTGCCAAATGTAGACACATAAACAGAGCAAAGTGGGATCTTCATACAATAACTAAAGGACTAAAGGACTAAAGGACTAAAGGATTGATACTCTGCACATTTGATTACGACGCCTTTAGACAGGGCAGCTGTATCAATGATAGAAATCTTATTCAGCTCACTTCTAACACCTTCTGGTGTATAATATGGGAGATACTTCGAAGCAATGTGAATGCCAGTCAGTATTATTCAGCTGTATCATGCAGTTTTAGACATATTGCGGATCAAGTGAACCATGGTTGACATAATGAGTAACATCCCCAGCCATTGAGGTATCAATCTTCTATCCTGACCACTCCATCCAGTCTGTTAACCAAGGGATGAACTCAAAAGAAATTAAAGGACATCAATTGTTTTCATATAATAATCATAACTTTATTGGTTGGTGTCATGACACATAGCCCTCTACTTTAGATGCTCTTTAACTCGTTTTTAGTTATATATATATCAATTGAGATATGAGCAATGCTACAGAGGGTGGGTGATAGCTGATCTATGATCTGCACTGTCATGTTATGTGCAAGAAATCAACCTTATCTGTACTTTAAGTGAAATGTTTCCCAGATTGGACAGATGCATGTATTTGATGAAGGACACCTCCCTGCTATTACTGCAGAGAGAGTATATAACCCCAGTATATCGTGATTTAGAGTGTATATAACCCCAGTATATCGTGATTTAGGGAAGTATGAATCATATACCATGTAGCCATTAACACTTCAGTTTGATGTCCACTGAAAAAATCGCAATATTTTCCCTGGAGTTTTATGTGAGGACTATTAGAAGCCATATCAAAATCTGACAAACTTATCTATCATTAATAGCATCTTACGGCTTCATACTGAACGAGGGAAATGAACTCAAAGGAGGGAGAATGTTGCAGATTTACTTAATGTGCTTCATACTTGTGTACTGCACTGGCAGAGTTTGGAAGTTTTAGTCATTAAGGACTCAGGTTTTTGAGGTTCTTGGGTTGTATTCAAATTTCATTCACCCTCCAAAACTAAAGGTGTTTGCAATAAGATATTGACAGGAGTCACTGATGTTCATGCAGAATTGTGAACACTACCTTGGGCTTTAAATTTTGATGTGTTCATGAGAGCGAGAGGCAGTTATATGAAGCTTTGATCGATACTTCAGCAACATATTCTGGAAGGAGACACTAACACAGATGACATACTGCAGGATGCCGGATGCCGGATGCCGGATGCCGGATGCCATGGAGGTTTATCTGGTTCATGGATGTCAGCAAGTCAATGTTGAGCTTAACTTCCTCTCTTTGTATTTTGTCTCAAGTGAAAATCAATAAAATATTCAGCTCTAATCTTATCTGCATGCATGAGTATACATTCTATGTAAAAATTCAGTTGTATACACGGATGTGACTCACGAGTTCTTGAACCGGGGACCAAGACAATATAAGTGGTATGCTGAATGGCAAGAGAGGCTGGCAGCCTCTTGTATGAATCTATCCTATTGTCCCATCTCTTATTATGTCAATGCATTAAAATATGTATTGTTATTTCCTCAGATCTTAAGAACATGGACAACTCAGCAATGTGACTGAATGGGTATCATTTTCTACCCTTTTTAGCAGTATTCCAGCAGTATCACTGTAGGGCCACCAGAAATGAGTCTCTCACATTGTACCCATGTCGGGAACTGAACCTGGGTTTCGGCATGACAGGCGAACACTTGAACCACTAGGCTACTCCACCACTCACACCCCTGCACTGTGACTGCACAATGTCACTGTTATAAAAATCTAACAGATGAACCTGCCACACACCAGTGGTATATTTCCAAGGACTACCTCCTCGTCTGAGACAGTGTAATCAGCTACAGCAGGTGCCCCCCTAGACACTGTAGTCAGCTGGTGGCCATGCATGTAAACAGCAGTTGCAATCTACTGATAAACAGGCCCCTTATAACGCTGTCAAGACATTGATGACTTGCTTATTGAAGATGGTGATCCTGATTATTCGACATACTCTGGCTAATGCCCACGTTATATGGGAACTGTCACTCTCAAACTGTATACCATATAATCATGAAACAGATGTCTGAATCCAAGAGCATCTCAGACAATCAGGTGGAGTACATACTGACATTTAATGGAAGCACATAATAGTGTTGTTCGACAGTGTCAGCTCTTTTAATTAAATAAATGCTTTTTTCTCAAGTTCAAGTTGCGTGCACATTTGAGAGTCAATTTTTTCAATAAAAGTATGATGAATAAAATATTTCCGATTAATCTTTATTGCTGACACTGTCGTAACAGGCGACTAACGGGATCAGGTGGTCAGTATTGCTGACACTGTCGTAACAGGCGACTAATGGGATCAGGTGGTCAGTATTGCTGACACTGTCGTAACAGGCGACTAACGGGATCAGGTGGTCAGGCAAGCAGACTTGGTTGACACATATCATCATATCTAAATTGTGTAGATTGAGGCTCATGCTGTTGATCACTGGATTGTCTGGTCCAGACTCGACTACTTACAGACTATCGCCATATACCTGAAATATGGCTGAGTGTGGCATTTAACAACAAAGCAACCAACCAATTATTGCTGACAACAAGAACTGATCATCACCTGACAGGATCTCTATGTGACTGTAACGGTGGGACACCACAGTGACAGGATCTCTATGTAACTGTAATGGTGGGACACCACAGTGACAGGATCTCTATGTGACTGTAATGGTGGGACACCACAGTGACAGGATCTCTATGTGACTGTAATGGTGGGACACCACAGTGACAGGATCTCTATGTGACTGTAATGGTGGGACACCACAGTGACAGGATCTCTATGTGACTGTAATGTGACTGTAATGGTGGGACACCACAGTGACAGGATCTCTGGGATGTGACTGTAATGATCTCTATGTGGGACACCACAGTGACAGGATCTCTATGTGACTGTAATGGTGGGACACCACAGTGACAGGATCTCTATGTGACTGTAATGGTGTAATGTGTGGGACACCACAGTGACAGGATCTCTATGTGACTGTAACGGTGGGACACCACAGTGACAGGATCTCTATGTGACTGTACACACCACAGTGACAGGATCTCTATGTGACTGGGACACCACAGTGACAGGATGTGACTGGGAACCACAGTGACAGGATCTCTATGTGACTGTAATGGTGGGACACCACAGTGACAGGATCTCTATGTGACTGTAATGGTGGGACACCACAGTGACAGGATCTCTATGTGACTGTAACGGTGGGACACCACAGTGACAGGATCTCTATGTGACTGTAACGGTGGGACACCACAGTGACAGGATCTCTATGTGACTGTAACTGTAATCTCTATGTGTGGGGTGGGACACCACAGTGACAGGATCTCTATGTGACTGTATGTGACGGTGGGACACCACAGTGACAGGATCACCACAGTGACAGGATCTCTATGTCTCTAATGGTGGGACTGTAAGGATCTCTATGGGACACCACCACAGTGACAGGATCTCTATGTGACTGTAATGGTGGGACACCACAGTGACAGGATCTCTATGTGACTGTAATGGTGGGACACCACAGTGACAGGATCTCTATGTGACTGTAATGGTGGGACACCACAGTGACAGGATCTCTATGTGACTGTAATGACTGGGACACCACAGTGACAGGATCTCTATGTGACTGTACACGGTGACAGGACACCACAGTGACAGGATCTCTATGTGACTGTAACGGTGGGACACCACAGTGACAGGATCTCTATGTGACTGTAATGGTGGGACACCACAGTGACAGGATCTCTATGTGACTGTAATGGTGGGACACCACAGTGACAGGATCTCTATGTGACTGTAATGGTGGGACACCACAGTGACAGGATCTCTATGTAACTGTAATGGTGGGACACCACAGTGACAGGATCTCTATGTGACTGTAATGGTGGGACACCACAGTGACAGGATCTCTATGTAACTGTAATGGTGGGACACCACAGTGACAGGATCTCTATGTGACTGTAACGGTGGGACACCACAATGACAGGGCAAAAACTCCTGAGATTATCCCAGAGCTCAGAGTTTGACCATGCATGCAGTAATCGAGTTCCTAATCTTCACACCTGCAGATTAAGGCTAATCTAGTTAGAATAAGATCCCAGTGCTGCTAATATGCTTTCCATGAACAATCAGACTAAGTCAACTGGTTTATACCACTCACAGTGTCACCGCTATTGCCAAGAACAAATACCTAAACACATTCATGAGATAGCTTTCACAGTCAAATCTATTTTCATTTTAACTAGGATCAAGCTACAGCATAGCATCTAGACAAGTTCTGGCAAACCAGTGACTGAGAGCATGACCAATGTTCCACAGTAGGATGATGCAAAATCTGTTAGTTAAAACAACCCATTATGAGGCCCTTGAAATAAGGATAGATGCTGTATGTTCACTCTACATTGGGAACCCCAAGGGAAGTATAAGATATACATACCTGCTCTGTCTGTCAAGGGCCTTGAGACGGAGGTCTTCCCACCGATTGTTAAGTAATCCCATCTGAACACGGATTTCATTCTCCTCCTCTTCCGTGACCTTGCCCTCTGCAATGAGGTCATTTCCTTCCTTCAGGACATTCCCAATACTGTCCTGGTGCTTGGTCAGTTCCAGCATAAACTCCTGCAAGGAGACAAGTTGGTATCACAACTGGTCAAGGGTTCAATGTACAAGGATGGTGCATAGTTATTTTAGTGTGGATTGCATTTGGGTGGGTTGTGTTTGGGTGACAGCATCTACATCTTGTACTCATGTCCAATAGTCAACCATATGTTCTTGTACACTTATACTGTATGGAGAATAGCAACTAGATGAGAACTGTGTGCTATCTCTTGCTGTCATATGTGTTAGCAGACGTACCTCATGTTCATTAAACTGTTTCTTGACACTGTAGACGAGGTGTCCAATGGAGGCTTGTTTCTCGATGACCTCCTCTGCCTCCAGCAGCCAGGTGAGGACGTTCTCAAGGGCATCCTGGTAGGACAGGAGATCAGAGGAACGTGGTGCTCATGGTACTGTGTCTGCTCTCAGAGCTGCTCATGGACATGGCAGACTGGAAAACAAACAGCAATCTCACAGTCTCCTCTAAAGTCAAAGTCATTAAGAATACATTCATTTAATGTGGATTGTACTATATCTTTTGGATCACAACATTTAAGGATCAATAAGATACGGGTAGAGAGCTTTTTCCTAAATAAGCAGACATTGCAAACAGTCTAGTTTGTCTCTCGAAACAAAACTTAAAAAGGTGTCTAAGTAAAAGTCGAGAATGATGTGGCAAGTCTAGATTGCCTCGATCTGAAATAAAGAATTGTTCTGGGCTCCATGTGCATTTTTTTATTTTGTTGATATGTATTTCTAAATAAGAAATAACTACGCTTCTGAGACTAAATGTCAGTCTACAGTCACCATGAGACTGGACATCCTGGACAATCAGGGCCTGGACTATTGAATGCACTCGTCAAACGGAAATTGAACAATGATTTGTCATGACATTCTGACTAGTCCAAAATAGAAGCAATAACAAAACGTTCTCTCCCAATAAATACAAAGCCCTTGACAAATGAGTGGCCGAAATACCATCCACTGCAAGGTCTCTGTTTCATGCTGAAATGTCGCAATAGAACATTTCCAAAAGCAGAATATAAACAAACCTTCATATGATGCTTCTAAACAAATGACCATGAACATACCAACCACAAATGTCAAGATACTAGACAAACAGTCCTAAGTAATTTGATTTAAAGAGCACAGGAACTACTTACTGATACAAGTTCATATTACATGCCTGTTACATGGTGCAAGGAGAGTGCCATCTTCATTGTTCGGAGACCAAATTTCAGGAATTAAAATGGCTCTCTCTCAAACTTGGCCTCCTGTCAGTGGTTATTACCATAGACAGGACAAAGAACAAAACATGTAGCACAATATCATAATTCAAGGTCTCGTTCCGATGATTAATGACACAGTCAACTATTAAAACACTGGCAAATCGTTATCTAATAACAGACAGGTTAGGACCCTCATACAAAAACTTACTTTTTTGTCCTGTTATTCCATTAATTACTTTTCGTTTTAAGTTAGGATATTTTTTAACAATGTCATGATTTCATGAATCAAAAATGGATTTTTTGAACCGGTCAAGAGATGAAAACAAAAACAATTCTTCCAAGAGATCAAGTTCCCTTTTGCCAGAGGCTGCGTGGTGCTACGCTCACTCCACTGTTCGTATCACATAACGATGTTCTCCCACCATGGAACAACTTAATATTCCCTCAGTTCAGCACATGCATACCCAATTGCTTAAAGTCATATTTAATAAATTTCTGCTTCCACAATTACAATAATTGTTAATGCCAGAATAATTCAGACTCCAAATGAAAACAAGAAGTAGTCTGGTGACTCCCTCACTGATGGAAACACTGGACTCGAGTTTTCAGACAAGATTATTGTCGACACTGACATCCCCTTTTAGGTAGTTAAACTTAAACGACTACAAGCCAAGCCATTTTTATTCCAATATCATGTGCAAAATATCAGTAAAAAGATGTCCTTGATTTCCATTTGTATTTAAATTAGACCAGGTTCATCACCAACACACTTATAATGAACTGATTGGTATAACAAACTGTTGGGTTTTTATCTCAGCCAAGTTTCTTTGCATAATGCGAATAACAAACTACTTTTAACTAACTAAAAGACCTTGTACAGAGTATAGTCATAGGCAGCAAGTCTATGTCAGACCACAAAGTATTTTGTATCAGAATTTGTATTTTGACTGGCAACAAGACCTTGTACAGATTATAATGAGAGGTCTACACCAGATCACATAAAGTACAGTGTACATCAGAATTTGTATTTTGACTGGCAACAAGACCTTGTACAGATTATAATGAGAGGTCTACACCAGATCACATAAAGTACAGTGTACATCAGAATTTGTATTTTGACTGGCAACAAGACCTTGTACAGATTATAATGAGAGGTCTACACCAGATCACATAAAGTACAGTGTACATCAGAATTTGTATTTTGACTGGCAACAAGACCTTGTACAGATTATAATGAGAGGTCTACACCAGATCACATAAAGTACAGTGTACATCAGATTTTGTAGTTTGACTGGCAACAAGAGCACACCAGATCTTGTACAGATTATTGTGACAGGTCTATATCAGATCTTGTACAGATAATTGTGACAGGTCTATATCAGATCTTGTACAGATTATTGTGACAGGTCTATATCAGATCTTGTAGAGATTATTGTGACAGGTCTATATCAGACCTTGTACAGATTATTGTGACAGGTCTATATCAGACCTTGTACAGATTATTGTGACAGGTCTATATCAGACCTTGTACAGATTATTGTGACAGGTCTATATCAGATCTTGTACAGATTATTGTGACAGGTCCATATCAGACCTTGTACAGATTATTGTGACAGGTCTATATCAGATCTTGTACAGATTATTGTGACAGGTCTATATCACACCTTGTACAGATTATTGTGACAGGTCTATATCAGATCTTGAACAGATTATTGTGACAGGTCTACACCAGATCTTGTACAGATCATAGTGACAGGTCTACACCAGATCACATAAAGTACAGTGTGCATGAGACTTTGTAGTTTGACTGGCAACAAGAGCACACCAGATCTTGTACAGATCATTGTGAGCTCGGCTCCATAACGGCACATATTGACTGGCAGCAAGTATAATCAGTTACCCACAGCATGTATTGACCATTATTGATGACTGGCCATATCACACCCAGTGCTCACACAAACAACAAGAGGGACATATTAAACGGAGATTTTCTGATTAGCCATATTTGATTACCCAGCACTTAATGTCCATTATAGAAGCTTGAGAAACAAACATGAAGTGAACAAAGATTAAACTGTCAATCTATTGTGCATTGTTTGCAGCCAGCCATAGTTTATTTTACGTTTCCCAGGTAGTTAATAGTTTGCACTAATAATTCTAAAACAGGAATCCAAACGATTCATGACATCAGTGTTCTGAATCTCAGAACAAAATATTGTTGAGATCAAGATATCAGTTGTAAATTCTAAATATAAGTGAGTGAGTGAGTGAGTTTAGTTTTACGCCACTTTTAACAATATTCCAGCAATATCATGGGGACACCAGAAGTGGGATTCACACATTGTACTCATGTCGGGAATCGAACCCAGGTCTTTGGCATGATGAGCGACCGCTTTAACCACTAGGCCACCCCACCGCCCCTTCTAAACATTAAGTTAAAAATAACATAACATGTCGTAAGAGGCGACTAACAGGATCAGGTGGATAGACTTGCTGACCTGGTTGACACGTTATCGTATCCCAATTGCGTAGATCGATGCTCATGCTGTTGATCACTGGATTGTCTGGTCCATATTCGATTATTTACAGATCTCCTCCAATAGCTGGAATATTGCTGAGTGAGATGTTATACAACAAACAAATAAGTAAGTCGGATTAGAAAGTCCTTAGATTGACATAATGAACATCAATCTATGAGCACAAGATGACATGTATTACATCAACCCAGCCAGTAAGCCCAAGAAATCGCTCAGGGTGCCGTTCCACAAACCTATCTTATCCAAGATCAATCTTAGCAAGTTACGCCAATTTTACAATCGTCTTAGCTAAAAGTTACACCCGTTCCACTAACCGATCTTAGGCCGATCGTAGCCGGTCCCGATCTTACGATCCGATCCAAGCTTAGATCGAGACTCTTTCGTGCGAGAGATAGAGAAATGCGAGGAAGTAGTTTTGGAACCAAGTGTAAAAGTGGAGAAAAAACCTCGAGCAAAATATTAGGGTAGTGAGCACCTTGGTTTCAGGGGCAAGTGGGTGTGAACACCTCTACCTCACCACAAGCACATCATCTGATAACGTATCTAGAATCTGTCAGTGGTCTTGAAAAACACCCGGCCTGCCCTAAAATTTAGAATCCCCTACCAAATAAGCACAGAGAAATCAAACATATTTGTATCCTTTTGTTTCAGAACATTGTTCACTTCATGACCCCTACCTATTATTAACCATGACGTTGCAATATTGTTGAACAAATGTATTACACCGACACCCTCGGTTGTGTTCCCATGAGGACAGTGGTCAGACTGGCCCAACATTTGTAAGGCTTCAGTGCAGTGTTTGTTTACATCACAGAAATAAACAAATTCATTTCATTGGGGATTTTAGGGGACGTTCACGGTGAAATGCTCGCTCTTCTTCTTCACATAGAATATGAAAGCCACCATTTTGGTTTCTCTACGATTGATTTTAACGATTTTAGTTGGTCATGAGCAAATTAGACTTTGGATCTTAACTTTACGATTGACATGAGGAAGATTGGTTAGTGGAACGGTATGCCGATCGTAACGTCACGCTAAGATTGGGATTTTAGGGGTTTACGATTGGCGTAGGGCTAAAATCGGTTAGTGGAACGTCACCAAGGTGATTATCATCCAGTGACAAGGGTGGGTTTCTGAACACTGAACTTGGATTTGACAGTGTCTGTAATACAGCAGATCATCACATGTCCTGGGTCCCATTCCTCAAAGCGATCATAGTGCTACGACAGTCGTAAGTCTATGTTAAAGTATGGGAGTTACGATCACCTTAGCGCTACGATCGCTTTGAGGAACGTGGCCCTGGTCAGACCCTAATGCTGGTCCTTGGTTCCCACAGTCAAAGACTATCAGGCTGACCTCCAGGATCTAAGGGTCACTTAAATTTTGAAAACTGCCATCAGTACATTACAGGGTTAGACTTGGCCACTTGGCCATTAGTAAGAAAAGTGTGAAACTATTAAATAAGCCACTTGTTGGTGGACTTGTCTGTGGATTAGATGGATATTATCAATGGTGTTAACACTTAAACACGTATGGTTTCCTTTTAGCAGTAATAGGAATTTGTTTGAAATTTGTTGTGCAATTTACTGCAGTAAATATTCATGCATTGCAAGATGCAACACAATATATTCTTTCCTATCACCTAAAAACATCAGTAGAATGGACCAATACTCCAAAATACCTGCACATTTCTGACAACTTCTTCATCAGCTGCCATTTAGTTGGATGTTGCTTTGGTCAGAACACATATGTAATATGCACATTACATATTACAAGCTGGGGGTCATTTTTGATCATTGGAATTAGTTGCTAATTTCTAAATTTATTTTTTTAAATTTGATTTGTCACTGATTTAAACTGTGCCAACATAATGAAAATATGCATCATTTTGAAAAACAAAATATGTTATTTTCCAAAACTATTTTAATACATATACATTATGTGAAATCATGGTATACCTGTATACTGGACCTCTATCTCCCGAATGCGGAGAAGCAGCACAAGGAATCCTTGACCTAACAGTCTACCGGTTCTATGGAAACCTTGCATCAACAGCCTTCATTCATCATCATTAGCACCTGATGTTGTCTCCACCACATCCCGCAGCCATAACTCTACATACAACAACTCATTTACAAGGGACAAATTTACATCGGAGACGGAAATACCTTGAAACATGTACAAAACCTAAAGACAAATTTGAGCTGGATTATCAATGACAAAATGTGACTCGTTAACTCATGAGATGGCAAAACAAAGGAGTTTTTACACCGACTTTCCATTTCTTGTTGTAAGCCTCTCACTGGGATCAAGAGGTCGATGTGATCAGAAGGTTGGGCTGTCCTTAATCATGCCCAAGTTATCAGCCAGGTCACGATGACCTGGTTTTGTATTCAGTGTCGACAGCAGATTGAATCTGTCCTAATACTGCATTGAATCTGTCGTAATACTGCACGGTATGTCACTCTGCACTAGGTGGCAAGGATCTTAATGATAAATACTTTAACCAATATCTTTGTTTCAAAACATAAACTTATTCTGATGTTATAGGGAGAGGTGGGGATCTTATCATTTTTCTGTAACAGTATTTGAGGCGTAGACTTGTGGTACCTTGCTTCATGCATTGTGTTTTAAGATCCCTTGATTTTAATTTTAATTTCTACACAGTATTCCGCTGAGAAAACTGTTTTGAGGACATGTCACAGTTTTAGTCATCTTTCTATTCATACAGAAACATAACATAAACAATTATCATGTACACTTGCAGCTACAAAGTTACGATATATTGCATCACCTACCGGTATGTGGGCAACAACATATCAGGAACAATTTTAAACAAAGCAAACAACCTCCAAAACTTTACATTCCCAGACTGGCAAAAACAATGTCACAGCAAAATTAAATTTGTAACAATAAGAATGTCTCTTTGTGTAAGATGCCTGGTTGTGAAAGAGACAGAATTAATGCCCTTGTCTGAGGAGGTCTCGCTGGTGGAGGTAGAAAAAACAGAGTTGGTCTCAAGGCCAGACACATTGTTTCAGCTTTGTTTACGTTTCTGGTTAAGATGCTCCCAGGAGCTATTGGCGAACTGTACATAATCAAGACTAGATCAGACAATCCAGGCACTGATATCAGGAGCATTGATCTATGGAATTCGGATACAATAACATGCATCAAACATGTCAGGTCAGATGAACCTGATCAAGTGAATCCTATATCTGTATCTTACCAACAACATGGGTTGCTGAAGACCTCTTCTAACATGGATCTTCATGGGAGCAGCTTTCAGGGACTGCGGAATAGCATGGTGGTTGAAGCGGTGGCTTGTCATGCTTAAGACCAAGGTTTGATTCCTTATATTGATGTCAACTTTGGCCCTCACGCAACACTTCAGCTAGGTTACCTTCCAGCCCTCGTTCACAACTGCACAATAATGCTAACACCTTCAAGCACTACACTGCACTCAGGTTGTCACAACCTGACCATGTTTATATTTATCACACACACTAAGGACTTGACACTTATATAATACTCCTTCAACTATATTTAGCACAGTGTATTGAATCCCCATGTGTGAGTGAAACTGGAATTCAGTTTATTGACTGACCAGATAGGCCCATAAAACAATCGTTTACTATGTTTGTGTATGTTTTTTTCAAACAATGCATGATCAACACACAGCATTACTTTGTAGTCATTTTGTCTTGTAGACATCAGCGTATAACTGGACACAAGGATGAAAATCTGTAAATGTCATATGAATATATACTGCACAAAAGTTAAGGAACAGTTTTCACATTTCAAGCAAATCAATCTTGACAACAAGAAAATACATTCTTGATCCCGAAGTTTTTGGTTCAGGATACATATGACTTAATTCAATTAATTATTGCAAATGACCACAAATAGAATCCATTTCCTACACTTACAGTAGACCAGGTGTAGATGTTACAAGTTAGAAGAAGTTTACTTCCTAAAACATTATCAGCTCCTGGTGTCCTGATTGAAACAGTTCCCCACAAATGTCATGACACAGGATGGCTGACAACCCGAGGATGTGCACAGCTGTATTGAAGTATGAATGGAAAACATCTCTATGAGGCAAAACTAGCAGATTTTTATCCTAGTTGTGTCAAATTTAGCCTCACCATTCACATGTTCCAAGTGATAGCACATGCTTGAAGTGAGGAAAACTACTCATCATGGCGGCAGTCCGCTTTCAGGCAACATCATTAAATACAGTTTCATTTTATGTTCAATAAAAGCTCTACAGTCACCGGGACATTGGTTTTCTGTCTAACAATATTTCATTCATGTTTGTACTTTCAGTAAAAATAGAACCAGGTTAGAACTAGACTACATTCTGTCTCACAGTATTATTATCCTTTCTGCCCATCCCTTTCTGAAACGCTAAGGCTGTTAGTGCAGCAAGTCTAGATTTCCTCAGGTTCAGGTCTGAATGTCCCATGTCACTCCAGGTCGTTTTGAATTAATATGATATGTTTATTTGAATCAGAATTGTATATATACAGAGTGAGTGAGTTTAGTTTTACGCCAATTTTAGCAATATTCCAGCAATATCATGGCAAGGGAAAGCAGAAAAAGGGCTTCACACATTGTACCCATGTAGGGAATCGAACTCGGGTCTTTGCATGATGTGCGAACGCTTTAACCACTAAGCTACCCCACAGCCCCATATATACAGAGGCTTAGAAGTGTTAGTCTATCCTGGTTGAATAAAGGGATATTCAGGGCTATTTAGGGTGGTCACACTTGCAAACTTAAATGATTCACATCATCTTATCCCAGCTTGTGTAAATGTCATGTATATACTCCTTGCAGGTAATATATCACTTACAATGTTACAAGATCATAACTAAAATTATACACACTTTGTAATAAGGAACATATTAAGTATAGTCATATGAAATTGTGTGTTCTGTAACTTCTTTCCAATAGTATATGTTGCTATGCAATCCGATACTCCCAGCAACACTTCCACACAGTCTCATCACAATCTAATTAACCGACTTGCTGAGAAAAATACTTAGAAACAGATCAATGTTTACACATTCATGGACCAAAAATAATTAGAGAAGGGTAAATCAGTAATTATAGACAGCAGGAAAATTGCCCTCATGTGATTGAGCCATCACAGAAGCTTCCCTTGGCACAACACATCCCCAAGCCAGATAGAAATACTTACATGTTAATTCTAACATCTTTTCACCCTTACTCATTTAGCCGACTCTAAGGTGAAGGTCATGATCGTGTAAAAAACAATCTAATGCTATTAAGGTGCGATAAGTGAGCGATGTGTGTGTTTTATATCTGAAGTCCACAATGGTTCTGATTTCTTTCCTGAAATGCTGTCCTTTAATTTGTCAACAAGAAAATTAACGAGATACTGGAGGCAAAGAACGATTGTGTCAAATTACAACCCAGCAAGAGAAAGGTCAAAGTTAACACAGCCGATGGATCAGATTAAGCATTCCACAGTCATGAAGGATGATAAAAAACATTGTTAGAACTGAACCCTTTATCTGACAATCAAATGTTGACAATTCAAAGTGCATTGATCAAAATAAAATAAAACCCATTGTAACTGGAATTCCTGCTTTTATACAACACAATTACAAGGATAGGGCCTGATATTCAGTGTTACATTTGTAGCCAGCTTTTCCAGCCATATGAAGATAGGAAGAAAGGGCTCCATATTTTGTGTGAATCTGGAGATTTGAACCTGGGTGTCCAGTGCGCTGATCAACATCTTAACCACCAGGCTGCCTATCTACTGGTGACTCTGCTGCCACAAGGAAGCAGCCCCTATCCCCAACCACTATCCTCCAGCAACTATCCTGTATCCCTCAACCACTATCCTCCAGCAACTATCCTGTATCCCTCAACCACTATCCTCCAGCAACTATCCTGTATCCCTCAACCACTATCCTCCAGCAACTATCCTGTATCCTTCAACCACTATCCTCCAGCAACTATCCTGTATCCCCAACCACTATCCTCCAGCAACTATCCTGTATCCCTCAACCACTATCCTCCAGCAACTATCCTGTATCCCCAACCAATATCCTCCAGCAACTATCCTGTATCCCCAACCAATCCACTATCCTCCCTCAACCACTATCCTGTATCCCCCTCAACCACTATCCTCCAGCAACTATCCTGTATCCCTCAACCACTATCCTCCAGCAACTATCCTGTATCCCTCAACCACTATCCTCCAGCAACTATCCTGTATCCCCAACCAATATCCTCCAGCAACTATCCTGTATCCCTCAACCACTATCCTCCAGCAACTATCCTGTATCCCTCAACCACTATCCTCCAGCAACTATCCTGTATCCCTCAACCACTATCCTCCAGCAACTATCCTGTATCCCTCAACCACTATCCTCCAGCAACTATCCTGTATCCCTCAACCACTATCCTCCAGCAACTATCCTGTATCCCCAACCACTATCCTCCAGCAACTATCCTGTATCCTTCAACCACTATCCTCCAGCAACTATCCTGTATCCCCAACCACTATCCTCCAGCAACTATCCTGTATCCCTCAACCACTATCCTCCAGCAACTATCCTGTATCCCCCAACCACTATCCTTTTACTGAAACTAAATTCCATCAAGTCATAATGATTGATTATGACATTAAAATTCATCAGACTGCCAGTCTGCAATCCTTGAGGAGACTGTTTTTCAATGTCTGGTTTAGGATCCAAACATGTGAGACAAAACAAGCACATGACTGCTGGCTGGGTGACAATTGTCATGCATACACTAGCAATACATGTGATTTCCATGTGATGACCAGTAATCACTACATACTGTTTACAAATAACAAAGTTCTTAAAACTCATATGTGATCTTGTGTGAATATTCATGTGCTCCAACGTATTGTTTTGTTGATCAAGATGTCATTGTTGACATCACTGTGATGTGAGACAGGAATGGCATCACTTGAGAACATATCTGAATATTGTTGACATAATTCAAAATAAACATATTTTAATTTGACAGTCATGTTTCTGATGGGGAGGATATATAACAATTAAGAGAAAAACTTTTAATTAAAACCTATTACACTCACACGTTTCACGAAAATCATGCAAGAATTTATGTCTCAAACCTTGGTTGGGAAATACAAGAACTCTGACACATGTTTCATATACTGTGTACATTGTATACCACACATGCTCATACAGTCATCTCCATATATCGCATCCAACAACTTGAGTCATCAGTATCCCACAATTCTTTAACTCATGGGTCATGCAGTTAAAACTGCAGTAAGTCCATGTGTTTAATTCAAACGACAAATTGTTAGAAGCTCTGGGAGAGATGTCAGTCTGCAAAACCCTCACAATAAAAACTGCAACCAAAATGTCACCTCAACTTATCCCTGTAACATAAACATACTGTCACAAATACATGGTAACACTGTAGCATCAGCTCCAGACAGGCTTCCAATGTAAACAAACATGGCCAGAACTTCAATGCTAAAAATACAAAACCACATCCATCCCAAATTTCCCAAACCAACATAACTGTAAATCCATCAAGACAAAAGTATACTCACTTGAAATTAGGGAATTAAACTTGTAAACATTGTCAACTCCATGATATATTTCACCTTTATCACAGACTTGCAACAGATTTGCTGAGTTTGCTAAATCTGTAAAAGGTAATTTAACCACAGCACAATTAAACTCCACCCTCATGGCACCTTGGTTGATGAACAAATTAACACACACACGAAAATAGACTCCCGAACATCCAGTATTCCGACAGAGCTCTCACTTCCGATGTTATCCTGCCCCAGTGAAGCGGTGCCTGAACACAAACAATTGACGTTTTCAACTCTCAAAGACAGCCATGAGAACAGAGTGTTCCGTCAGCAGGATGGGAAAACCCCATGTCCACGAAAACAGAGATTGGACACAGGTAGTGAGTATGAGATGGATACAGGCCGAGGCTCCAACAACACTTTCAAAAATAACTGCCAGAGAGGATAAAAAACACCATGCAGTTATCAGTGCGATGTATCAGATTACAGCACAGCACTTCCATGTGGAACTCTCCCACAGCAAGTCTGAGAGAGAGAGAGGGATGGATAGGCAGAGGAGGGAAGTGTTGAGAGGCAATTAATGGCAGTATGGTGTAACGGGGTGATGCTGGGACATCGATACAATCTACCATGTTCAGGGAATGATAGTGAAAAATGCTCTCTTAATGTGTCCCTAACCCTGAGTGATTGACCTGAAACTGATGATGGGATGTGTGGATGCAGAATGTCAGAGTAACAATCACACAATAAATTGTCCACTGTACTGCTTTGGGATCAAGTGTGATGTTTTCCTAAAGACTCACATTACTTATTAATGTTACACTTTTCACGGTCTTGTAAACATTTCTATAATACAACAAAAAGGGATATTTTATATTTGTGATACAAGAAATTACATATCCTCTTGAAAACACATAACATACAAAATGGTGAAATGTTAACATTTAAACATGTTAATGAAATAAGCTCTGAACAAAGCTTCCTATGTTATTTATTAATGAATTCCAAGATACAGAGGACGAGTTTTTGTATCTTGATTGATGATGGTAATGTAAACATACACAGTGAATTGAATATTCCCTAAAGACGATCACAAATCTTGCAGATATGATTTCACTATCAATGTATCTCATGAACAATAACTAAAAAATTACCTGAAGCTGTTGTCTTGTTATGAAATATTCACATGTTTTAAATCAGTGATTTGGCGAGTAATGTGGGCTACATTCCATCACACATCGCTCGCATCGTTTCCTCGTTGTGACACAAGCTACACTATCCCAGGATAGACTGAATCCTGCCACCAATTTCTTACCTGCCTAAATATTTACTCAGTCAAGGAAACTGACATAATGTTTCTCCTCCAAATACTTGTACAATCAACAATCTGTGAGCAAGTAGGTTAACTGTTTGAGGAACAGCATCCTTGACATACCTCCGACATGGCAGTACCTCAACATCAGCAGTCTACATGGAAGGTTCAGTAGGTTAATATGTTATGGAGCTAGGTAATTATGGTTTGTATACACCACCTGGTCACTGCCTGGACATACACCCTGTAGCCGTCACCATCACCTGACCTCTACATTCATCAGTGTAAACTATGGCAGGAGGTGATAAGGAAGAACTCCCTGGGTCAGTGAAACACAGGAAACAATGCTCTCTCATACACATGGAGGGAAAGGATGTCATGTATACCATGGTACTAATGTATCGATACGTTTTTAGAGTGGATACGGCATTAATAATATTTACTAATATATAATATATATTTCGCTGCTGCAGAAGCCTTTAAAGTCAAGATTGCTTTGGTTAGGATGGGCAGAAAATTCAATTCTAAACATTTAATGGATCAGCATTATGTTATCTAATTTCAGGTCTTGACAGAAATCTGTACAGGTCTTGACAGAAATCTGTACAGGTCTTGACAGAAATCTGTACATGAAGACCAATTGTATTACTATTTGATATCTCACGATAAGTTTAAGTTTGTATATTGATTCCAGTGAATGACACATATATAATTGAGGTATCAAGTTTATATGAAAAAGATTTCCCTCTGCTCCCATTTAGTAAACTTGGTTGAGTTCCTGGTTCAGAAACACGACTGCTATCCATCTCTCTAGTAGTGTACAATATTGATGAATAATTCCCCCGATGACAAGGAATAACACAATTACGTATACACCAATGTCAACATATCAAAGGATCCAGACAACCTGAACCATGAAGGAAATAAATATTTTATGCAAATGTCATCAAAACACTGACCAATAGAGTTCATCAGATATCAATCTGAATCTCTTGCCTCCGAAGACAACCCTGATATGATATACTGACAGGATGTTATCTGCACCCCTGTTATCGGACACACTTCAGATGTGTGCTGGCGTCGTCCGACTGTGTTCTGGGTGGACGGCCTGCGCACCTGTCAGATAGCCACCTGTGTACCTGCACTTCTACACTTACTACA
Source organism: Haliotis rubra (assembly GCF_003918875.1). NCBI lineage: Eukaryota > Metazoa > Mollusca > Gastropoda > Lepetellida > Haliotidae > Haliotis > Haliotis rubra. The sequence goes on from NW_025767723.1 coordinate 759,038, forward strand.
CACGATGCAGAGTAAGTGAGGGAGGTGGGTTTCATGCCACAAGTATGAAATCAGAAAAGAACCTTCATAAATAAGCACATAGTGTTTTCAGCTTTATGATGAATTACATACCTCTGTGCCTGGACAGCCACAAAATGTAACACTTCCTAAACATCCAGCTCATGCCACAACTACCTGCTTCTGAATGTTGCTGGTCCACAAACAGTTCTATGTTCCTGTGATGATGGGGAATAGGACAAGGTTACCATGTTGGTAACTTCTTTGAGTGGCATTAGAAGTTGGTGTGATGAACAAAGGGGAGAGTTCTCTAGATACACTTTATAATACAGAAGTTGTGTATCCATACAACTCTCCCTGTTGTTAACCATGGTTATTTTTAAATATGTAAAGAATCACAAATAAACGTTTTACTGCTACTGATACCATCCATCTGAATGTCAAACCACACCATAGTCTTTCTCACAGTCCCTGAACCACATTATTTTCCCTACTGCCTAGCCCTCCCTGCAGTGCTAAAGCCCTAAATGAAGTAAGTCTATATTTCCCCAGGCACAGAATCTCTGGTCTCCCATGGGCTCCTTTTCAATATAAATGGGTTTACTTCTAAATTATATATTCAGAGACTAAACGTAAATCTAACCACACCAACTCACAGACAAACCCTTGACGTATAACACTGCACCATTCCGTGGAAGTGTACACCTAACCAAATCAACATCTTCTACCAGAGAGATATTCTGCTGACCTGGCATATTGCACATCTCAGTCATGGCACCTGTCTGTGTGAGCGTGACACAGTGTTTCCATATACCGTACTCTGGTGTAAATGGGCTATAGCGTACATATATCATACAGCTACATATTTCAGTGTTCTCATATATCATACTGCAGTTGAAATGTGCTATGACTTACATATATCAAACAGGTATTTATATCTATTTGCAATATATTCCATATATCATAAAGTGTTTGTCTCTATGTGCTATAAATATCATGTATCATACAGCTGGTTATTTAAATGTTCTATATATTCAATGTTCATTTTTATGTATAAGATCTATATCATACTGCTATTTATCGGCATGTGCCATATGTACACATATTTCTTGTAACATTACCATATATGTCATACAGTTGAAAATATAGACGTCAAATAGACAGATCTTCAAGAAGGAACACAAATGTGAATCATGCTTCTGGACGTTTAATTAAATCATGAGCTGACTAGTTCTTTGTCTTTTGATCTCTCACATCTTCATTTAACTGCTGTCATCATTCATCCTCTCCCTTCTTCTTCCCTCCAAACAAAATATTTCCTTCTTCCTTCATTGTTTATCTTTAATTCTTTCCCTTCCTCAAATCCCTTTTTTCCATTTAGCATTTTTCTTCCATTCGTTTGCCTAATACTTTCTCTGTATCACACAATCATCTCATCTACATGTAAACCCTCCCTTCCAGAAATACCTCACATCCTTATCTTCTTTCTTGTAATAAAACTACACATTTTTCAGAATCATTAACATGTTTATCACTCGGCCTATCTTGATGCATTTGTCATACAACCGAAAATTCCACATTTCTGAAAATATCTCAACAGGTTTTTACATCTAATGCAGCAGAAACCTTGTTGACTTTTAATCAACAAAATGTGCCCCGGGAAAAAACACAACCTGTAGAATTTTTGGTGTTTAACCAGAGAAGTCACATGACATCCCCTCTACAACCTCGGACTCCCTAAGGGCAGGTATCCTACACATTCCAGCACAGATTACGTCTATCAGGTAGAAGTAATTATGCAATGGTCTGTTTTCGTCCTGCCACGTGGCACCTGTGTGAAGGGCTTTCTGCGAGTTTACTGTTATCTGATGGGAGATTACTTCTGCATCTGTGGATAACTCAGGGAGGTATGGTGCCAGTGGCGAATCAATTAATACAGGAATGAAGGACTGTTGGATGATGGTGGATGAGAAAACAAAAAGTAAATAACTATTTGCAGGTGGATGAATGAATGAATGAATGAATGGGCAAACAAATGAAAGAACGAAAAAATGACCCGATGAAATAAAAATCAAACTGAATAAATACATGCATGAATGAATTTCAAGCTGTATCAATCAAATTAAGGCACATAAATACTTTAATAAATGAATGATAGCTAAAAGATGAATACACAATGCCATTTAGAATGTGGTCAAATGTAACATGTTATATTTGGGATTACACATTCTCAGTGAAGTACAGATTCCAGTACTTTTGTTGGGTTGAGTCCCATCCGGATTCGAACCCACACCCTCAGAGTCAGGCACCTAATCGCCAGCTAGAAGAATAATATGATGGGATGAATGAGAGGTGAGGTGAAATTGGGTTTACCATCGTGCTTGAAAATATTTCGTTCATATGACGACGTGCATGCATGTGTATGTGTATGTGTGGCTGTTTGTACTAGACCAGACTGAAGCTGGTTTTATAGTGCTAGCCCACTGAGATACCATGCCGCAGTGAAGCATGAATACCCCACTCAGACACATTAAACTGACTCTGAGCCTACCAGTCCTTGTTGTACCCATTAATGCCGAGCGCCAGGCAGGGACCAACAAGTACCATATTTTAACATCTTTTGGTATGACGCGGCCGGGGATCAAACCCGCGACCTTCCGCTCTCTGGGCGGAAGCTCTAACCACTACACCACCGATGAATGACAGGGATGAATGATTGATTACTGGATGAATGAATAGAAAAAAAATGAAGTATAGATGTGTGCATTAAAATGATGTGAATGAATGAAGGAAGAAATGCTGAATGATTGTAGTTGAAAGAAATCGTTGGATTCTTGGCTTAATGAAAACATAATTATGGATTACAACTTGGAGAGAGATGGAGGAACCAATGACAGGTGGATGAATGGACAGAAGAACTGAAACCATCCATGGATGAATCAAACACATTGTCAATAAATTAAGTTTTTTCAGTGAAAGTGCAGTATGAAGGTTAATATGTAAGCTAAATTTTGGCACCAAAATATCCAAAACAACAACAGCAAGAGAGGGACAGTAATGATCTGAAGACATCAAAGTTACGCCAGTAGTAGTAACAAGACGATGTCCATGTTGCTGCACACGATGCACATGTCAGTAATAGTAGCTTCATTCATCAGTGTCAGCACAACTGGGCCACGTTTCCACCCACACGTCTATTTCATCAAATACCCGTCAATTTCAATCTATTTCTTAACAAACCACTTAAATCCAGCATCAATAAACGATGTACACCATCTCACATTCATGTTCTTTTCATTGCCGTCGTGCTCTGAAACCATCGCGTGTTGAACACAAGCAATACATTCAAGCAGCAACCATACAAAGAAGACTCTTTTTCATCTGAGTTTAATGCACCTGAATGCATCAATGGATGGTGAATGGAGTCTTTCTGTAGTTACATTGTCAATACTCGCATCATTTTGTCTGATTAGACAGACAGCGTACACCCTGTACACAACATGGAAGCTGCTACACCTAATTTGAAGCAGGATTAGAACTGAACTCAAAGCTTTACTCGCCCAGTAAAGAGACTCATGTAAAGTTAAAACCATGGGGAAACGGCTAGAGTAAAGTTCTCCATATTACGCCTACCTTGGTATAAATTCCAGCAGATTTAACTCCTTTAACTCCTTTTGCATGTGAGCAGGTATTATATGATCTTGATAAACTAGAAGTCATTGCTGAAAGTACTGAACAGCCTTGATAGGATATAAATACTATTTATTTACGAATATTATTTCAATTCCTCAGTTTTGGATTAGATTGCTGGATATGTAAGACTGGTAATTTACAAAAAGCTGTGTATGTTAAAGAAAAGGCCTAACTCTTCCATATATTACTACAGTTTATCTGTTAAGGACATGACATATTAACAATGAAAATTCATACAAAAGAAATGCAATATGCTTGTACTTCTATTCAGTAGTATATATCACCACTACACTGTAGGTTTTTCCACACAGAGCAACAGGGTTGAGATGTGCTAATGGCATCCATCATGCTGCTGAAATTAATGAGAGCAAGCCCCTGGTCTTGAACTCTCTTCAGTCGCATAGATGTGAGGGGTTTGGAGCGACATCAGACAGTACCCTACATACCAACCTACTGTAGTTGTCAGCCATTTGTACCGAATACTGAATTGAGGAAACTATCAATGGAAGTGTGTTGTTCAAATACATCTACCTTGTTACTCAAACAAATGAACAAACATCATGAGTTGTGAGGGAAGCAGCACTTAACACCACACACTGTCCAAATACGATAAGTTGTCCATTTAGAAGTACTATTTGCATAGAATTCAGGCCATTATTAAAATTGCTTAGCATAAATATCTGCTGTTCCTCTTGAGATATTGTCGTCAACATTGTCCTGTTTAAATCTAAAAAATAGATACATATCTACCATACATACCTATGAAAAAAAAAATGTAGCGTGAAGCAAATCATATAGTTTGTAATGCATATCATACATGATTTACTTGAAATTAAAGGTATTCAAACTTATGCAGTCTCTTAGGTATTTCTTTTTCATTGGAATAATTGTTTACCTCCTTTAAATGATTTTCTATGCTATCTTTTTTATCAGCATGCCTCTGAATAATCAATAACACTAGACTACATGTAGGACACACTATTCATTCAATGATAAATGAGCAGGTCAAATCTCTTAAGTAAAAGCAAAGGCTTCAAAGGCTTTATAATTGCATCTAATATATAGTACCACTGAGACAGACTCAACAAAGTTGTTAATTTCACTGTGATCCTATTTCCTGAAACTGACCCTTTGTGTTTACCTCCATATCCCATCAGAATTCTTTAACCATTAAGTACAACTTTCACTTTCATCAGAGTATTTCCCTCAGGTATTCCCCTTCGATAGAGTGACCCCGTGCTAATTACCATATCACATAACAACATAGTATAACAAGCAATATACACCACACCAGCAAATATGTAAACACACCATGTTCATATCACCCACCTGTGAAATATACAATCCAATACGAACAACTTATTTCAGTGTAATCCACATTAGCACGGTCATTATAGCACCTTTCACTGTTAACTCTCAGCAACAGAAACATGTGCAATCAGGCCAGGTAATATGGGTCAAGACAGTTTCTAAAGTACTGATCTCTCACTTGGCCCACCCTGAATAGTCTGACGTACACACTCCAAAGGCTAGCCGACTCGCGTGCCTGTACAACCCCTCACGTCCGCCTCCCAAACTCCACTCACTGTTTCCAGAACACTGGCTTTTCATCAGATCTTCTGTAGGAGCTTGGTTAGATCATTAATCATGCTGTTATATAATTTACAATGGGAGTTGTTAACAGGTAGGTTTTTCCACCTGCTTGACTGTAGACAGGGAGGTGGGATGAACCGATTACAAGCATTGTAGCAGAGACGCAGGGCGAGATATGCTGACTCGAGGCAGCGTGTACCACGTCAATTGCGATACTAACAACTACCTGATTGATAGGATTACTATAAAGTGTCTGGGAGGACGGTGGCCATAAATGAATTGCAACAGTAATATAAAGACTAGATTTCTCATACAAGTCATGTAATTGTAGTTTAATGTCACTATTCATCTACTTCCTTTCTAATTTCCTCCTTACATAATCAATTTTCCGAGTATTTCTAGGCATGTATATACATGGCTATTAATTGATATTAGTCCATGTCTGACATTACACAGTCAGATATGTAAGAAATTGGTTATATTGTAATTTGCATTTAAATAATTGCTTAAAAAAGTCTTTCTCAAAATATTGAGACATCATTATTTAGACAATACATTAACATTTATCAATCACTTTGAATTTCATATGAAAAACTAAGCAACTTTTCAGAGCACATGTTATTCAAATAATGAAAATTAAGATTAATATTGTTATTATTATTACTATTAATATTATTATCATCACAATTTCTGGAATATCCAATCTTGTTCATTCTAAATTAACAATATATCCATTTATAAACACAGTATTAACCAATTTTTCAACACCTTCATCCAATACTCACTGATCTATGGTGTTATACCATGTAAGTATTCAATCTGCCATTTGGTACACTCAGACAATATCATACCCACTCACTTTATTGTTCGTAGACACTTGATTCTAGCAGTATTGAAGTCCCCTGTGAAATATAACTGAATCTAGCCTTCTTTTAAAACCTTGTGAATAACATGATTTCACATGGGACATTTCATATACAACTGTAACATCTAAGTTGGCACATTTTTCCATTAATAACCACTGATGTGATTTAGATAGGAATGAACAATAATATTCTGATTTTGTATGCCACACAGTAGCTGATCAAAGGTCAAGGTTACAAATTGTTTTTCCCAACCACCACTCACATAGTATATCATTTCATGCCTGGTGCTGAATAACTACTTCCTGTCTCATTGTGAGACACTAGAAGGTAAATAACAAAAGCTAAATAATGGCTGTCTGTAAATAACCAAATCTGGATGGGACAAAGTAGTGATTGACATTATGAGCACTGATATTCATGGGGATGCAAGTTTATTAAATGACCATTGAAGCTCGTGAAAATGGGTAAAATGAACAAATGAACAGTGCACCCCCTTTTCTCAAAAAGCTGTATCCGCCCCTGATTGAGTCAGTCTTGCTGTCTGACCTTCCCGTCCCATTAATCGGCTCCAACGACAAGCAGGGTTTGCTGAAGAAATATTGTAACAAATATCTTCTTGGGGATGGCACAGGGTACAGGGTCAGGCAATGCAATGTAATTCAAAGGTATTTTGCACCATAAACAATAGCAAGTGTGAAACTCAATATACTGGAGTCAAGTTGAAGTCAGTCATAGTAAAAATGGAGCCTGAATGCACAAGCAAGGACATCATAAGGATGTAAAGTCAAATCTTACATTGCCCTTGTTAACACAGCTTGATCTCTACAATATTTCACTTATGAACCAATGGCCAGTAAATAATTAATTCTGAACCTGACAATCCAGTGATTGATGTTGAGTATCACATTATCAGCCAAGTCACTGAGTCGGACTACCTCATCGATCCCATCACAGAGAACATCTACTGTGCCAAGTAGTGATAACATAGGGTAACAACACCATACAGGTATGGCAGTCTATTAGCCCCCTGGGATACTTTCAACAATACTAAAACTGATCCTGGCTTCCGCATGTTTCCATCCCTGCTTATTAAGCCCCTTCATGAGACCAACATGGCTTAATGTGACTCCTGCTGACCCCTATGGGTGTCAGTGGTAAATGTGTTTTCTGCACATTTCAGTTCTACAAGAAATACAAACTGTTAATACATTTTGTGCCTTATAATTATGTAATTTTTAGAGTAAAATTGATATTTTATACTTATCCTGACTCATGCTCTTTTTGCTTGTCTTCTTCTTCTTGCGAACATAGTGGAACACTTGTATCTCCCTAATTGAAGCTCCCTTCAATGTAAAATCACTAATTAGTACATCACGAGTTACCTCCCTTCCACAAGCTCGGGAACGAGGGCGCCACCTCTACCCATGTGCCTCACTCTCTCCTCATATACTGAGCCCAACATTTGAATTTACAGGGAAATCCAAAGTGTTATGTGGGGAGGATGGGAGGAAGACCTCATGAGTCAGGATAAGTATAAAATATCAATTTTACTCTAAAAATTACATATTTTTTCCTTATCCTGACTCATGCTCTTTTGCTTGTAGAATCCTACGGAAAAGGAGGTGGGAATATATAATACTTTGGATTTTAATAATTAGTGATTTGAACTGTGATGATTGTAATAACCCTATGGGAACTTCATAAAGGCACTGAACTGATGAATTCCTGCTGCTAACTTATCAGCTGCCATATAAAGGTTATTACAATGTACTTATTACAATGTACTTATTATGATAAAGTATATATAACATTAATACAATGCTTAAGACTAATAGACTTAAGCTTGTTAAATTGCTAGTATAAACTCCTTAGAGTTTGTTAGCTAAATTACTTTAAGATATAAACATAGTACTAAGCTTAAGATATGCTTAAACTTAAGCCAATTATATAATAGCAAAACTCTTTAGAGTTTGTTAGCTAATATACTTATATGATATAAACATAGTGCTGAGCTTAAGATATGAATAAGCTTTAGCTACATATATAATAGCAAACTCTGTAGAGTTTGTTAGCTAATATATTTTTACAATATGAGTATAGTACTGTGCTTAAGATATAATTAACTTAAGCTACATATACAATAGCCAAAACCTCTGTAGAGTTTATTAGCTAATAGACTTATATTGTAACCATAGTATTAAGCTTAAGATATGATTAGACTTAAGCTAAATGTATATAGCAAAAAAACTCCTTAGAGTTTTTAACTAATATACTTTTATGTTAAAAACATAGTACTGAGCTTAAGATATGATTAAACTTAAGCTATATATATAAAAAGCAAAACTCCGTGAGAGTTTGTTAGCTAATACATTTTATAATGTAACCATACTGCTTAAGATATGATGAACTTAAGCTAAATATATAATAGCAAAAAACCCTTTTAGAGTTTTGTTAGCTAATATACTTATATGATATAAACATAGTATTGAGCTTAAGATATGAAGGAAACCTTAAGCTACATATATAATAGCAAAACTCCGTAGAGTTTGTTAGCTAATACATGTTATAATGTAACCATAAAGCTTAAAATATGATGAAACTTAAGCCAAATATATAATAGCAAAACTCTTTTAGAGTTTGATAGCTAATATACCTATATGAATAAGCTTAAGTTACATATATAATAGCAAAACTCCGTGAGAGTTTGTTAGCTAATACATGTTATAATGTAACCATAAAGCTTAAAATATGATGAAACTTAAGCCAAATATATAATAGCAAAACTCTTTTAGAGTTTGATAGCTAATATACCTATATGATATAAACATAGTACTGCGCTTAAGATATGAATAAGCTTAAGTTACATATATAATAGCAAAAACTCCGTAGAGTTTGTTAGCTAATACATGTTATAATGTAACCATAATGCTTAAGATATGATGAAACTTAAGCCAATTAGCAAAAAACTCTTTAGAGTTTGTTAGCTAATATACTTATATGATATAAACATAGTACTGAGCTTAAGATATGAATAAGCTTAAGCTACCTATATAATAGCAAAACCCGTGAGAGTTTGTAAGCTAATATATTTTATAATATGTGTATAGTACTATGCTTAAGATATAATTAACTTAAGCTACGTATATAATAGCCAAAAACTCTGTAGAGTTTATTAGCTAATGCATTTATAATGCAACCATAGTACTACGCTTAAGATATGATTAACTTAAGGTAAATATATAATAACAAACTCTGTAGAGTTGTTAACTTATATATTGTATGATGTAATAATCATAGTACTGTGATGATAAAAAAGAACTTAAGCAAATTATATATAGCATGTAGCTATTTAGTACTGTTATAAGATAAGTAGAAATCTGTAAGATTGACTTATCTTCTCGAGGAACTGTCAACTGTTGTGCGAGGACCCTGGAACCGAATTGGTGGATACCTGAGACGTCCTTGACGGTGATATCTCTCAGATAATGGTTGGCAACCACCATATCGGATCTCCAGAAATAACCCCTCCATAATTTCAAATAACATTTGTGTAAATCAATTGTAGCAGTTAGCTCTAATATCATGAGTATTAGAAGCTCATGGAGGGTCGGATCGGGTCCATCAGTCTTGTAGGCACATAGTATGACAGTTCTGATCCAAGGAGATGGTAGTACATGAGACTTCCGTCTCGCGTAACTTGAATATAGAGGAAATAATCTGATGCATTTTTCCTCCTGTTTGGTTCGGTGGAGATAAATTTACAGTGCTCTTGCTGGCCATCGTGATAGAATCATCGTGATCATGAAGTCCAAGTATGTCATCCAGGCGTGTTCATAAACCTCACTTGTGAGGTGTTGGAGCACTATATACAGATCCCGGTTGGAGCTGAAACTTCCGCTTTAATCCTCCAATCAGAAAGCTTAAGTAGGTTTACTCACCATCTAGTTGTGTTAGTAGTTTGATGATGAAATTCAGTTGTAGACTGAGACGCTGTGGATTTAGATCCACTTGTATTCCGTCGCCTAGGTAAATTCGCTGCTAAGTCCTTTTGACGATGTAGGTGCACAACCAGGTGTGTCTGTCCTCGCTTGAACTTTTATGTAAAATCGCCTCGACTGCCGTGTGCCCTCGCCCTAACTTGACAGGGGAGGTCTCTAACCTGAAGAAAGCAGCCCAATCATGAAGGTTCAGATTAACTGGACTGTAAGGAGGCTTGCTCGCTCACTGATATATAGTTGTCACTTGTAACGCGAGTCTTGAACTGTGAACTAAAGACCGACCTTCTGCGAGGTCGTTGTCCATCGCGTCCAATCAGAACAAGGCATTTTGATTCTGTAGAATACCCGCTGTGATGTCACCGTGTAGCAGGAAAAACCTTGTATAAAATCTTGCCGCCGCTTATATTAGCATAATCGCCGGTCTTCACCGTAGCTTTCCCGGTTACCCGAGTGACCACGTGTTTCGAGGGTTAATGGTAAACGCTGCGAAACCTCCGGTAGCCAAATACCTCTTCTGTAATATTAATGCTGGGTAGGTTATTTTCCTGCCTGTCGCGGAAAGTAACTTCAGTTTTGGATATAATTCGACTTCCTTATATAAAGGTACAATAAACTTGCAAGTTGTCAGCTTGTAGACTGTATACATGAATGTATCGTCATAATTGTAGAATTAAAGCTGAACTTGTTGTACATATTACTTCTCAGAAACGCTTGACGATTATGAGTTATACTCGCTGTAACAGGTTGCTGTTCAATTTCGATATTGAATTGTCTGCAGATCTGCGTAATGGTCACGCATGTAGATAATCGTGATCGTAGTGTGGGATAGCATATTCTAGCAATCTATACGGAAAGTTGATTTCTGTGAATATCTATGAAACGCCGCTGACTAATTTATATAGCTTACGCTCTGTGTTGTAAATAGCCTGTGCAATTGTTCGCAGAGGCTTATAGACGGCATATGGCATACAGTTGATAGACACTTTATGCGATGTCTTGAACGGACTGGACGAGTAGCCATATATGACGAAAGTGGCTAGTATATGGAGACCTTTGGAGGATACTTCCTCGGTGAACGCCGAGACTTCACGGCTCTCGGCATCCCTTCTAGATCTTCTGGGTGAAGCAGACTTGAGCCACTTAGCCTTCGCGACCTTCGGTTGGTATCGAGTCAGAGCCCCGATCAGTATATATATATGTAATTTTTAGAGTAAAATTGATATTTTATACTTATCCTGACTCATGCTTGCTTCGTGAACGACCTCTGTGTTCAACAGGATGTGGGTCGGCGGCCGCCACTCCTCCGGACGCCCCTTGTAACTGGTGAGGCTCTAGTTCTTCGCTGAGGCGCCTGGGACTTCCTTATCGGGTGTCTAGAGTCCGATCAATATATGAGCCGTTAGCTTCATACAGGGTGTGGTTCTTGCTGGTTCTGCATAAGTAGAGCCGAGTAGATCATCCTATCATCTTCAGAAGTCGCGGTCACGAAATCTGGTGATAAGAATCTCATTGATCGTTCTAGATCTATTAAGGCCAAAGAACATACGCCTCTGGCGCTTTGAACTTACATGCCTTTATGGTAGGCTGTGTCCACATTCTGTGGCACCGCAGCAATCGGGTCGATCGGAGGTAGGGTGACGACGCCTACATCGCCTTCCTTCATCAGGTATGTCTGGCGCTGAGTTGCCACTCTTGGACGGTGAAGATAAATCTAGGTTGTTTACCATCCAATATCTTATCTCAGCGTCTGAGAAGATGATGTCTCCATCATCTTCTGTACCAGCATCGGTGATGAGAGGTTGATGCTCTTCTGATGGTGACCTGTGTGCTGCTATCTCTATGTCGGGTGACGCTGCCGACTTGTGTGGTGACCTGCGCAGGTGATCGACGCGGTGATGTAATGGGAGATCGCCGTGGTGAACGGGCGTGGAGATCGCCTAGGTGATCTGGCGCCTATGGGATGACCTTGAGTCCGCATCTGAGGATGAGGCCGAGGACGGTGACGATCTCTCCCGTCTTCGCGAAAGCCTTCGCGAAGACTGTACATCTGGGTCCTTCGCCGAGGTGGTCTGTGACTTCCTTCTCGGCTGGCTTCTTCGTGGGTTGCTGCTACGCTGACTGGGGTGCCTCTGGGGTGTTGTCGCGCTTGCTCAGGCCCTGGGCTGGCTGCTTCCCGCCTGTAGTGGCCTCCATCATGGTCATGATCTGCCGCAACAGCTCGTCTGGGATGGTCTGGCGACGAAGTGGTCGGTGCCCTCTCTGCGATGACAGCTGCTGAGCCCTCAGGGAAGTCGCCTGACATCAGTGTAGAGACATCAGGCTGCATGGCGATCTCTGCTGATGTCACTGGTCGCTTCTTGGCGTATGACGCCGGGATGATGATCGGTTGATCATCGTGAGAGGCCCAGTTCAGCGGCTGGAACAATCTCGCTGAGAAAGTCCTAGTAGACTTCGTTGATTTCCCCTCAGAGGTCGACGCTGCCCTGGGGTGCGAAGTCTGCGCTGAGTGTTGGTAGCGACGGGACCCTCAGGAAGATCATCGAATATCAGCGCTGGTACATCAGGCTGCATGTTGATCTGCGCTGACATCACTGTTGCCGACATCGGTCATTCTTTGATGTATTATCAGGTATGATGATCGGCTGATCATCATACAGGCCCAAATTCGCGACGGGAACAATCTCGGCTGAGAAAGTTCTAGTAGACTTCGCTTGATTTCCCCTCAGAGGTCGACGCTGCCCTGGGGTGTGAAGTCTGGCGCTGAGATGCAGTAGAAGCCCTCTAGTCTTCGCCGCGACGATGGGATGTCTGGGGAAGCAGGACGCTTGAGGCGGCGGACTACGCCCCACGCCCCACCACTCTAGCGAATACCAGACGGGAGGGGGTCGACCAACCGCAGTAGACTGGCGAGGGTTCAGGTGTATCAGTCATGGCTAGACTCTGCATACGCGACCCATCTGCTGCGCGCGCCTCAAACATAAAGTATTTATTTATTAAAGGCAGAATTGATAAATTAGTACCGCAACTGCCACGCGAATAAAATGAACATGGCGCAGTACAGCTAGGGCATATTAAATGCGGATCAGCAGCAGAATAAAACGTAATCTGCAACAGTACAGAATTTTCATCAACGTAATCCACAGAACAAACATGGCGCCCCGTGAATAAACAGTAGAAACACTACACTAAATATCAATATATAATTGTTGAAGGATACTAGCTAAACCTCTATAGATGTCTATACGAGGTAACTAACTAAATATAATCCAAGGATATAGTGTGTCGGGAGACACAGGCGCTCTCACGTCCAGCTCACTGGGCGAAGAAGGAGAGAGTGAGGCACATGGGTAGAGGTGGCGCCCTCGTTCCCGCGCTTGTGGAAGGGAGGTAACTCGTGATGTACTAATTAGTGATTTTACATTGAAGGGAGCTTCAATTAGGGAGATACAAGTGTTCCACTATGTTCGCAAGAAGAAGAAGACAAGCAAAAAGAGCATGAGTCAGGATAAGGAAAAATTGCATATTTCTGTTCATCTCCATGGCAACATCAAAGATGCATCGTGAAACGTCAAACATTTCTACCATTTAGCCTACCTGCAATCTATTTACGAGACAAGACTGAAGCTATTTTTTGGGCCAAGTATCTTTCTATTTTTAATCGTAAAACAGCAAACAGTGTCAAACACCTGTTTTCTGGCCTGAACAGGAGCTTCAAGCATCAAAGATGAATGAAGCAAGAATTGTCCCACAAAAGTCAGAGTTCACACCAGCCAATGGAATATCAGCAGTATATACAGACCCCCCTGGGACGTCCCAGCTTGATGTGTTTCATGTATAACATCCCTTGTCCGGCATATTCCTCTCCACTGGATGAAATCTAAAACCTGTAAGTTTCATCATAGAAGCAATACCCTCCAGAAAGAAACAGGATAAGGTTATTAAAGATATATTAGGTCAAAACCAAATGTCAGCCATTCCTGATCTTCTTTGTCTACAAAACTCAAATGTTATGCATACCGATATTGAACATATAATTCCCCTCACAACACAACATCTCAGCTTTACCAATGGCATTAGTTACGAGGTATAGTGACTTTTGTTTAGGTAAGCTTGGAACAGTATTCCAGTTATATCACAGCATGTTAGTCTAATGTGGGAGAGGGGCGGCAGGGTAGCCTAGTGGTTAAAGCGTTCCCTCGCCCCAGGTTTAATTCCCCACATGGGCACAATGTCTGAATCCATTTCTGGTGTCCCCGCCGTGATATTGCTGGAATATTGCTAAAAGCCGCGTAAAACCATACTCACTCACTCACTCACTAATGTGGAAGAAAGCAGGAAGGGATGCAAGTTCCAGACAAATACCACATTGATGAAAGCGATGAGCACACGTTTGGTGCTGACAAACCCAGACACATAATTTGGGTGAACTGGGATTCAAACCCCTTGTTGTGTACCCAAGGGAGGCAAACATGAACTTATATGGCAAATATGGCTTCCTTTACTACAGGTCAAGACATAGAGGGGATATGTCATAGCATTTTGATCATTGTCTCTCTCTAATAAATTATCAGAATGCTCAGCTAAACATTTGGCACTGAGAATATTTTAACATAGTAACATAAATCAACAAACCCCCAAGCTTGAGAAGAATTGGTAAAACAATTATCAATGAGTTCATGAACATAAATAACAGTATCTTGAAAGTAAAAAGTAGTGCTAATCAGCTTCAGTGGCAGAGAGATTATTGATGTCATTTCATTGTGACATCATCATAATGGATGACATCACAATGGTCTGCAATGCATCAAGATACAGTTTGTTGCAGTGATATCTCCTGTAGAAGTCAGTTTTGCATGACAAATATCAGTCAACACATTGACAAACCAAGTAGGTCTCTTTAATCAAGTCTCCTATAGTGAAACAGTGGTGTACTGTTGGTCAGTAGGCATTGGTGACAGACTGGATGTGTTTTGTTTGGAAGTAATGCCGGGGTCCATTCAGGTTAGATTACATAATTCAGCTTGGAGACAAATTGAGGAACCGATCAAGAAGAATACAATATGTTCCATACTATCACATGTCCACCGTGCCATATCAAATATATGTCTGTCGTAAAGTATCTGCATGCTTAATAATTGAAATAATGGCTCCTGAGTTAGAAAGGATTCGGTTCAAGTTATTCAAAAACCTGATAAGGACAAAATGACATGTTAACCTCACTCCATGGATCCGTATTTCCAATTTCCTGCATACCCCAAAGCCATTTTCCTTAGCTTATCCAAACATTCTAAAATCCACGAGCATGATAAACCTTATGAGGTGCTCAAGTGCTCTTTGAGGTATTGAGGAATTAAAATTCCTCTGAGAGCGAAATTGATGACAATATTATGGAGACTCCCACTCTGATGATTGTGTGGATGGGAAGTGCCAGGAAGTGCATCATCCCTCAGGGGGATCCATGCTGTAGCTGCAAGCAGGGATGTCTGTGCTGGGGCACGCTGACCTGAGGGCATGGAGGAGGGACTGGCACAGAGAGAGAGAGAGAGAGACATGGGGGGGCCAAGGGAGGCACAATGGAGTGGTAAGGCACAGCCAGGGAGGGTCAGACAGATGGGGTTGGGGTGAGGTTGGAGCAG
Source organism: Haliotis rubra (assembly GCF_003918875.1). Taxonomy (NCBI): domain Eukaryota; kingdom Metazoa; phylum Mollusca; class Gastropoda; order Lepetellida; family Haliotidae; genus Haliotis; species Haliotis rubra. Next base: position 774,821 of record NW_025767723.1, read on the forward strand.
TCTTATGGGGACATGGGGAAGGGAAGAGGAAGGGTGGGCCAGTTTGATGTGGACATGGGGAAGGGAGGAGGAAGGGTGGGGCAGTTTATTATGGGGGAGGAGACATGGGGAAGGAAAGAGGAAGGGTGGGGCAGTTTGATATGGGGACATGGGGAAGGAAAGAGGAAGGGTGGGGCAGTTTGATATGGGGACATCAGGAAGGGAGGAAAAAGGGTGGGACAGTTTGATATGGGGACATGGGGGGAGGTGTGAAAAAGTTGAATCATTCTGACCCTTGTTTAGAGAGAGACAGGTGGAGTGGGAGGTTTAGACATTGGGGAGGCAAGATATAGGTGGGGTGGGTCTGTGACATCTGGGGACATTGAGATGGGGAAGTAGAATGAAGGGGAGAGGGACAGTGGCTGTAGACCTGTAAGACTCTCATGGTGACATGAAGTGGAGAGACACAGACATTGAGATACCAGGAGGTACAATGGAGGCACGGTGTGGGTGAGGCTATATCATTGGTGTGGGTGGGGTTATATCATCGGGACATGTGGGATGGGTCAGTCTGACCTAAGGATATGGAGGAAGAAGCAGGCAAGGAGGGGCGGGTCAGTCACCTGGGAACTGGGACAAGGAGAGATGTAGAATGAGGACTATTTTCATGGATATACAACTTCTTTATTCTATATAGGCGACGTTTCGACATAGAAGTTGTATATCCATGAAAATAGGCCTCATTCTTTATCTAACTCGTTAGGATGAGAAAGCCACAATAACTCAGTGCTCCTAGTGGCTGCAAGAGTTGTATACTCCCCAGGGAGTTGAGATTGATAATGCGATGTGCCGTTGAGATTGACATTCAATGATCGAGGGAAAAAATACCAGCCCTTGAGCATGCACTAGTGCGTGGATATGTGCGCTATATAAATATCCTATAATAATAATAATAATAATAATAATAATAATAATAATAATAATAATACCCAACTTCTAGAATGCCAGTCAAAGAAGTCAAGGAGAGATGTGACACATGCAGTGATGGGGGTTCAGGATGGTATAGTCTTTTAATTGTGAGCACTGAGATAGGATTCTGTAACCTTCAACATGGATACCATACTGCATATACTGAGTCAGACAGAACTTGTTTTATCTCTTTAATGCCAAGCACCAGATTGGGTATAAAACAAATTCCACCATTAAATATTTTCTGGTGTGACACAGCTGAGGACTGAACCACTGACCTTTTGCTGTCAGGGCAAGCGCTCTATCAATCAGACCACATGGGCAGTGTGCATCAGTGTGACCTTGAAGACCAGGGAGGAGACAGTTTTGATGATACCATTATATCCATGTCATCCTGTCCTTAAAGCAACAACAGCTATTCCTGTACATATGGACATATCTGCAAGCTGTAATCCATGGACAGGGCAGTAGATGCATAGGTCAAACAGACCAGTTGAACATCCCTACCTCATTCAGTCTAGTTCCAGCCATCAAACTAGATTCAGTCTACTGCCTATCTAGAGTATACAGAACCCTGTAGGCAGTCTACTGTTTATCTAGTTCTTAAAACATGACTGTAGGCTGTCTACTGTCTACACCAAATCAACAGTCCAAATAATAAAGTCAAATTGTGTCCTTAATGAAAACATGTCATGATAGAATTGTTTTTATATTTCCAATTTCATTGAAGATAAAACATGTCATATAAGTCATTTCTGGTCATTTCAGACAGGGAGGAACAGGTTTGAATAGAGGTTACCGGAAATAAAAGATTATTTTCTTGGCGGGGTAAGATAACACTGCATGGCAACACAGTCTACATCCTTGACTCACTTGTGTACAGCCATGAATTGTCACCATGAGTGTCCTTCTGAGCCATCTTCACCAAGTGCAACCTGGTCCCATCCCAATACAAGTACGATCTAAGTGCAACCTGATCTACAAGTGCAACCTGGTCCCATCCCAATACAAGTACGATCTAAGTGCAACCTGGTCCCATCCCAATACAAGTACGATCTAAGTGCAACCTGGTCCCATCTCAATACAAGTATGATCTAAGTGCAACCTGGTCCCATCCCAATACAAGTACGATCTAAGTGCAACCTGGTCCCATCCCAATACAAGTATGATCTAAGTGCAACCTGGTCCCATCTCAATACAAGTGCAACCTGGTCCTATCTCAATACAAGTATGATCTAAGTGCAACCTGGTTCCCATCCCAATACAAGTACGCATCTAAGTGCATCTCTCAAGTGCAACCCTGGTCCCATCCAAATACAAGTATGATCTAAGTGCAACCTGGTCCTATCTCAATACAAGTCTCAATACAAGGTATCTCCCAATACAAGTATGATCTAAGTGCAACCTGGTCCCATCCCAATATACAAGTGCATGGTCCCATCTAAGTGCAACCTGATCCCATCTCAATACAAGTACGATCTAAGTGCAACCTGGTCCCATCCCAATACAAGTATGATCTAAGTGCAACCTGGTCCCATCTCAATACAAGTACGATCTAAGTGCAACCTGGTCCCATCCCAATACAAGTATGATCTAAGTGCAACCTGGTCCCATCCCAATACAAGTATGATCTAATACAAGTGCAACCTGGTCCCATCTCAATACAAGTGCAACCTGGTCCTATCTCAATACAAGTCACGATCTAAGTGCAACCTGATATCTCAATACAAGTGATCTGGTCCCATCTCAATACAAATACGATCTAAGTGCAACCTGGTCCCATCTCAATACAAATATGATCTAAGTGCAACCTGGTCCCATCCCAATACAAGTACGAATCTAGTGCATCCAAATACAAGTATGATCTAAGTGCAACCTGGTCCCATCCCAATACAAATATGATCTAAGTGCAACCTGATCCCATCTCAATACAAGTACAATCTGAGTGCAACCTGGTCCCATCCCAATACAAGTATGATCTAAGTGCAACCTGATCCCATCTCAATACAAGTACAATCTGAGTGCAACCTGGTCCCATCCCAATACAAGTATGATCTAAGTGCAACCTGGTCCCATCTCAATACAAGTACAATCTAAGTACAACCCAAACTGCAACTAAACACAATACGTTCCTCCTGCACTGATACTGATTAGACTGTGAACTAAATAATCCATCCGGATAATGATATCAATAGAAGTAACTCAAACCAACTGATCCAAGACCCTTGATGCATGTCTCTAAAGTTTCCATTCACCTCCCATGGGGTGTTGGAGCACTTCAGGTGATAAATTGAAGAGGGAGGGAGTTTGTTTCAAAAGTTAAACATGTATTTTCTTTTTATTGTTCATGAAACTTTTGAACTGCTCCCTTAGAAGACGTGTGTCTAAACAAGATAAAAAAGTTACTGACTTGTAATAGATGAGATAAAATGTCAGTGTTGGACATCAGATTACCAGAAACAAACACATTGTTTCTACTATTGACTCAGTGACAAAGCAAAGCACATGTATAACATACACTCAATATGTGAACCCTGAATGTGGGTATTGGCAGATTTTATGACTGCTTCAACAGAGTCTTGTTTGGCAACAACTTGAAATGCTGAGGTCCATATGACAGGTGAGGTGAAATGGGGTTGAACGTCGTACTTAAGAATATTTCGCTCATATGACAACGTGCATGTGTGTGTGGCTGCTTGTACTAGTCCAGACTTAAGTTGGTTTTATAGTGCTAGCTCACTGAGATATCATGCCGCAGTGAAGCATGAATACCCCACTCATACACATTATACTGGCTCTGAGTCGACCAGTCCTTGTTGTTTCAAGTAATGCAAAGTGCCAAGCAGGGAACAACAAGTACCATATGACGCGGCCTGGGATCGAACATACGACCTTCCCCTCTCCGGGCGGATGTTCTAACGACTACACCTCTAAATGACATTGTGATAAGGGAAGATGTGTAATTAGGTGAACAGCAGCTGGGTCAGGGACCAGGAGATGGTCACATGATGAAGTCTATGGCTGATCTTAACTGTCACCTCACAGACAGTTTCCTTGGTTTAATTCTGTTTCAATACATGCAAAATAGGGTAGCACTTGGCATGAAAACCTGCCCTGCAAGATAGCACCACCTTGCATCTTGTCTACAGTGACACCCTAACAGTCTCCATGACAACTGAACAGCTATGATAACCCTGTTATATATGTTTAGCAATGTTCCAGCAATATCGTGGCGGGGGACACCAGAAATGGGCTTCATACGTTGAACCCATGTGGGGAATCGAACCCAGGTATTTAGCGTGACGAACAAACGCTTTAACCACTAGGCCTCCCCACCACCCCCTACAGTCCGTTTGAGTCAGAAACGACCGATGAATTGCAAATTTTATCATTGTACAAAATTGCCACATAAATATAAATAGTACACATGTTTATCATTTACTAATACCCAACAGCTTTCTTATATTTGAAAATTTTCCGGACTCCACCAAAAAAGTTCTTTAAGAAACTATCATTAAGAAAGGATGGAGACGGCACAGCACAGGCTAATGAATCAATAACTTGGTGGGCACGGCACAGGCTAATGAATCAATAACTTGGTGGGCACTTGTGCACGTGCTTCTCTAACACCTGGCTGTCCCTTTGTCTGCACTCCTCCCTCGTAACAAATAGTGAACTGTGTCAAAATTTTAATGATAGTTTCTTAAAGAACTTTTTTGGTGGAGTCCGGAAAATTTTCAAATATAAGAAAGCTGTTGGGTATTAGTAAATGATAAACATGTGTACTATAAATATTTATGTGGCAATTTTGTACAATGATAAAATTTGCAATTCATCGGTCCGTTTCTGACTCAAACGGACTGTAAATCACAGTGATAATCCAAGTCACACTGTGGCTATGTCAGCAGTGTGGTTACTGTAAACCAATGTTAAAGTACAGAAGCAGCAGGAAGGGTACAGGATTGTCAGATCTGACCAGAATGTCCCTGGCACTGATTCCTACCTCAGACTGTTTGACAGCGGTGGGCTGGATGCGTTCTGCTGTCACCATGTCCCCCATGTCAGGTGTGGTCGGGGTGGCCTCGAACTCATCCACAACGACGGAGGAGGATGGTGACACAACTTCCTCGACGGTGATGTTGGAGTGGGGGAGGACTTGGAAGAAGCACATCAGGTAGGTCATGATGGACTTCTTGTCAGGGTGGCTAACATCCACATCTGAAACATCCGGAGGTGACAACTGCAGGTTCATGTTGTGATGGAGGTGTGGTGAGGATGAACTGACATGTACTGATGGAGGGAGGAGTACTGATCAAAGTGAGTGAGTGAGTTTTACTCCGCTTTTAGCAATATTCCAGCAATATCACGTTGGGGGACACCAGAAATGGGCTTCAGACGTACTGATCAAAGTGAGTAAGTGAGTGAGTTTTACTCCGCTTTTAGCAATATTCCAGCAATATCACGGTGGGGGACACCAGAAATGGGCTTCACACGTACTGATCAAAGTGAGTGAGTGAGTGAGTTTTACTCCGCTTTTAGCAATATTCCAGCAATATCGCGGTGGGGGACACCAGAAATGGGCTTCACACGTACTGATCAAAGTGAGTGAGTGAGTGAGTTTTACTCCGCTTTTAGCAATATTCCAGCAATATCACGGTGGGGGACACCAGAAATGGGCTTCACACGTACTGATCAAAGTGAGTGAGTGAGTGAGTTTTACTCCGCTTTTAGCAATATTCCAGCAATACCACGATTAAAGGGACACCAGAAATGGGCTTCACACGTACTGATCAAAGTGAGTGAGTGAGTGAGTTTTACTCCGCTTTTAGCAATATTCCAGCAATATCGCGGTAGGGGACACCAGAAATGGGCTTCACACGTACTGATCAAAGAGTGCTGGTGGGTTGTCCATATGCAGGTGTACTGAATGTACAAACATGATGTACTTAAGTTGATGTACTGATTAAAGGTGAACTGATTAAGGTGTACTTAAGAGGTGTACTGATTAAGGTGTACTAAAGAGGTGTACTGATCGAGCTGTACTGATGAATATGTAATGGTGGGGATGGACTGATGTGTAATGTTGGAGGTGTTCAGATGGGATTGTACTGATGGAGGCGTATTGTTAGGGTGTACTGATTGAGTTAACAAAACTTTGTTGACAAATGTCAACACATATCAATGGTTGACATGCTCTATGAAAATTAATATTTCCTCTAAAACTATGAAATTCTTCATTGAAGCCCCACTCACCTTCTGCGTCCAGCAAGCTGTCGATGGCGAGGTGGTCCTGAGCAGTGCGAAATGCATGCTCCAAGTTAGCGTGGTTACTATTGGTCAGAAGGTCTTCATATGTAAACAACTCAGGCCTGAAACAAACACACACATAGATCTACTTAGAACAGCTAACAACAGTCCATATCGTAACACTACAATGTACAAAACATATATGACATGAGCCAAGTTTGAGCTAGCAGACTCAAACGTTATTTTCCACACTGCAGACATACTTGTACAAAACCCAATACTGTTATCCTAAAGACAAATGGGACAAATTGGAACAAATTTACATGCCTCCCTTTTACAAAATGGATAATAAATGAAATCTGATTTCAGACAGTCAGCAAGCAAATCACTGCACTGAGTTAAACTAAGTGCTGACAGCATGAGCAATAAATGATACTGTCCACAATTAGCTAGATCACATATTGTAACCATCCGATTCTAACTCTAAATTATGTCCTTACTCAGAACAATGATAACATGAGGCCTGTACCTCGTGTCATTGGCCTTGGATGTGCGTAACCTCATTCAAAGATCTTTGAAATAAGGTTATGGTTTTGAACATATATCAGTTGTCACTTTCAAAATCTATCCTACCTGAATCTGTGTATGAGGGCGTTGAAGGCGAGGCCCGTCCTCCAGCTTGAGGTGAAGTTGTTGATGCTGACGTTCTTGTACCTGAAACCCATCTACATGCTGTACAAAACATCAAAATATAATCAACATGCATACAAATAAAATATAAAAATTTAAACATCAAAGAGATAGATTAAGTTGTTCAGTTTTGTCAGACAGTTTAGAATTGTTCGGTTTGTCACTCTGAGAGATAGTAGTAAGGAAGACATGTGGAAAGGCGCACCCATTGGTACACTGCCTGCACCAGGCCAGGAGGGTCTTCTCAAGGTTGGTCTGGCGGAGGTCCTCCATCACGTGTTTCATGACATCCTTCACCTGCAACACCAACAAACATTAAGGGTGCTTGATAGCGTCAAACACGGAGTATGAAAATAGGGTCAAACATTCAAAGGTATGCGGCTGATTAAAGAAAAATCCTCAGTTTTCTGATATAGTCAAACATCATCAAACATTCTGAACCAGTAATCTTGTGGATATTACCCAAATGTCCAACACTGACTGACCTGTCACTGACATAGCAGTCCATCAATACTTGTTCTACTGCTGTCAGATACCATACATTCAGTTCGTCTACAGTTCCAATAGTCAAACAATCAATCTCTATCTTCAAGACATTCAGGAAACATATCATTCACACATCTGCATAGGTGTTAAACATGCCGCATTCTCATCTAAGGGGAGTAACTCTGCTTATCCTAAGGAAAAGAGGTGATGCTGAGAACGTCAATGGAACAATCCAATTACCACATTAAACATTTATAATACAGACCTCAAAAGAGTTATCAAACAAATGTCAAAACCAGTCCCACACTACTGATGAATATATCACCCTGACATATTCATGGCAAGTGTCAGCTGGAAGCTACAACTGCCAGAACACAGGTACACCAATACAGAGCTAGACTCCCCACTGACAGGGTAAGAATATACACTACAACAGCCAGACCATACCATCTACACTGCATCTGTTCACAAACGTTCAAGTCACATGTACAGAAAAATCTCATCCCAAGAACTTAGTGTTTTATGTTTAATGCCACACTCTGCAATATTCTATCTATATGATGGTGAGTAAGTGAGTGAGTATGGTTTTACACCACCTTCAGCAATATTCCAGGAATATCACGGCGGGGTACATTGTACCCATGTGAGGAATCGAAACCCGGCCTTCAGCGTGACAAGCGAACGTTTTAACCACTCGGCAACCCCACCTCCCCTCAATCTGTATGATAGCAACTGGTAAATAATCGCGTCTTGGTCAGACAATCTGGTGATTGATATTGGGAACACTGATCCTGTGGCTATTGGGTACACGTGCCATCACCTAGTCATAGGGCCTGATCATATTGGCCAGTTGGTCGTCTTAATGACAGGTTATCAATGTAAGTCGTACTAAGTTTTCCCCACTCACCTGCCAGTGCAGGATAATACTCCACACCAGACCTAGCGTCAGTTTCGCGTTGCCATCTACTATGTCATTGCTGCTGATATTTACAAGTTTTATCTGAAACAGACAAGAAATAAACATTTACAATCCAAACAAAACACATTCCAAATACCTCAAACATATCGTTCTCCTCGGTTCATTTTAATACAAACTAACACACCTCTATTGAGAATGTTTTAAAAATCCCCACAAATGAAGAGGCACATTTCAAATTTTTAACTCCCTGTAGTATCTCAGGAATTTGGAGACAGGCAAACACTGAAGGTTTGAAAGTGACATATGGCAGTGTGCAGCTGCAGAAAAACTCCTCTCAGACAGCAGACCAAATACACATGCCCAGCAAGACAACTGAAGCCCATCTTGAAATAAACAACACAAAAACATATGCACTGGGCCAGCTCATGGTGTGAAGCTCATTTCTTCCTGTATTGCAAAACTTGCAAAAAACTATTTATTCCCAGAACACAGACACAAAGCACCACAATGGAGCGTCAGCTTACAAAATATATTATCACAAATACTTCTGACATATTTCTAACAGATAAACAGTTAAAAACTAGGGAGGATAACAAAATTGAAAACACTCATAAAAAGCTTAGTGCAAGCGTGAAAACAATAAATAATGCGTTACCCTGACAACCACCTTGGAAATTAAATTACTCCTCTAATGTTAATGTGGACTGCATCATCTAAGGTAGTCAAGGATATTACCGCAGTTTAACTTTACAGAAACAGACCCGACTGCATCCACACCCTCATTCCTCTGTATCTACTGTAACATGTACTGCAGGTGAAAATCGGGAAATATATCAAGTATGTGTACTAAAACTTTCATGTGTTCTCTTTACTCACCATCAGTCCATAGACTAATCCATATTTCTATATAAATTATGATATCTTAAGTATACGTTCATAGACTAATCCATATTTCTATATAAATTATGAAATCTTAAGTTTGCGTTCATAGACTAATCCATATTTCTATATAAATTATGATATCTTAAGTATACGTTCATAGACTAATCCATATTTCTATATAAATTATGATATCTTAAGTATACGTTCATAGACTAATCCATATTTCTATATAAAAAATGATGTCTTAAGTTTGCGTTCATAGACTAATCCATATTTCTATATAAATTATGATATCATAAGTATACATTCATAGACTAATCCATATTTCTATATAAATTATGAAATCTTAAGTTTGTGTTCATAGACTTATCCATATTTCTATATAAATTATGAAATCTTAAGTATACGTTCATAGACTAATCCATATTTCTATATAAATTATGATATCTTAAGTATAAGTTCATAGACTTATCCATATTTCTATATAAATTATGATATCTTAAGTATACGTTCATAGACTAATCCATATTTCTATATAAATTATGATATCTTAAGTATACATTCATACACTAATCAATATTTCTATATAAATCATGATATCTTAAGTATACGCCCATAGGCTATTCGAGCTTTGTATACGAAGTTTAATATTTTAATTATAAGCACAAACACTACATGAAGCGTAATTCTGAAGTACAAGCATACTGATCAATCATGTTTTTAACATAAATATTAACATCAGAGTGACCATATTGACAGCTTGTTGCAGAGCTTCAATGACAGCACATGGAACCATACCAGGGTTTTATCCAGGATTAACAAGTAGAGGCAAATTGGGAACAATTTGTTATTGTTCTAAATTGTATTATTATATTGTTTACTTTTTGTTAATTTTGAGGAGTTGGGAAATTTAGAATTCAAATTTGTACTTTTTTATAACTGGTTCAGACTTATTGTCTGCCAAATATTGGCCTCTGAACTGTAAAAGTAAATTCCTAAGTACAACAAATTTAAGATAAATATGCAAATGGAAATAGTTTTTCACATTTCAGGATATTTTCTCAATGATAGTTAATCATTTTATGATATATGTGCATCTAAATGCAGAGAATTTTCAAAAATGAAACACTGGTAGAAGAACAACATGTAATTTGAAGTCATGCATTGTCTTGGTGGCTTGTGACAGAGGTACTTGCTTTACTGCAAATTACTCAGACTGCCCCATAGAAAGACCAGTCATTGTCAGAACCTTTTGTCCTGACAATGTCGTGGCAAAACCGTGACAGAAGTATTTCTGATGTGCAGAGAAAGTCTCAGTCCACTCAATCATTTGTCGGAAGCAGACGTCTGTTTGACTTACACGCACAGGGCTCAGTGTACCTGTGAGATAACGTTGTATAATGTATCAGGTGCCTATAGCAATGGCTGGAATTGTACCATGTGTTTACAGTAGATTCAGAATATATAAAGACTGACTGTTGCAATGTGCTATTCTGCCACTTCCTATCTTGGGAAAGGGTGTCTAGTTCGGAGGCGGGCAGCAATTTGATAAAAGATTGTCTACGGAAAGCTCAGAATATATATCCAAGTCATAAAATACACCTGCAATCGTGCTCAAGTATGGATAACATGATCAATCTTCCTATTCGTGGCACATGTTCAGCAGTGCTTAGAAGGAAAGAAATTCTTGCAGCAAGAAACATCAAAAGGAAGACCATCCATACTCTTCCATGGTGTATTAACTGCTCAAATCCAGGCCAATCCAGCAAGTATAAATTGTACTCAAGACAACATACCTAATTGCCACTGATGTCACATGTCACAAGAGCTGCAGTGATGCTACTGCTGCCACAACAAATAATATATCTCCTTGAGCACTGACATCCATGCCCACAACAAGAGCTACTATCAATATGACGTAATTCTGTCTCAAATAAATAATTAAATCTTGACAATAACAACCTTCTTTAAATTATCTACATAACATCATAACCTTCCATAAGTATGACAGTTACTCTGATGCATTGTGTAAATGAAAGATCACAGATTTAAATACAGTATATAAATGTCCATACATTCTTCTTATTGCAAAGCTTGTGAAACTTCAACTAAACAAATTATGCGTGTTTAACTTTCACAAAACGTTTGATGAAGTATTCACATGCCATTCATCCTCTAAAGCAAGTAGACGCTACTGAAATTTGATAAGGTAAACACAATGAGAGGTTGCCCTTTTTACTCCACTCCATAATTCAAGAGTCTTACAACGTCTGCTGTAGTACACTAGGTTCACCTGCCAGACCTTCCTGTAGACAGGGACCACACTGCACCGCACAAGTCTGCTCCCAATCCTGACACATGGAACATTCCTGGTGCCAGTTGTGGCAGTGAGTAAACGACATGGGTTTAATGCCACTTTGCCAATCCTCTGTTATATCACCAATAGTGAACTTAAATGGGAAGTAATGACTGAGTGACAAAAGTCAAAGGCAGTCACCATTCAGCTGGAACCTGGAGAATTGATCAGAATCAGAATGAACCTGAGATTCGAACCCGTGACAAGCAGGTCCAACCTCAGCATGATTGGGTTTGATTTTTTGCCACTTTAGCAATATTCCAGCAATATCACGGCAGGGGGCACCAGAAATGGGTTTCACACATTGTACCCATCTGGGGAATCAAACCCGGGTCCTCGGGGTGACAAGCGGACGCTTTAACTCCTAGGCTACCCCACCGGCCCTAACCTCAGCATAGGACTGACTGAGTTTGGTTTTTACGCTGCTTTTAGCAATATTCCAGCAATATTACGGCAGGGGACACCAGAAATGGGTTTCGCACATTGTACCCATTTGGGGATTCGAACCCGGATCTTCGGTGTGACGTGCGAACACTTTAACCACTAGGCTACCCCACTGCCCCCTCAGCATAGGAAGTCAATCCACATACGTAGAGATGCTGCATTAGACCACTCCTTCATACATGCTCTGTTATTTCTGATTTTCAGTTCAAAATCTTATCAGGTCTGAAGAATTCCCAAACCTGTTTTCCCATATTGAAACAGTCACTGGAAACTAATAGTTTCTTGAGCTTATTACTCTGTGAAGAAATATCTCCATCGCTGGTCGTCTTGTTGTTTGAAAGGTCACACAGAAATTATTTCCTTGTTCCTAAATGACTTGCATGTGTAAGGGAAATTAAACTTGTTGCTTGAAATTCTGACCTTTACAACTTCACAGAAAAGGAATCGTTATTTGATGAGAAACATGAAAATGAGAGAGTTTTCTAAGAGTAATAACAGTACCAACTAATGATTTGAACATGAAATTATCCAGTTGAAGACATTAAATTGTCTGTATATCCTGAGATGTCTTCAAAATGATATTTCAAATTATGATTCCACATCCCAGCTCAGACAATTGTCAATCCAGACTTGAATTTCAAAGGACTAACTATAGCTACAGCAGACACATTGAGGAATGAGAACATAAACATTGTTTCATAGAACACCTAGCTCTGTTACATAACTCTCATTAAACAGGAGCTCTGCTCCATGGTTCGGTGCCAGAGTTCCAGACTTGGTCTAGATTTTGTAATAAGTTCTGCTTTGGTATTGTCTTTACATCATATACTTTTAAGGTCATCGACAAATGAAAGATGTTTCTTTCATGACTTGCTATGACTAGCATTTGGCTCAAACCTATCCTCAATTCCGTTTTAAAACCCATCTTGTTGTCAGACAAAATGGATGACATAAGTTGTGAAGCTTTTATGGTTGTCTCCCTTTGAGAACTACTTTCTACTGAAACGCCTTGCAGATGTCCTCCACATAACAATCCTGGCTAAATTCCTAGATAGTTTCCATGGGAGTTACTACTCCCACACATACTCCATGTAACAGTTTCTTGTTGAAGCAGCAAAGTGGAGCAAAATTATATTTTTTCCAAAACTTAAGACATTATTCATATATGCCCGAGACCATATACCGACATATGGCCTCTGCCCATGCCTTCCATCTTTCTCTGCACGTTGTACTCTTTCATTCCATCCAAACGTACATGTGAGGTGAGGTGAAATTGGGTTTAATGTCGTGCTTGAGAATATTTCGCTCATATGACGTCGTGCATGCGTGTGTATGTGTATGTGCGACTGCTTGTACTAGCCAAGACTGAAGCTGGTTTTATAGTGCTAGCTCACTGAGATACCATGCCGCAGTGAAGCATGAATACCCCACTCAGACACATTATACTGACTCCGAGCCGACCAGTCCTTGTTGTACCCATTAATGCCGAGCGCAAGGCAGGGACCAACAAGTACCATATTTTAACATCTTTTGGTATGACGCGGTCGGGGATCGAACCCGTGACCTTCTGCTCTCTGGGCGGACGCTCTAACCACTACATGTGGCTACATACTGTATCACTGTTCTGAAGGAGAAAATGGCTGTTTGTATCCAGAAATACAACACGAAGCACCACTCCTGATTGACAGAGAATTTGACGAATTCCCCCTCAACATGTTACCTCCCCTAGTTTCTACATCAACACACTATCATATATCTGTAGTTTATAAGCATGTAACTGCTGATACAGAATACTAGATGTACACACAGCTCAGAATTAGACTAACACTTAGTCCCTGAATAAAATAAACCCATTTAAATTGAAAAGGAGGCCCAGTGAGATGGGAGATTCAGAACCTGGGGAAATCTAGACTTGCTTCATTGAGGGCTTTAGCATTGTAAGGAAGGCAAGGCAGTAGTGAAAATAATGTGGTTCAGGGACTGGGAGACAGACTAGGGTCAGAAACTGCTGTGGTCAATCCAGCCATTGACACCTCATACAGATTCACATCTGGCTTCCTATGTGGGTCAGAACTGCACTAGACACTACAGCCCTATACAGCCCATATAGTTTCACAGATGTTGGCTATAGACACCAGCTGATCCAACTCCTGCATCAATAGGGACCATTAGACCCACCAGTACACCAGGTGGTGCTGTACAGAGAGTGTGGGCCTATAGACACCAGCTGATCCAACTCCTGCATCAATAGGGACCATTAGACCCACCAGTACACCAGATGGTGCTGTACAGAGAGTGTGGGCCTATAGACACCGGCTGATCCAACTCCTGCATCAATAGGGACCATTAGACCCACCAGTACACCAGATGGTGCTGTACAGAAGTGTAGGCCTATAGACACCGGCTGATCCAACTCCTGCATCAATAGGGACCATTAGACCCACCAGTACACTACAGATGGCACCAGTACAGAGAGTGTGGGCCTATAGACACCAGCTGATCAGAACTCCTGCATCAATAGGGACCATTAGACCCACCAGTACACCAGATGGCGCAGTACAGAGAGTGTGGGCCTATAGACACCAGCTGATCCAACTCCTGCATCAATAGGGACCATTAGACCCACCAGTACACCAGGAGGCCTCTGTACAGAGAGTGTGGGCCTATAGACACCAGCTGATCCAACTCCTGCATCAATAGGGACCATTAGACCCACCAGTACACCAGGTGGTGCTGTACAGAGAGTGTGGGCCTATAGACACCAGCTGATCCAACTCCTGCATCAATAGGGACCATTAGACCCACCAGTACACCAGGAGGCCTCTGTACAGAGAGTGTGGGCCTATAGACACCAGCTGATCCAACTCCTGCATCAATAGGGACCATTAGACCCACCAGTACACCAGATGGCGCTGCAGTGTCCACATGCTGCATCCATGACTATGTTAGCTTCTGTAATGACCTTCAGTACCCTGACACAGTTTGTTCTCACAGAATGGGAAACATATTCGTCATTGCTATTTCAGATCTAACAGACAGTTGAATCTCTGTTGTCCTTATTAGAAGATTTAAACATATCTATACATTTATGACAGGATTGACTTCTGAACCATTTGTAATATTTTCTATGAAAAGTTTGGATATCTGTTACTAGTGCATTTTGAATGAACATGGTTTTATTTCACATACTAAAAGATCATTTTGAAAAATATCATAAAGACAAGAATGCTTTCATTAGGACAACAGCTACATAAATAAATTACATGAGATTCCAAAGCATTTCATTGGCTTTCCAAGCACTATATTTTCTGTCGATGTTTCCTTAACCTAAAAAGCAATAAAGTTACGCCCGATAATGGACCACTGTTTCTTGATTGACAGATACTAGATGATCAACTGATGCTGACAACATGACAATATGACAAATTGACAAACCCAACTATACACTGGACATAGACTAACACTTAGTCTCCAAATATATACAGTTCTGATTAAAATTAATTCAATTTAAATTGTAAAGGAAACCCAGCTGAGAGATTTGAACATCTAGACTTGCTCCACATAAATTAAGCATTGCAGAAAGGGATTGGCAAAAGGAAAATAATGTGGTTGAGGGACTGTTGAATAAAGCACCTGTAATCAGAGCCTATCAAATTCAGTATGGAAATGCACATGTCTGTAACAGCATGTGTAGGAATCTGGACTTGTGCCAACACCGACATATGCCACACAAGTCATGTATTCACTGAAAGAGGAATCTTATTAGTGACATACACAGCGGTATTCACACTGTATCACAGCTGTACATGAATAATCAAGTCTAATACAGGTAAATGACTGTTTGTTGTTTAATGGTGGTGGGTGGTCCAGAGTTCAGGTCACAATTCAGTTGAAGTTAAGCAACGTCGAGCTCGGACAATCCTTGGATGGGTGATCGTGTTTGGCAGCTCGACTCCTGAGAGTTTCTAGGACTTCAGTCCTGCCCCACAACGAAGCACATGGGATACATGTGGTCTCACCTTAGGCAAGTGAGTTTGTTCAAATTGCCTCTGTTCACCCAGCAGAAAATGGGTACCCGGTGGGATAAAGTCATGTGACTATAACCTTCTAGCAGGCAGGCAGCTTGGGTTATCCGGGGTAATAAGAATCAGATTCTGATTAAGCGCCACGAGCAATCACTTGGTGTTTGGAGACTGTGCGCTATAGAAGATGACTTATTATTATTAATGCTGCACTCATTTCAGACCAGAGCTGAGGCAGCCTAGCTTTACAAAATCATTCTAGAAGTAATTATTATTTCTTCAAGAGTATGAGAGACAGGAAAAGTATACACTAGTTGAAAATTTGTGTTGTGTCTTGGAAAAAATTGCTTGCAGAATTTGCTGAATATCCTCCAAAGCAATGTGTATATTTTGTTGGTAATAATTCAGAGTGCTTTTTGAAGTATATGACGTGATCATAGTCTTCATTAAATGTGAAAGTTATGTCAAATACATCCTCCACATGCCTCTCTGGACTAACCATCAAAGACACACAAATATTTCAACAAGTTAAAAATTATTCTTCTAAGAAAATTAAATGAATAAGTTCAAAGGATTGAAGAAGTAATACCAGTAATGACACTGAAACAACTTAAAAGCGCATTCATAATGTCTCTTTAAGATAATAAAGGATATTTATCTGTGAAAACTAAAATACCATATTGCACAAAGAAACTGTCTGATCACTAAACCATTCACAACTGCAGTTACTTTTGAAGATATCCTTTCACTTACATTTTATCTTGTTTGTAGTGTAACAATCTAATAGACCAGACAATCCAATGACTGATGTTATCAGCAATGATCATGCCACTTGCCCACAAATGCGTGAGTGAGTATGGTTTTACGCCGCTTTTAACAATATTCCAGCCTTATCACGGCAGGGGACACCAGAAATGGGCTTCAGACATTGTACCCATGTGGGGAATCAAACCCAGATTTTCGGTGTGACGAGCGAATGCTTTAACCACTAGGCTACCCCACCGCCCCTGCCCATGAATGACCATAGATCCGTATATTCACCTCTTACAATCAACAAAGGTTGCTGGGGACCAATTCTGACCCTGAAACATCACTAGGACCATTTTCCTTGCAATGAATACGGTACTCTTTTTCAGTAAGTGTCCTTGAGCAACTTTTCCTTGCCTCGACAGCGTGACAACAGCAAACAGACGATAATCAAACGCAAACAATCCATTAGTAATATGCACACATATTTTCACAAAAAAATTAAGAAACGTCTCATCAGAGCCAACAATAAAAGCATTCCTAACTAAATTTCCTCCCCACATGTTCTGAATTCATAACGAAAGACTCCAGGGCCGATATATCGTCAATCCTCAGAAGCTCCAACTAAGCATCAACATCAGGCCAATCAAACAATTTAAGGTCGGATTGGCATAATGTGTGTTTTGAATTTCAAGCTATGAACTTCTTTGGTGATATATGAGTTGAAGTGAAAATGTCACTTTTTACTGATAATGGGTTCTGATGATCAGTTTAGTTGAAATGATGTCACCTTGACTGGAGTAGTTCCAGCAGTCGGACAAGGCCATAGCCACCAAGCAGGGCTGTAATGATGCATCAAACTATCGATGGTTTGCAATTGTTGAGCCTCCGATAGCAATTCATTGATGGTAGAAATGAAAAACTATCGATGCATCGATAGTATGTGTGACTATCGATAGTTTAGTAATTGACTTCCGTTGATAAATGCGCAGTGCAAAATGCAGGATGTTTGGGTGCAGACTTGCAGCTTCATTGAGTTTATGTTTGAACTGTTCACTTGATCTGGGTTTCAAGTTTCTTGTCAGTTATCAAAAGAGACTGAAACTACTTCAACTTGTTTTTATTTCATACAAACTATACATTCATTTGGGAAAATGACTTCAAATGAGACAATTCAAGGAGAAAAATAGTATTGTAATAGTCGCTATCGCAATAGTAGGTTGCAATAGTTCTGTACCCCTCAATAATCACCCCAAACACCAAGTAGGCATGTAAGGGATGAATGTGTCTCAAGTACCTCACAATCAGGCTTGTACATACTGGTTGGAATGGTAACAAGCAAGAGTTGCCTTATGACACTTTCTTCGAAATGACTCTCTATTATAAGCCAATGCGCCATATATGGAGACGTTTCTTTCCCAACTGATCTAAGAGGCTGATCCACAAACAATACTGGTCACACAATTACTTCATCCATATCAGAATGCCACTGACATCCTGTTGCATGAGACTTATATGATTAGCATCAGCTGAAAGCATTATATTCTCACTAACAAGTACAACTGGAAATGTAATTACTTCCTCTTTCTGAAACCAAGCCTCCAACTCTACAAACTGACAGAAACAACTGTATTAGAGACTGAAATCAAATGGAAGCATACCAACAAACATATCAATAACAGATTTATAATTTATCCACTAAAATGTTTATAGAGAAGCACTCTTCCACATCACAATGGGTCCAAACTGACATTCTTACCTTGCAGGACCTGACCATGTACTAAGGCAATATCATATTATTATACTTCTGGTTGGGATACAGATATATTTCATTCTCTGAAGTAAAATTTCCTAAATGCTTCAGATTTTTTTTATGTTTTCAGTTCAGTCATCAAAGATGCTGTACCGGTATATCTGTTGTCTTCATAGGGTTATTGCAGTGTGTGTGTATGTGTGCGCGTGGCGCGTGGATGTGTGCGTGCGCCAGTGCATGTGGCATGTGTGTGTGCAAGGGCGTGTGTGCGTGGGCATGTGTGCATGTGGGTGTGCATGGGTGTGTGTGCGTGTGCGTGGGCGTGCGTGTGTGTGTATGTGGGATGAAATCAACTGTCAACAGAGATAACTCTGCCACATTTATAATAACAAAACAGAAGTATGCAAAAGGAATCACAAAACAAACCTGCAAAAAATATTTGTAAATCAACACAACCAAAACCACTCAATAAAGTGTTCTGTGCCAACAAGTGCCAAGAAATACAGGAGATAACTCCAAAGTAATTAACAAACATAATCAGATGAAAAGTTTATGTTTTTATTATGTAAAATGTGACCCCGTTGTCACTTTAACTACCATTACTGTTGACAGCTACATTCCCTAGGCTGCAGACATCAGTATCATAATCCACAAGCAAAACAAGTCCTCCTTCAAGTTGGATGTCATGACTACGCAATAACATTTTTCACAAAAGCAAAATAAATCCACAAGCATGCAAGACTTGGACAGTTGCTAAATCATAACACAGTTTACATCTTCCTCAGTTGTTTACATTGGTTGTCTTTACACAGGTGCTAAGCAATTACCACCAAAATCCCCACTAAAATCTATCATAGTCTTCACCACAGGTAGCAAGATAAGGCAGGCCAGGCCCAGTCAAGGGAGATAATCTGATTAGATTGTCAGTATCTGCATTAACATGCTATGTGTCAAACCTCAGGATGTGTAGGGAGTGGGGGGAGTCAGGCTGCAGCATGTGCAGTCAGTGTTTTATGAAAAAACTGAGTGAGACGACAATGATATTTTGTCTCATCTCTAGGGGGAATAAACCTGCAGCGGTCAGTGTTTAGCTGAATAACTGGGTGAGATGAGGGCTCTTTTCTGTCAAACCTCAGGGGGTCATATTCATACGTAGCTGTGTGTAGTGGGAATATTGTTGACTGCATTGTGAACCAGATGAAACACTTAGGACTGACAGATGTCTGACACAGGTCTCTTCATAATACAAAGTGTAAAACTCATTACAGAGAGAGTTTATTTCGTACAGGGACCACCGACCCATTATACAATTACAAAGATGACAATACAATCCAGTGCCATACATAGTAGAAGCTGTATGCTAACATGTACAATGTCTCATTTAATTTTATACTCTATATTCAAACACTTTGCTCCTTTTTTTAATGCAAGAAATATAAACTTAGCAAGATTGTTAAGTTGTAGAATTGCAAGACAATAATAAGCTGATAAATGTAGTTTCACATGGATTATGTATGTAGTATTGTGGGAGCAGGCTGTTGCTCAGATCACAGTAAAATGAACATTCAATACAGAAGTGGTACTCTACTACTTTGATTCAATGGTAAGTACAATACACAGAGGGCAGAATCGCTCATGTTGTTTTATATTTACTTTTCTCCCATATTCCAACATTAAAGCATGGTGTGAAACTTACTCGAAGCAAAACGAAACACATTAACTTTCACCAGTGACAGATACTCTTCAGAATTAACCCCCTCAACTTGATAGTTTTAAACAACTTTAGCTTAGAATAAACTTTCAAAGAACTAACCATTCTTGAGTATCAATATCAATGCATCTCTGTTTAAACTGTCTTATACAATAATCAACATCATTAACCCCCTGATCAAGCCACATTTGACCAAATCCAAATCTAAATAATAAATTCTTTACATCTAGAGCCCACCAGTTGATACCTTTAGAAGCCAACTTAAATTGATAATTGTAAACATGTTTCAATATTACCTTTTTCTCTTGAGACAAAAGCCTTAACCAATATCTCATGATTTTTACAAACTGATTAACGTTTACAGAGCAACGTCCAAGTTCACCCCTTGCAACAACATTGGGAGTGCTACTGGTGTCCCAAGGCATGAAATTGCCGAAATATTGCTGAAAGCAGTGTAAAATCCAACTCACTGTCAATACTGACTGACTGACTGAGTTTAGTTTTACGCCGCTTTTAGCAATATTCCAACAATATCCACTGTTGTGCCCATGTGGGGAATCGAACCGATTGCTTTAACCACTAGGCTATCCCACCGCCCCCACTGTCAATAAGAATGTTAAAGTATCATACCATGTATTCTGACATATTTATGTAATATAACAATGCCCTATCAAATCCAGGCTATGCAGACTAGTGGTCGAAAGTATGAGCAACAATCAACATGATTAGGGTACAGTGACTCACAATCACAAAGTAAACCTACTGTATATTTAGCACTTCAGGCACCGTGGCGCTTCTCTTTTCTTGAACAATGACAATACATGATTAAGTTGTCAGTCCTTATTTAGTGCTAAAACTGATCACTGCTGAAAAAAAATGGACTTAAAACTAACTACGTATTTAAAGAACTACATCAGGTACAAGAGCCTAAGGTCAAACAGAATCCTATGCAGGCCATAATCACCATGTTGAAAAGCTGCCTGTAGCAGTCATGTCCAATTACTGTCTCATGCCGTGGTATAACAGATCATTAACACATACTATGAGGGGAATATATGTATAGAAGATGACAGGCTGACAGGCAAGCCTATACCAACATGTAGTTACTGACAAAAATATAATGTCAATGTAACTCAACATAAAGATTCCATTTTCTGTGTTCTCCCCAGCATCATAGATTTGATTTAGATTAGTTTACACAATGTCTGGGGCAGATCATTTTTCAAACTTGGTATACAAACCTATTCACTCCAAACAGTTGAAACATAAAAGAATGATATCATATGAGAATTTACGAGAAAAAAACAAAATATTTTATTTGATTTAAGATTGGTTGTTTAAAGGTCACATGCAACCAAAAAATCAAACATAATTAAAACACAATTATCACTTATTCATGACATATAATATACATTGCTGGTTATGAAAAAACATATAAACAAAATTATAAGCGTACAATCGCAAATCAAAAGTGCAATATTGTGTACTTCGGTTTACTTCCCAAGAAACGAAGCAGCCGGGATACCGAACCCAGTCAGAGCGGGTGGGTGTGCACTCAAGTGTAACGGCTGGTTCATTTGCAGATGCTCTCACGGCTGATTGTGTGTGTACATATAGAGATGTTGGGTTTTGTAAATACATGCTCATTTTTTGTGTATAACATTTTGCAATGGCAGACAGGCAGGCAGACACACAGGTGTCAATAAAACAAGACATTGAGTTTAGTCTGTGACAACGACATATCTATATCACAGTTGGAAATTCTGTCAACGCTAAATAATGGCATTGCTTTTAAGTATCGAACTGAGAAAGTGACTCGGTAAGAAGAACGTGTGGTGAAATAGACAAATGAAATTATATAAACAGTTAATTTACTGTCATAACATATAAAAAGCTCACGCCTGTGAGATATCAACAAAACATTAGAAAAATAGCTCACACCAAAGCCTTCACCGAGTATTCACCGGACAACCGCTTCCAAGCTGCACGAACCTACTTCACTGCGCGACGCATATAAGCACAGCCCAGCTGTTGAAACCCGCTTTCCCAGAAAAGTCTGGGGAAAATTAGTGAAACGATTGAACTCCGATTTCGTGCGTTTTTTTTCATCGCGTTATTTTTCAACTTTATAAGTTGAATTTGCATTTTTGACGATTTGTTTCGGTAAGTCCATACCGAAAGGTATCAGAATCTGCAAAGTTGTGTTTTACGTTGCATGTGACCTTTAACATAACATAATTAAAATTTCTTTCAACTTTCAAAGTTTCTTTCAGGAGAAAAAAATAATTCAAAACTGGTTTATATTCTTTTTTAACTGACCTGAATTTTTGGGTTAAAACTCTGTGAAGGTTAAAAATAAATCTGGCCTTAAAAACTTTGCTAATGCCATATTGATAGAGTGCAACAGACAATCTGAACTTTGACTGTTCCAAATCTGTCTGTCTAATCGATAAATGACTGGACTTCTGGAAGAAATTACAGATCCTTGCATCCTGTTTCTGGTGAGTAACAAATCTATCCAATTCCATATTTCTATCCCCTTTTAATGAAAAACTCACAAGACATTCCACCACCTGATGAGTTCTGATCGTTACCGCAGTATTCCCAGTTACTAAATAACCTGTACTGATGGTCTGTGTATCTACATGGAGCAAGGGAGTGAGGTGGAAATGTTTCAACACAACCAGCTGCTGCAAATCACAGCAACCTTTCAACAATACAAATCTGTGTCTGGCAAACCAGTTGTTGATGGTATGAACAGATTCAGAAATTCATTTTTAAGTCTAGAGGTCCATCGAGCCGTATATGAGAACTTGTACATGGTTCGGCTTGAACAAGACAAAATTGTTTTCTATGACCATATCAGTTTAACCCATTCAACACCGTAGGCCGGAAAACCGGCCAAGATGTCACGAGTCCCCAGACACCGTAGACCGGTAAACCGGCCAGGCAGTAGTCGCATCAAAATTATATATAATTTTAGGAACCTAACTAACATATGATTCTTTTATCAAATCTATCTCTTTTCACAATGTCTGAAAACACTTATTAAATTTCAAATGACCATATATTATCGACAGTATTAGAATTATAAACTATTTTTTGCAATGTTATTGAAAACAACGATTCTAGGACACATGCTTCGGCAGCGGGTAACGATGTTTCGAGGAGATCATTAAATAAATTGAATAAACTAATGAATAAAATCAACAACAGCATTCATAAAAGATGTCAAACGTACATATAAAATTACTATTTCCATCTTTTAGTGCGATCATGTAATGTAAGTCAAGTCACTGACAAGTGAAATCTCAGCTCTCGCCGCCCTCAATCTTCATGCTCGGACACAATGTTTAATGCGAAAATATATGCATGAAGCATTTTTGTCACAGGTCATAACCTAGCACAATACGTCCAATAAGTTCCATAATTTACGTATAGGTAGCGATTTCTTGCTTAATATGTTCAAAATAGCATTATTTTACCCAAAACTTTCGTCTAAATCTAAAAGTTTTCGTTTACGAGGACGGTATCCATTGCCGTAATATGATTGGCTGCCTTAGGTCACGTGTCTGATTTTGACCAATCACGACCCTTATAGCAGACTGTGGCGAAAAAGCGTCATTAGAAACCATTCTTTATCCAATAAAATCGCTTCTCACAACTGTGAAAATACTCTCGGCAAGGGTATAGTGATGTTGTTATGTTCAGAACTTTCGAACGATACCCGACATCAAACGATTCGCCTCCCATGTTATTCATACGAAGCTTCGAAAACGGAGGTATTTTCCGTTGTTGTGTCATGTTACCGAGCGGAAAGCCACTGATATCGGGAAATAGGCTGACCATACATATCATTTAAGAAATCTTTTTATAATAATTTTCTGATTACGTAAAAATGAAAATATAAACGAAAAAGGCACGGGCATGTTATGACATGTCACCAATGGAAAAAATCGCCATAGTTTTTGCTTCTTTCGTGGTTTATCTGGACATTATAAATGTAAGCTTGCATTTTCATTACAAAAATAAATCTATTTAAGTTGTAGTTGTATTTTTTGAATAACATTCTAAAAATAAACTTCCTATTTATCAACAGTGGGAATTAGATCTCTTAAATGGTGTATGGGATGTAGTAGCAATAACGTTTTACAAGCTTATAATTTCCTTCATAAACATAGGCTTCATCTGTGACCTTAGAGTCTCTGGGAACTCGGTGTCATGGCAGTAAATGCCTCTGGTTGACTGGTGTTGAAAGAGTTAATTCAAATCAATTTTGATCCAAAGCATTGCAGCAGTTCAGTAATTAAGGCTCTAAAATGCTGCTAGGCATTCAGAACTATTATCACTTGATTTCTTCCTTGTCCTGAAGAACAGTTAAGTAGTCCGAGGCTAATGAGCAATGCTACACTATCAGCTACCCTTTAGCCATCCAGTCTCCACCCACAAGTTGTCTCTCTGGGGAATATTTGATCCTCAGGGGTTATAGTCTGCCCTAAAACCTCAAGGCTGAAAGGATGTCTTGTGTTTCAGGACTCCTCTCACTGTCTAGTGATGGAAGATCCAGATATCCATGTGTTTCAGGACTCCTCTCACTGTCCAGCGATGGAAGATTCATATATCCAATCCAAAATATCACAATTTCCCCTGGAATCCTAATCACCAAATGCTTTTAAGCTAAATTTCTTTTCTCTCATCTGGATAATTATTTCTTTCTGTAAACAAGTCAGCATCTACCTTCTGAAGCATTTGCCAAATCTATTTTAATTTAAAACTGAAAATACACATTCTTCCTTTAAGAAAATGGCTCAGTGCTATTGCTCACACAGAAAACACTACTGGAAACTGACATTGGTCATGAAAACCCTAACAATTTGAGGAATTCTTCAATATACATCAGCATAAACACTACTGAGTGAATAAACAATGCCATTTAAAACGTGGTCAGATGTAACATATGTTATCTTTGGGATTGTACTTTTTCAGTTAAGTACAGATTCTAGTACTTTTATTGGGTTGAGTCCTATAACCGATTTGAACTCACACCCTCAGAGTCCAGCACCTAATCGCCAACACACAATCTTACCCGTCTAACCCACTCAGCCATCGCAGCTTCCACCAGGGCCTGACACTCAGGGTGTGGGTTCGAATCCCGGATAGGACTCAACCCAACAAAAGTACTAGAATCTGTACTTTATAGAGAAAGTGTAACCCTAAATATAACATTATTGAGAGAGTGAATCAGGTTTAATGTTGGTTTAAACAAAATTCCATATACTTGGTGTTCACAATGTGTCAACGTTATCTGCAAGGAAAGTCCAAGATGATGAATATGTCAGATTTACCACCTAGAATTTACTGACAAGATGGGGGAACAACGCTGACATACCCAGAAACATAATCAGGGGGAACCAGGATTATAAGCACAGGTTTCTGCCATGCCAAAGGGATGCAACTCTGCACAGCTTATGGAAGCATCCTTGATGAGTGGGCTACACCCTCCAGCCATTAGAACTACAAACTTAAACTGTTTGGTTTACGTTGTTACACGACCCAGAATCTCCACACCTTGAACAACATCAGAGATTCTGATACTTAGCACCTCTCGACCTTTCCATGCTCAATAACAAAGGTCAGCAGATACATTTCTTCCCCTTCATCTCCTGTCCCCACCCCCATCCCTTCACTGACCCCCCTGATCCTCCTTCAAAGCCATTAAGCCCACGCCACTGGAAGGAGTGGAGCCTGAAGGCAGAGCGCTTGAGCCAGAAGATCTACATTCTTTCTAGATTGTTGTTAGAGGAGAGGCAATCTGGAAGATGAAGTAATTAGCGTCTTTCGTTCCTGTCTCTTTTGGATGATGGAGCTCCTCACCTGATGGGGAAGTTTTTGTAATGCAGATATGTCAGGGGGTCTGAGCCTTGTGGAGAAAGTGTTAGCTTCTGACAGAGAAGATCTGAGTTTGAATCCCACATTGGTGAAATATGTATGGCTCATTCGTGATGACCCTGCCTCCTTCCTCCTTCCCTAACTCTACATTCAATCACCCCTTCAATTTAAGGAACAAAGACAGTGGATGATGCAGTTCTTAAACTTTTACTGCTGTGGTGAAACCCACACACATAGGTATGACAAAGCTGTAAATATAATCAGAAGAACTATGGGAATCAAACCTACACTAATAAATTTCTCGAACATGTGAGATGCAGCTCTACATAGTAGTAATAACCAGCCCATCGATACTCTCAGTTTGATTTTGAAGTTAAAACTGTGTTGAAAAGGTGACAAATATGAAGGTACTGCCTGTTCTCAAATGAAACAACACTTGATGAGGACAGACCTGGGGCTGTGTATTACAAGCAGCATCTGCTTCTCTACCTCTTCCTGCACAGATATTTACTTTATCTGCCATGTAGTACTCACGTTATAATTATGCTCCAACACTTCCAAGGCACGGTTTACATTGTTGATGTGGTGAACCCTCAGACGACCCTTCTCCCGCTTCTGTAACATGCAAAACATCTGCAGTCACAAAGCTGACATCATCACGGAACACATCTATGGTCTTGGTAACTGACTGATCCAACTACACAGAACAATGCACAGCAACAAGTATGCTACAATTGGTGGACCTTTATTTCCAACCCAATGTCAACACTTATACCTTAATATCATCAAGTCCACCCTAGTCTCCCAATGACACAGTCGGACCTAGCCCCCAATGACCTATTCAACACATCCCACAATCACAGTCCACCCTAGTCTCCCAATGACACAGTCGGACCTAGCCCCCAATGACCTATTCAACACATCCCACAATCACAGTCCACCCTAGTCTCCCAATGACACAGTCGGACCTAGCCCCCAATGACCTATTCAACACATCCCACAATCACAGTCCACCCTAGTCTCCCAATGACACAGTCGGACCTAGCCCCCAATGACCTATTCAACACATCCCACAATCACAGTCCACCCTAGTCTCCCAATGACACAGTCGGACCTAGCCCCCAATGACCTATTCAACACATCCCACAATCAGTCCACCCTAGTCTCCCAATGACACAGTCGGACCTAGCCCCCAATGACCTATTCAACACATCCCACAATCAGTCCACCCTAGTCTCCCAATGACACAGTCGGACCTAGCCTCCAATGACCTATTCAACACATCCCACAATCACAGTCAACCTTAGTCCCCGATTTCACAGTCAAACTGTGACCACTTACCACACAGTCAACCCCAATCCCCAAATCATACAGTCAAAACCAGTTTGCTATCACACATTCAACTCCGGACCAGTCATCATATGTTCAACCAAGTTTCCATAACAACACAATTAACACTTGTCGTCTAATGTGACATAATACCTTAGTCACGTCACTACACTCTGAACACCAGTTCCAAAATCACACAGTCAACCCTGCCCATATATCACAGTCAACCCATGTCCCTGAATTACACAGTCAACCCTTATCAACTTATCCTACAGTCAACCTTTATAACTAAAGTCACAGTCAATCCCAGTCCCCTAATGACAGAGTCCACCCTTGTCCTGATCTACTGGCCCCAAGAGAACCAGACCTACCAGTGTCCTGCCGCTGAGCACCTCCAGGAGGGACAGGAGGATGGTGCCATCTTTCAGATCCTCGAACAGATCATTTATCACAGATCTATGGGCCTGAAACAAGTAAGTCCAAACATGACATACCAATACCTAGTGACACCAAGTACATGACATGGATCTCACTTGACACACTGACAATTTGGTGCCACCATGTATTACATCGAGGTGAAATAACCCTGCTTCAACCCAGAATCCACTAATCACCTGTTCTGGCATAATTTCATCCACGACAAATACATATAAACGTCTGTGATGTTGGCACAAGTGGTAAGTCGTCTTGGCATGACACGATTCACTGTGCAAGAGTAGTGTGTTACAAACCTACAACTATGGGTTTGGATCCCAGTACACCTGGGTTATGTTTCAGGTTTGTGAGCATTATACCAAAGGTTGTGGGTTTCTCCACTTTGGTAAATGTCTGGAAATTTAACAATTTGGCTATCGTCCCTAATGAAGCTGTCACAATATTATTCATCTGAAATACTGTCCAAAATGGCAAATTTTCACCACATCTATGTTCAAAGCTCAGGGTTAACACAATCCAAAATAATTACTTTTATTAATATATGGTTTAAATTTTGAACCTATGATTAACAGTTCCTCCTGATTAATTCCAAATCATACCTGACAACATCTTCTAAAACTGAAAGCATGTGTAAAAGCTAGGAAGAGGAAGAACCAGTGATGAACCTACTTTTGACAGCTGTGAGTTTATCCATTTTGTGAAGGTTTTCCTTTGTACATCCTCCCTCTCATCTGAAACAAAGATGTCAGAGTTGAAAACAAAGTCCTGGCAACATCAACGTTGTGTCATGCAATCCCAGGAATGTTCCAATCAGATGCTAAGTAGTATGTATTACAAGCTGTCAAGTCCTTCATTGTCGGGAAGCAGGGAGTCATTAAGACTAACAGTTTGTCTCTGAAATTAAATAGGCTAGGACTCGAAATTTATACAAGGAGGACAGAGAATGTCTTCAAATAATGCAAAAAATCTTCACCAAAAAGCTATGAAAGGTTTGTTTTGGAATTTTTGGACAGCTTTGCCTTTTCAGACAAACCCTGCAAAGAACATCAAGTGCTTGACATCATCAATCTATGGAATTGGGTCTGACCACCTGATCCTGCTTGTCACCTCTAACGACTAGCTCAAGATCCATTCTTGGCTGGATAGGGGTTGGTACAAGTAATTACGATTACCTAATAAGACAGTTCCTGCTGTCACAGTAATGACAAGCACTGTCTTGTCTGGTGAAAGACATGTTCTCGGAATTGCACCAATACATGTCATTAAAAAGAAATCGAAGCATATACTGTTGTCACCATATATACAAACGACATTTGACCAATAGCACATCTGAACTTTGGGTATTGGAAACACATTCTACATTAGAGTTTGGTCTTACGCTGCTTTTAGCAATATTCCAGCAACATCACGGCGGGGGACACCAGAAATGGGCTTCACACATTGTACCCATGTGGGGATTCGAACCGGGGTCTTGAATTTTCAATGTGAAACTTACAGCGATGTCCTGTTACTTTGAAACACTTTGCAGCCACTAGCTACCAGCCACGGGTAGCACCAGATAGTACATCTGAACTTTGGGTACCCCAACCACACATTCTACATTAGACATCACGTGTAGTATCAGGGACCTATGCCACTGTGGAATCCAGAGTTTATTATCAGTCTGCCTGAAATCTTGAGGCAACAACCAGATTTAATAAACATACTTTGTTAATCGAATCAGAAACGCCTTAGAAAAATACAAGGTACACATTAAAAATACGTTCATAACTTGAAACCAATGTCCAAGTAACAGGCTATGGAATCCCAATCTAAATGGACAGCAACAAGCCTTGATAATGCTGTACAGATTACAAGAATATCATTCACACCTCTCACTTCCGAACAACCTTAACATTATGTGTCAATTATACATGAATAAATTGAAATACAGTGACAGTTCTTACGCTATCTATCCAGGGACAAACACTATAAACTACACTGGAAACAATCTCTGCCAGTTTGAGATTAGCCCCAATCCCTCCACTTCCACCTTGTCTGACCAGATAGACCTGGTATTTGCAAGGTTGGCGACACTGTCACCATTACTGATATATTGGGAAATCATGTCCACGTGATCTGCAAGTATCGTTTTCATGTCAGAGGCTCATTTGCTGAAGGCTGTGTGAGAATTAAGGTGCAGAATAGGTCCCCAGTACCCCTAGTTTGTGTTTGTATGGCAACTAAGGTGAAAAATTAGGTCCCTTGAACTGTTAAACTTGTCATGAGACCTAAAATGAGTGAGTGAGTGTGTTTAATTTTACGCCGCACTGAGCAATATTACAGCTTTATTGCGATAGTCTGTAAATAATCGAGTCTGGACCAGACAATCCAGTGATCAACAGCATGAGCCTCAATCTACACAATTCGGAACCGATGACATGTGTCAACCAAGTCAGAGAGCCTGACCACCTGATCCCGTTAGTCGCCTCTTACCCTAAAATGAGGATTATATCATGATAGCTTGAAGTCACTGAGTCTGTATACATTGTATAAAGGTCAATCCAGTCGACACATGTACCTAACATAATGCTTTTAAACATAAGAATAGTGTTGATGACAACTGATCAACAAGTCAAAATAGCTTCCTCCCAAGCTCCCTCCTTCCAGCGACCAGTGCTGGATGTACTATTATAAGGGTATTTAAAGCAGCTACCACTCCCTACTCCCACTCCTCATGCATGCCTCCCTGTAAACACTTAACACTAAATCTGCACCTAAGTAGGCAGCAGACGAACATACTGCATCTGCACTTCAGTGACAGCAACAACATGTTTGAGCAATACTCCATCAAGGATATTTCTAAGGGCTTGGGAAAGGCTGCCTTGAGGGGTATTACAACTTCAGTGATTTGCAGCAACATATACCAATCTTATGGACTTATAACTCTCAGATAATTATGTAAGTTTAAGTAGGTTTTATTGGTGTCTTGTGACTTCAAAACACTTAAGCTCAGTTTGTAGGCAACTGCATGCATCCAGTCCAAGAATGTGACACTCCTGTACATCAGGAATAGATCCCATAATGACTACAGTGATGCACAAACAGTGGTAGATTTTACAAGGTCCTTAAGATTTTCAGGGACTTAGTGTAAGTGGACATCCACAGCCAAAGTTAGTCTGTCACACAGACCCTGAAGCAAATATATCCAAGAAATCCCACGCAAGTCTAGAAAATGTGGCAAGTCTAGATTTCCACAGCTTCTGAAAATGAAGAAAGTCTCAGGGCTCCTTTTCATTATATTATATTTTCTGTTACTATGAACTTTTTTTCAGTAAAATATGTTCATTTCAGAGACTAGTTGTTAGTCTAAGCCAAAGTCTGTATTTCAATTTCTTCCCTGTGCTGAACAGGGCTGACCTGTGCGGTCCATCAGACTGTATAATGGGGTTAACAGCCAATAAATAGCCAGTCCTGTCGTGTGGCGTGAGACAAGTGTCACTGTAGACTTTACCTATGTCAAGACCAAGGGAGAGTTGTTCGGTTATTGCCTTCAACACAGAGTCCAGTATCACCCTCTCTGTGCTTCAGAGTAATAGTACACCACAATGTCTGGGAGGCTGAACTGACCGTTGGCAAAAGAAAGCAAATGCTGTTTTAAGCTGCATTCCACACCTTTCCAGTTGAAACCTCCTTAGACAGGACCCTTCTAACCTGGAAACCCTTTCATCTGATTACTTTGGGAATGTCTACAGGTAATTAAACAAATACATAATCAACATATGATATTTATTTATCCAAAACAATTTTACTGAGAACAGTACAGATTAATGTCATGCCTTACTGTACAAATATCATGAAGCCTCATAAACAGTGGTCAATAGCAAGAGCACTGCTGTAGGGCATGAAATATCTTTCAGTGAGTGAGTGAGTTAGGTTTTATGATGCTTTTAGCAATATTCCAGCAATATCATGGCGGGGAACACCAGAAATTGGTTTCACACATTGTACCTATGTGGGGAATCGAACCTGGGCCTTCGGTGTGACGAGTTAGTGCTTTAACCACCAGGCTACCCCACTGCCCGGAAACATCTTCGACCTTAAAGACACTTTAAGCAGTTGTCTGAAATGTTTCTTTCCCAAGAAACATAACACTTTCATCAACAGCTATCTTGCTGCTAATCTTATTTTTCAATAGTGTGATTTTTTTCTAAGTTCTGACTAAGTCCATGATTTAAGTTATAAACAGGCATTGACACAACCAAGAACTGATCGATTCAGTTTCATTCGAGGACAAAAATAGCGCTGTATCTGACTTCTCAACAGATGCTCCTCAACAGACATGATTCCAACATGATATCAACTCACATGTGCCCTGGAACAATGTCACTTGACATTTCAGTTGTAAGACATAAACTATAGCCTGGATAATGTTCCCCAGTGAATGGAAACAAATATCTGCATGCAGATTACTCAAGATGTCAGACAAGCTGTGTGAGTCCGTAAGTGAGCCTCAGTGAGTTTAATTTTACACCGCTTTTAGCAATATTCCAGCAATATCACAGCGGGGAACACCAGAAATGGGCTTTACACATTGTGGGGAATTGAACCCTGGTCTTCAGCGTGACAAGCAAACGCTAGAACCACTCGGCTAACCTACCGCCCCTACAAGCTGTGTGAGGTGTGTGGGAGGGGGCAAGGAGTGACCAGTATGACCTTGAGAACCACATCGAAACCAAGTGGCCTAAATTTAGAAATCAAATCAATTCTATGCTTCAACAGCTGTTCATACTTTTGCTAACAAAACCAATAGTAAACATAAATCTTGAAACTGTGGGTTTTTTTCATATTGAACATCTACACATATAAATAGTTTATTAAAAATGAAAACATACATTCCAAAAGATGATAGAATGTTCAAATCATAATTTCATTACAGATAACTTCCCATTACACCCTGTTAGACTTCAAACTATTCTATTGGTGATTAAATGTCATAAAGCTTCAGGTGAAAGAACAAGAAAAACAATTTTGTCAATGAAAATCACTAGACAGGATGATTTAATATTCCAGTTGTATGTTTTGTTCTGATTGGCAGGTAAAACCTATCAGCTGTACAAACTCCCAATTTACATGTGATTAAATTAAAACATGCCATGTAATATAACATGAATTAATGTTGATAAAATGATCACATAAAACAATACTGGAAACAATTATATGGTTGGGCTTATTATATTCTAATATATTTTATTTTGATTTCATGTTGAACTGATTAAAGTATAAGTAATTACAGCTATAACCATTGTTTTGCAGCAGCACTTTAATGTACAGGTATTGTCAGATATGTTTTACATCGAGAACAATCTGACCTGTCACCACTGAGTTTTGAGCAGACAGTTTATTTCAATTATTGAAGGAGTAATGTCGACAATAGTCTGTCGTACAGACCCTGAAGCAAATATATCCAAGAAAGCCCACGCAAGTCTAGAAAATGTGGCGTCTAGATTTCCTCATCTTCTGAAAATGAAGAAAGTCTCAGGGCTCCTTTTCATTATATTATATTTTTTTTTTACTATGAACATTTTTCAGTAAAATATGTTCATTTCAGAGACTAGTTGTTAGTCTATGTCGACAAGGAAGAGTGGAACAATAAGCAGACTTGTCATCCAGAGGTTGTAAGTACTGGTTGGACAAACATTAGAGCTGAAATTTTGCTGAAGTCCAGATGTACAACAAACACTTTTCATCGCAGGTATTTTCCGACAGGAATAACTTTAATTCAATCCGTGTTTGTTAATACTCTATTTCTGAAGACTGATCGTGACAAGAGCATGAGGGTATATTGGTAATCCCAGCCCTTTATACAGATTTCAAAGATCAAGTTAGGACTTCAACTATGAGATTGGCTGATTACAGGTATATACGGTATTTACCGTCACATAGCTGGAATACTGCTGACTCAGGCATTTAACAAAAGACAAGCACGATGTATGGACACATCAAGTTTGAGTTACATTCGTCAAAGTCAAATGATTGTAATTTGAAACCTGTGACTGTAAATAGTATTCTGGATGCTCGATGATGGTGTACTAAATCTTTATCCCTTCTCTAAAGAGACGACCAAACACTCATAACGTCTTATCTGTAATGTTCAAAGTAGGACGACACAATTTTTGAAATGCTTTGATGATGAATACATTAGAGGAGACATATCTCCAGTATAAACATTCTCCCAAACAAAGCAAACAGACTGTCTTGATCTCCTTCAGATAGAAGTGCCCACGCATATGCTTCATCTGAATTAGGGGGAATGTCACAGATAATCTAGTTCAAAGATTTACTTTATTGAACAAAATGAATTTTCAGCTCACTATTGTCATCAGCAAAATAAATATGTTAAACCATATTTGCTGTTCACACCTTTATTGGAAAAATATCTCTTCTGTACAGATACTTTATAGTGTAAAGAACAAACAGATATGCGGCTATGCATTGTCACTGCTGAGCATGCACTGTTTGTTTTGTTTCTTAATTCCACACTTTTAAAATTATAGCATTAGGATGGGTGGCTGTAAATAACTGAGTATGGACCAGGCAATCCAGTGATCAGTATTATGACCAACAATTTGGTGACCCTACCTTACCCCACAATGAACAGATCAACCACTTCTGACCCGGCAGTTCCATGTAGGGAGCATACAGCGACAAGAGCTTGGTCATTATTATTATTATATTATTATTATAGGATATTTATATAGCGCACATATCCACGCACTAGTGCATGCTCACGACGCTGGTATTTTTTCCCCTCGATCATTTGATGTCAATCTCAACAGCACATCGCATTATCAATCTCAACTCCCTGGGGAGTATACAACTCTTGCAGCCACTAGGCGCACTGAGTTATTGTGGCTTTCTCATCCTAACGAGGCAAAGCGGAATGGTCATCCTTATGGAGTTCAGCCACAAACAAAGTACAGTATCCTAGACATATAAATTGTAACTATCTGCTTCCCTGAGCGCATTCAAGAGGAGAAAAAGAACTTTCCAATAGAAAAATACCACTGTGCTTTATCTAACTGTCACAGCTTTGTCTGTATATTTGTATGTACCAATGACAATAGCAGCACTTTGAACATACACATAGTGAAAGCAATTTAGCATGATTCAAATACTTAGAATTATTATGGAATGATAAGATTATCAGTTTTGTTGCAAAACAGATTAGAGTGATATCAAATCTGTAAAAATATCACGATATACACTGAAAACTCTGTATGAAGAATCATGACTGCAGTGAACTGTTAAGTGACGTATAACTGACTACAATGTTAAATCCAAGTCCTTTTACATTTACTCTGTACATTGTCCACATACTGCTGACTCAGCTAAAGCAATACCAACTGTGTTTGTTTATCAACAACTTGCAAGTAAACCAATATTTGCTGACGCCTTAAATGTTGAACAGGTGACATGAGCACATGTCAAAGCGGAATGTTTCAACACCCCTTCCAAGACAGCACCATCAAGGTATATACCACACCTCTCTGGCACCGGTGCAAACAACAGTCTAGCTGTTTAGTTCCTACCCATTAGAAGTCAGATAGCAGGAGTCAAACAGATTAGCCTGTCAGTCAAACATGGTGGGTTGTAGGAATGTTGGAGTGTTTACATCTCCAGTACATTGGTCATATACCCACTAGGACTGGTCCCCTGTAACCTTTCCTTGTCTACAAGGTGACTACATGGATTGGGAGGTCCAACTTGGGAACTTGGTATAAAAAAGTTCTTGCCATACCATTCATATGTTTGTCTGTTACCTACTTGATTTTTCACAGTCCATTTTCACACCATACCTGGATTATTGTTGAGAGTGATGTTTAACATCCAAAAAGTTACTTACTTACCAAGCATTTAGGAACAGGACAATATTGTTTTTAACTGGTCACAGGTACAAAGTAGGGGTATTTCAAATACAGATGCCCTGAAGGTTTCCATGGGCTGATGACCATGCATTGATGGCTAGTTACAGTAAACTTCAGAGTCAATACCATGCTAACAGTAACATCAATACCATGTTAGGGACTGTTCATAATTTATGGCTACTGGTGGCGATGATGATTTTATGGAGAAGCATGTACAATGTGACTGAAACACACACACCCACACACACACAAATTTATGTACAAAGCAAGTGACCCCCCTGCATGCCATGTCCAAATCAATGACCCCCCTCCCATATTTTTTACGCATAATCTTAAAATATTTTTATTTACAAAATTGATGACCCCCAGTAAATGTGTACAAAACTGAGTGACCCCCAAATACCTAACTAGAACAAAATGGGTGACCCCCTCCATGTTAAAATCATCATCATCCCCCCACCATAACTTATGAATGGTACCTTAACAGTTAACATCAATACCATGTTAACAGTTAAGACCAGTACCATGCTAACAGTTAACAGTACCATGCTAACAGTTAACATCAGTACCATGCTAACAGTTAACATCAGTACCATGCTAACAGTTAACACCAGTAACATGCTAACAGTTAACACCAGTACCATGTCAACAGTTAACATCAGTACCATGCTAACAGTTAACACCAGTACCATGCTAACAGTTAACACCAGTACCATGCTAACAGTTAACACCAGTACCATGTCAACAGTTAACACCAGTACCATGCTAACAGTTAACATCAGTACCATGTCAACAGTTAACATCAGTACCATGTCAACAGTTAACCCCAGTACCAACAGTTAACATTAGTACCATGCTAACAGTTAACATCAGTAACATGCTAACAGTTAACACCAGTACCATGCTAACAGTTAACATCAGTACCATGCTAACAGTTAACACCAGTACCATGCTAACAGTTAACACCAATACCATGCTAACAGTTAACATCAGTACCATGTCAACAGTTAACACCAGTACCATGCTAACAGTTAACACCAGTACCATGCTAACAGTTAACATCAGTACCATGCTAACAGTTAACACCAGTACCATGCTAACAGTTAACACCAGTACCATGCTAACAGTTAACATCAGTACCATGTCAACAGTTAACACCAGTACCATGCTAACAGTTAACACCAGATACCATGCTAACTTACATCAGTACCATACTAACAGTACCATGCTAACAGTACCATGCTAACAGTTCACACCACATACCATGCTAACAGTAACATCAGTACCATGCTAACAGTAACATCAGTACCATGCTAACAGTTCACACCAGTACCATGCTAACAGTTAACATCAGTACCATGCTAACAGTACCATGCTAACAGTTCACACCAGTACCATGCTAACAGTACCATGCTAACAGTAACATCAGTACCATGCTAACACTTAGCATAAAATACCATACTAACAGTAATTCCATGTTAGACTGTCAAAATTTGAAACATGCTAATAAATATAGAAATATAAATGTTAACAAGTTTTCACAGATCAGAATAACGAACTATCGGAACTGAGGCTTTACGGTACAGGTCTGAGTTTATGTTCCTTGTGGAATGTACGAAGGTGATGAGAAGAGGCACATGAGCAATTACTGCCTGTCCAAGACCTAAATAACAGTAAATCATCAGGTGTTTGAGGAGGTCAAAGTAACAATACATCACAAGATGCTACAGAATGGACTTCACACATCCCTAACAACACATGATTAGTTGCTGGGAGAATCCACAGTAACACCACATCATCAGAGGAATGCACACATCATAAGGGGTTGGACCACTGACCACAGTAACCACAGTTATCATCACACATGCATCAGGGTGTTGGACCACTGACCACAGTTACACTATATCATCAGAGGAATGCACACATCATCAGGTGTTGGACCACTGACCACAGTTACACTATATCATCAGAGGAATGCACACATCATCAGGTGTTGGACCACTGACCACAGTTACACTATATCATCAGAGGAATGCACACATCATCAGGTGTTGGACCACTGACCACAGTTACACTATATCATCAGAGGAATGCACACATCATCAGGTGTTGGACCACTGACCACAGTTACACTATATCATCAGAGGAATGCACACATCATCAGGTGTTGGACCACTGACCACAGTAACACTATATCATCAGAGGAATGCACACATCATCAGGTGTTGGACCACTGACCACAGTTACACTATATCATCAGAGGAATGCACACATCATCAGGTGTTGGACCACTGACCACAGTTACACTATATCATCAGGAGTAAGCAGAAAACAGTCCTTACACCAGATCATCAGGAATTAAAGGATACCAAACTCCACATTACCTTTCGAGTGAAATACGCATTATGTCAGAAAGTGCATGTTAATTCTGTCAATCATCATCACAATATCTTGTACCATAATATCATCAGGTATTGGAGTCCACTGATGCACCAATAGTGGAAATGATGATCCTACACCGAGAATCTACACCGAAAAATCGACCTGTGCATTCAAGAAGTTATCCATAAAGTTGTCTGCTTTATTAATATTCAAAGCATTGTTAAAACAAACTCATCATTCCCCTCTCTATCCTGAACCAACTGCCATCACCCAATTTCCACCCCTTACCACCAAAATTACATGCTTAGACTTCACAATGGACACCAAGGGTTCTGATCTTTTTTCATGGTTAAACTTGACACGTCATGATTTGGTCTTCACTGGTATCCTCTGATCATCACAGGCCTGATGCCATCAGAAACCCACAACATAGACGCATCTACATGGTTGTGCCAAAAAGTCATGCAACAAAGTATGAAATGAGGTGGAAAAAAGGTTGCTCTTTCCGAGTTTTCCACCAGACACGTCAGACCCAAACAATGCTAGGTCTGGAAATTAGAGACAGCATACAGTTGTGGGCGGCAATAACAATCACAGTGAAACTGCTATTACATCAAATAGATGTTGATGCTTTGCTTTTGATGTATTTGATGTGGTTTCCAGTTTACCTGGGAAAAATTGGTAAGGGGTCATAAAAGATTGGAGATGTAATGCACTAGACTTCACTTGCTTGATAACGGTGTTAGTACCTACACCAAAACGTCGCACTCATTGCAATAAAGAAGTTGACTATCCATACAAATCAGTTTTCCTTCATCTTCACAACTTCTAAAATGCCTCTCAAAGAAAAAATATGACACACAGTTTAGAAACTGCCACAAAGTCATGGATCAGATGCCAACCTGTATACAGACAATCCCATTAGTCTGGAAAACATGCATTCTGGGCAATTACTGTTGAGAATGTTTACATGCAGTTAAAGCGACATCCGTATGTTCTCATGATTTGCTAATCTAGACATCTGTACTCTTACACAGTGAACAAAGCAGTACACAAAGTCTCACTGAAGTTTACTTTCCTGTTCATGTTGACCAAGTTTCCAGCACAGCTACTGTGTACATCAACCCTAGTTTATTTCAAAATAGCATGTGAAGGATAGATAAACACAACCAATGGGTAACCAATCTGCCAAACTACCATTAGTCAAGTTCCACAACAGACTCAACACACACAAGACTGACTTCCCATACACACAGTAATGTATGAAGGCAAGGCACACATGGAGTACTGTAGGACTGACTGACTGACTGACTGACTGACTGACTGACTGACTGACTGACTGAGTTTGGTTTTACGCCGCTTTTAGCAATATTTCAGCAACATCACGGCGGGGAACACCAGAAATGGGCTTCAAACATTGTACCCATGTGGGGATTCGAACCCGGGTCTTCGACGTGACGAGCCAACGCTTAAACCACTAGGCTACCCAACCGCCCCAGTACTGTATGAAGGCAAGGCACAAGGTAAATGTGACATAAGCTAAAAACAGATCAGTTTCTGTATGAAGTACTTTAAAGGATCACTCACAGTACTCAATCAAGGCTGCCCAGAGCTATGAAGTAACAGTGTTTGAACCAAACGAGGGCTGCCAATTAGGATCAACCCCATTCAGGTCAGCTGTTGAGAATCTGGGGTAACATGCGTAAGGGCAGTCTGCAGATCAATAACATTTATATGTTGAAGATTTAATCTTTTTTGATGGAATCTGGAAACTGTATTGATCAGTTGTAACACAACAGCTGAGATTTTGATAGCATATATTATGATGGTTTCAACATGCATCTTACTTTATTTCCCATGGACAAAATATTTATTAATTTATTTACAGGGATCCGTTTATTTCACAAAGTAATCCCGCTGCAAGATTGTGTTTGAACATGGAAATATCAGTGACCTTGCTACTGAAGTGAAAGCTGAGCGGTCTGAGTGTCAACTTTATTTGTGGGCACATCAGGTGTGAATCCCTTTGCAGGATATGTTTATTTAAGTAAACACTTGTTGTAAAATGATGTAGATGTATTTCTGTAAATGATCAACACTGGGCCAAACAAACCAGTAATTGATTTGCTGAACAACATCTGACAAAATCCTTCCTATGAAGGGATAACAATATAAAAAGATTTTTTAAACAAAAAGGGATCCACAAAAATGAATGCGTGACAAAAACATATATTAAAAACAACAGACACCCACAAAAACTGTTATGAATGCCACCCCAGAAGTCCATAAAACCATGAGGAACCTATCACATGTGTCCTTCAGTAATGTTTCTAGAAGGACTGGGTTTGTGCTTCATTTACCTTGTAAACGAGTTAACTGAAGCAGATATTGACAGAATTACATTCTGAGATGCTTTATGGGACAGAATCATTTAGGTTGTGTAATAAACCTGTCATGTGATAATACAAGAGCATCTGATTATGTCATTCAAGTCTGGTGCAGAGAGCTAGCAAGAGTGGACATTTTATTGGGTTGGACAGTCATAAATAGAACATGTCACTGTGAACAGAGTTCATATCATGACTATCTTGGCAGAGTAACTAGGCAAATCAGCCAGTGGGTAATTGAGTGAATTTAGTTTTCTATTGTACACACAAGTATTTGTGACCAGAGGTCTTGTCAACCCAAGGACAGTCTGACATTCATCAGATTCTTTGCATTCAGTGCCTCTCGAGCAACAGGTGGCCTGTATTATTAAAGAATTGAGTATGGACTAGATAGGCATGTGATACCATCTACAGGGTACATAATTAACAATCAACAACATTTTGAGGACATATCAATTCTTCTATTTGTGTCCAGACCTCAAATTACAACTCTCCATGACCTGTCCTACTTTTAATATTTTAGACATTTCTACCCACTTCCATCCACGTCCATCAACTACCCAGGAGATTACCAATCTCTGTATCTCAAACCACATCCTTCAACACCATATACCGGTACTTCAAGAGTTCACCATCAGTACCCCACCTTACACAGTCCTTCACCCTCCCAATCTCCAACGCTTCTTCCACATTTTGGGGCGGTGGGGTAGCCTAGTGGTTAAAGTGTTGGCTCATCACGCCGAAGACCCAGGTTCGAATCCCCACAAGGGTACAATGTGTGAAGCCCATTTCTGGTGTTCCCCGCCGTGATGTTGCTGGAATATTGCTAAAAGCGGCGTAAAACCAAACTCAGTCAGTCAGTCAGTCTTCCACATTTGACCCACCTTCAAGTGTTCTCCATGCATGGAAGTACTTCCACAGTTCCAGAACAAAGAAAGTGAGCGTAAACATTGCAGGAAATCTGTATCCATTGAATTACACAAAGATCAACACAATCCACAACTCCAGGTACGGTCACAGAAATGCTGTTGGGCACAAACCCTTGTATTTGATGTAAGGTAACAACTACCCATCTTCATCATCACAATCCATAGCCAAAAAGACTTCTCCTGCACAAACTGTATCTAAAGCAAGGTAACGAGATCTTATATTGATCATCACAATCCACTCTTCATGAAGGGTACCGGTTGTAAAAGGTTCCTCTGACCAAGTCTCCTATCCTGACACAATGTACCTACATCTGATCTTCACCATGGATGGCATTCATGTCGTTTTCACCATGAGCAACGGTATAGACAAGTTGTAAGTTCCAGCTTATTTACGATGACAAAAATGATCATCCAGAGAATGCTCACATCAAATATTCCATTGACAACTGGTTACATGTGTGCGACCTCCATCCTTGTCAACATCACATGTCAGCAACTTAACTTTCATTGAATCAATCCCATTCAGGACCGGGAAACACAAAATTGGGCTGAAAAAGTCCCCCAAATTTATGTGATATTTACGCCTGGAGCCACCAGTTGAGTCTCATTGATTACTGTCAGGATCTGAGAGAGCTTTACTGTCTGTAGACGTTTAATGCAGTAGTTCATTTCAACAAATCACCCATATATCCAGGACAGGGTCCTATAGGTTTGGACTGAAATGCCAGTATGACATCGTATGAAATCGGAAATAATTCGGCCCTTGCTGGTAATATGAACAGTTGTCCCATAATCAGCATCATGATGAAAATAGCCATAAAGTCTGCCCTGTTCACTTCTTAGGCAGAGTTAGTTGCCTGTACTTGATATTAGTGCCATATCTGTTCCATCACAGTAATCTTGAAGTGTGTATAGATAGAAATCAATACATCGATGGTCTCACAGATTGGTATCCATGATCTGTCTACAATAGTGTCAGATCTTCCAGTGTTACAATCCAGGAACACAAAAGTTCTATCTTCATCAATAAATGGAAACAGTTACCATGGAGATGAATAACTTGGAATATTTCCATGACAATATTGGAAAATATTTTGTTAAATTTGAGGAAACAAGAGAATGTTGATTAATTTACACATGCATCATTATCTACAAAGTCATTTCGTTCATGCAGACATGCTTTTCTGATAAAACCATTTTTCTCGAAACAATAGTGAAACAGTTCCTTGTTCTACTTGACACTTGTTTCTGTTAAAATACCTCCATTATGACATCATGCCGCTGCCTTTTCAGTCACCTTGATTTGCCTCCATCAAAAATTGCAGAAACTGTGACGTACTTCCCTAACTGTGCCTTAGAAACCTTATCATGTAGCCCACCCCAGACTTGCAAAAGTCTCCATAGTATATACAATTTTAAAACATCTAATCTAAATTGAAACACAAACTAACAATGATATTGTTTTAAAACTTAAGTTTAATATAAATGATAATTATATTTCTTGTGTCTACTTACTGGCTAGCTATCCCATCTAAATACAAGCTAAATACTGTGATACTAAAAATGGAACAACATGGTTTGTTTTTCATCTGTAACCCAGAACAGAGCAAGGCTATCACACAAAACACAATACAAATGTACACAAATGCTCTCTGACCTCAAACACTGAACTGTGCAAGATCTAGATCCATACTATGAAACCCTTCTAGAATGTCAAGGTATATGTCCTGACTACCGCTTGTAGTGAATGTTGATAGCAGACTCTAGACTGACATTATTTCAGGGCTTGGTTTACAGAGGTTCAGCTCAACAAATGAAGGGAGTGAAGTCATGTTAAATATACTATAAATAGACCCTTTGTAATTGAACATTTAACATTGATCAATTATTGACCAGTTAAGTCACCTTGAAGGAAATGAATGAATGTTGCTAGTGTAATGGCAGAAAATCATACCCTGCTTTCCAATGGGATTTATCTTGTTGACCATTCATTAAACAACATATTAATATTGGTCAACTGGAATCTTCAATATTCAAATGTCTGTGAAAGTGGACTCGCAAGGGTGGAATAATCGCATTTGATGACAATTACATTGAATGGGATCAATATCAGTCCCGAATCTTCAGTTGTGAAAGTCTGCAAGTACTTGATACAATGACTTACAAGTACTTGATGTTGAGGTTGACAGCATTGTTACTATTTGCCCTAAATGCAATGTTGAA
This sequence comes from Haliotis rubra, assembly GCF_003918875.1. Taxonomy (NCBI): domain Eukaryota; kingdom Metazoa; phylum Mollusca; class Gastropoda; order Lepetellida; family Haliotidae; genus Haliotis; species Haliotis rubra. Next base: position 818,507 of record NW_025767723.1, read on the forward strand.
ATAGTGTTAAAAATACCTCTGAAATTAGGAGAAAGAAAACTTTACAAAACACTGATTTTTTAACAAGTCATTGATCATTTCCCAACATGCCAGTTAAAGCCACGGAATCTGGAACAATAGAAATAGCTACTTCCTATTGATGTCTCATGTAAATAATTGTGTCTGTATCATACAACAATATCATTCCAACATGCCTTATCAAAATATGCAAACCAATGCCTCAACCTTACCATGTGACTAGTGTACTGATATCGACTACAAACGTGCGGTCACTAATGAACAGTATGGCTTCCTGATTGGGGACACTACCGAGGCAGGGGTTGAAATAACTTTAATATTGCTAGTGTATACCGGTACAGTGGCACATGTAAAATCACTTGCCCTGATAATTTTGCCCTCTATACCGGCCGATTTTCTTGTTGATTTTTTAAATAAATAACATAATTAACATTGGAAAGTCAACTGGACATTGGTACAGCGTGATATACAAATTTGCTTGCCCAACTGGAAAAAACACTGGACTCGGACGTCGGGCAATGGGTTATTTCCACCCCTGCGAGCATAAATCTATGATTCCAAAGGCAGACCAACTGGCAACTTTGAAAAAAGAAAGCATCAGATTTGTTGGAATTTTAATGTAAAACCAACATCCTTCTTCTAGATTATCCTGTTCTAAATGTATAACAAGTCAGCTCTGCAATATGTTTATATTACTTAACATGAATAATATAGATAATTTAATTTTTTATTCCCATTTGAGAATGTTTACTGACATTTCCTGTAGAGCCAGATTCTGAGCCTGATTATCGGACTCTGCACAGGTGTAGATAAATATGTGAATACTCTATCTTGATTTATGGTAGCTATTCTAGGTTTGCATCACACCTGCACTCTAAAATGCATGCTTCCACCTAGATCATGTTTATTGACGAGACACAGATCTACCTGCACTGAGACAGGTGTGCTAACGAGTTCTGGCAGTAGGTGAAGGAGGGATAGAGTCCTTTTATCTCGTTTGTCAGGAACAAGAATTGTAAGAATGTGAACAGATAATTCTCCTCCTCTAATATTTCAAACAGACATCATAAAACTCTCAATGTAAGACACATCAAGTAGGTGGACATATGCTCAGGTGCACAAACTACTGGAACTGTTGCTATTACTTACCTTATATTCTTGATACAAACAGACATACCATTTGCTTATACATAAACCTTTAGATAAATGATCCCTGAGACAATTCACAATTTCAGCTGTTTAAATAAAAGGTGCCTCTTAAAAAATAGCAGTAAACAGGTACATGTATTTATGAAAATGGCTGAGTTGGCAAAAATGTTATTGGTTGTTTGTGTTGATGTCTAACGTTATGTTCGTTATTTTATAACGTATATTTCTTAAGGGGGGAAATGCTAGATGTATTGCCTAAGGTTTGATGTTGTTTCAGAAACTGATCAAAAGTTTTGTCTGAAAGAGGAAAAGTCTAACAGATTAATAGTTTTCCATAGCATAATAATTATGAAAGGTCATCCAGCCAACAATTTAATCAAATGGTTGCTCTGTTAACTTCTGTTTTATTCATTAGTGTTTTACTCAAACTCTATAATAACGTATCAATTCCCTTACAATTTAAAAACAGTAGAAACCTCGACAGCTACCTGAATGAATAGCCATATACACGAGACAATTTGTGTTGACCAGTGAAAGAGATGAAGGTGGATTCAAAATGAGAAACTACAACACCTCCCGCCAATTACACAATTACAAATTTTCTTGTGAAACTGTATCCCAGTTTCCCTAAAGCAACACACCTGTGCATCATTTAATTACTGTCAATATCCAGCATCTATTCCATCTCACTGCTCCTTTCCAATCCCATCGACCTGGCGCCACATCACCTCAAAATGGCTAAAATACACAGTCTGACAGGGCCTTCCCCCAAACTCAAGTTCATTCTGTAAAGAAATTAAAATTTACGAGGAAATGACAGCGTGGTGATGTCAAGCGCAATGGCCTATGGAGAAGATCAATGGTATCTGATAATCAGGGCAAGGTGCTTGGCAGTATCAGGTGATCCGGCTGATTTGCACCTTTTGTCAAAGGAACAATGTCTTCTGATATAACAGAGGAGGTTTTTCCACTCTTTGATGTTATTGTCAAAAGGTGGTGTCATTTCACATGAAACATTTCCAATCACCACCATACAATTGCCGACTTCCACCTACAAAACCAGCATTTGGTCCACTGAACAAGTGAGAGCAGCGTTCATGTAACAATCTCATGATCCTGGAGACCTTGGACACAACTTCAACATGAGACCAGAGGACAAACAATATTGGATCACAGTGCCACTGAAGATTCTGTCCAAACCAGAAAGTTTCAACATTACAGCCACGGACCAAGTATACAACCTGTCTTACTGAAACGACTTCATATGCAGTCTGTTCCAAGAATTTGAGTTCAATTGCCCAAACTATTTAGTCTATGTAGATGTTTTTCAGAACATTTTAGTATTTTATCAAGGATTTTATTTTGCTGTTATAAAAACATGTTATTACAATAAATTATGGCAGACTTGGGCTTCAGACAAGTTTCAAAGAAGTATTATTATAACATGCATTATAAGAGCTATCAAAGATTTCTAAAGAAATTCTATTGTTTTTTTGTGGACAAAATCATCACAAGGCATCAGTCTATTTGTTGTACAACCATTGGTTACCATTTTTCAAAACTACCTGGCAAGATTCCAAGCCATAACTCGAGTCTATAATAACCTGCTATTTCGATCTGTGATCCTTATATTTCAAACAAACAGATGCTGGTAGTCGCTGCAGTGGTTGTCTGGCTTGATTAGAAGTATCTTTACCTTAGACACATAACATCCAGCAGCAGGTGAACCTTAGGTGGCCATTACAATCATTACCTGGATGATGACCCTACACTGAGAGTTGAACATGGACAATGGCATATCCACTTTCTCAGACGATACACAGAACTCAGACATGGCTGAAATAACTTGAATGTCATGTACCGTACATACCGCTGTACCACATTTCTAATGTATCAACAGGAAATCATTATCTAGGAATACTAATCCTACTATGTTCCATTATAAGAATGGCTCTTGGTGTAGTGGATAGAGCGTTTGCCTGGAACTGGATGGTAGTTTGATCCCTTGGGTGAATAATGTCCAAAGAAGTCAAAAGCCGGTACTTGCTGTTGTTCTGCATGATGCTCAACATAAACAGGACAAGGACAGGTCGGATTGGAGTCAGAATACTGTGTCTGTGTTAAACTGGATCTTACACTTTAAATCTGGCATTAGTCCAGAATTGTATGAGTGAGTGTGTTAAAATTTAAAGTCACTTTGGCCTTATCATGACTAAATCAAGTTAGAGATTAATAAAATTAAAGGAAAATTATAAAAACCTGTCAATGAAGGACATTAAAACAACTAGATTATCACAGATAGAAATTTAAATCTAGTAATTAAATCTAAAACATTTTAACTATACATGACAATACAATATAAAAACAGGCTATAGATCACCAACAACTGAAAGTAGATCACCATACTAGAGACCATGGGGACTTACAGTACATTTGCTTCCTGCATGGACCCTAGATGGATTTACATCATCCCTTCAGCTGTTCGCAATTGAGACAAATCTAGCCATATATTAAAATCACACATATCATGATTAAAAATGTGGAGATAATTTACCTTGAATGTTTGGGGACTTAAACCCTATGACATCACCACACATTTCATGTTTGCACTAATAATTAATGTCCATTAAAACCCTTTTGACACCCCCCTCATTTACACCATTTAAAAAGACTGTCTGTCCACTGATAACGTTCATGATACGTACCGGTACGACACTAAAGGAAAACCCTACAACATACTTTCTCCATTTCACACAGTGCTAATTGCAGCATCTAGTCCTGGACTAAACATGGCAACAGGTCTGGGTGGTTAGTGTCTCCTTATAACTCAAGGTGCCATCATTGAGTGAGAGACCTACATGGCTTCTAGCAATATTCCAGCTCCACATCAAGGCTTCACAATAAGTACCTCAACCCAGGTTAAGACCAGACCGAGGTCTCTGCCATGATGACTTGAAGCGTCTACCACTGAGCTTCTCCACAACCTCACTAAGCAAAGTTATTTTGATGTGTTTATATGATGTCAGAGAATATTATGATTGTAGAGAACGTTTTGCCTTAGAAGGACACTTTGAACCAGTCACCCATCTCACTATCAAACTGTCCTATGTCTGACAAGGGAACACTCTATCCACAGAAAGTAAGTGTTTTTCAAAAGCAACTATACAGATGCTGTATAGGTTTTCTATTTGAATATCAAGACATTAACAGTTTAAAGTATCTGGGATGCTGTCACAAAGCTGTGATAGCTGCTGCAAGTGCATTGTGAAACAAGGTCAAGGTATCCCACAAAACCTTCATTGACAGATCACATGAATTTTAACACTAAATCTTTTTGTATTTTAAGATTAAGAATGTGTACAAAAACTACAGAAAGCAACAATGGGGACTGTCCATGTTTACTGGTTAGTTGTCCCAAGCTTGACATAGCAGTATTCCGGCTAATGTCATCCATAATCCGGGGGCGGTAGGGTAGCCTAGTGGTTAAAGCGTTGGCTCGTCACGCTGAAGACCGGGTTCAATTCCCCACATGGGTACAATGTGTGAAGCCCATTTCTGGTGTTCCCCGCCGTGATGTTGCTGGAATATTGCTAAAAGCGGCGTAAAACCATACTCAGTCAGTCATCCATAATCCAATCGGGACTAGACAAACCAGACAGTATGAGCAACTCTTCACCATCGGTTACAATGCTATGCAGCAGACCAAGTCACTGAATCCATCCACCCATTTAGTTGCCTTGTACGACATGTTCAGGTTACAGGGGACTAATTCTAATCCGGAACCCCATGGGGTGCTGTTCATGTGTCTATAGTATCACTTCAGTGTGACAATGTTGTTCATACTTTATTCAGATCAAACATTCAGCCAAATACATGGCAGCCATTTTGCTTTGACTGAAAGATCTGCAAATAACAGTGTTTTATACACCAACAGATGAGCTCCTACATCCATGGGCGGATATCTAACCAGCCAACACTGGACAACATGGCTGACTGCACTCCAGTAACTCACACACAGAAGATCAATCAAGTATTTACATGCCTGACTGGCTTTAGTCATCTCCTGATAACCAGCTGGCAATCAGAAATACCCCTAGGTCATCTACAAACAGGTTACGGCCAATGATCCGGGCCAAGGCGATGTATAAAACTATCAATGGTGTCCATGACCCTTTATTTTCTATATTTATCAAATTTGAATCCAAGGTCAAGGTTACAGCTTAAACACAAACAAGCTTGTTCTTTAAGCAATCATTCACCATATATACTTGCCAAAATGTACAAAAGCATGTTCACATCAAAGTCATAGCAATAAAAAAGTTACATGGAAATGGGTTTGGAAAATATCATAAAAAGAGTTTATTGTCTTTTTTTCTTCTTCATCAATATGCAAAGAAGAATTATTTTTCTAAAAATACACAAGATAACCAAGATTGTACTGAAGTTTATTTCAAAGCAAACTTCTTAAAGAATTCATTGAAAAAGTGAACACATAAATTATGAAAGATCATTTACAGTGTTTTACTTTCATTATTTTCGATTCTGCAAAGGGCAATCTCAACCTTACTGGGCAGTTGGGTGGAATAATAGTTAAAGTGCTTTCTAGTCCATGCCAGATACCTGGGTTTGATTCCCAACATGGGTACAAAGTGTGAAGCCCAATACAGGTGTCAATCTTCATGACTTTGCAGCAGCACTGCTAAGGCTTACCATTCACACTCAATGATTCACTTTAAGAATGTGAATTTTTTTATATGCTTGGCCGAAACCTCATTTTATTGTTTTCTTCTGAACTGAGGTCATCTTTATCATCAATAGGCAAGTGAGGTGATGGAAATAGGTTTCGATAATATGTGACGACACTATTTCATTGAGTAACATGGCAGCTGATTAAAGAGTGTTCAGTTCACCTTGTCCACTGCTTCAGAAAGAAGCATCTCAAGAGATCAATGAATTCAATGCACCAAATGAACTATAAACAATCTGAAAGTCAAAAAAACAAAAATACATCTCTTTTGTTGACTTCAACAATGACATAAATCAATCATACTATTCTTAAATCTCAACAACAAAAAGTACCCTACAATCCAGCAACACTTTATTGAAAAATAATTCAAATAATTCAAGTAATTCCCAGTCATGTACTCATTTCACACAATAAAATGGACGTAGAATACAGGACCATAATGCAACAATACTCCGCGGGGGAAGTCACACTGAGCTAAACCACATGCACTCCAGGGTTGTCTTACACAATAACAACAACCCACAACCCACATAATGTAACACCCAAACCACCTCCGTCTGTACGCAAATACCTCCACGGTTAGGCCTCTCTTATTGTGTCAAAATGTGAAACTGACTTCCTGTTCAGAGAGAAACTCGTGTCACAGATTATTCTATTTCCCTTGTAAGCATGGACAGGTGACCCAGATACCAAGTTAATCCAAGACGCACCTGGCTTTATTGTAAAAGAAACTTCCATGACAGGATAAAACCAACCTCTATTTGTTGTGGAGAAAGTTGAAAGCAAATACAACTTTAATATGAAGCAGTAAATGTGTAAAGGGCTTCAGTCGTCAAACTGTAGATGAAAGTAAGTTATTCTATAAGTGTGGATAAAGGCAAATGTGCTTGGCTCTTGAGACATGTGAATAAAGATTTTACTGTCACTAAACATATATGGCATGATCATGGCTTCAGATGAAGGCACCTTAAGGGCATCCATTACGAGACCTAAATGATGTTTGACTGTGATTATGACTTATTAACAAAGTCATTCACTCTTGTGTGTTCTCACCTGTACAGTGAGTACATGGTATAGTGAGTACCACAAGGATCTCTCCTTTCACTGTCTCTTTTAGTGGTGTAAACAAATCAGATATAACCACAATGTCTCTAGTCACACTGGAGCAAATGTTGTGAATAATTTCAGAGTAACAGTCTCCACTGCTTGTTGGTTTCATGCTGTTTTGAACTCTATTTCAGTAAGATCAATTAGCCATGCAAAGATGGCAAATTGGACATATCGACCCATGAATGGCAGATCCAGGCATAACAAAGGGACAAAACTCTGTGGTGGCTGCATATGCTATCCCCAAAAATCAGATCATGCAAAAAGTTGTCAGAAGAAAGTAAGTAGTTATTATTCAACATATTGTAGGTAACAGATACTTTCAAAATTCAACAACTAAATAATATTGATTATGTGAACTGAAACATGAATCAAAATGTCACACACAGAAAAAATCTAATCAGTAAGTGAGCACATAATATACCATTCCCTCCCAGGTACTAGGGAACACAATATCAGCACCAGCGTAAGTTTTAACTCTAAACAATACCTGGAAAACAATCAAACTATTGTCAGTACTGAAATACATGCCAAGATGACACAGATAGCTCCAGGCCATATCTTTATGACCTAGTTTTTAACGTATATAATCATCTCTTGTTATGGTTCAGTTTTCTGTATTTATCTAAACTAAACTATATACACTAAAAAGAGGAGTGAACTGTCTTTTGAAACAAATAAGGGTGCGTATTGTCTTGTACTTATTCTAGAAATCATTAGACAATCTTTTCAGATGAAATTGTACATCTTAGCATAGCTATTACCCAGGCATATCTAGATAGTTTCTAAGAACAGAACTCGTCAATCATGAAACACCTTAGTTTTCTGAAGTCTTACTTTACCTTCTTGACCCTCATAGCTGCAAAATTGATTGCTGATGACACTGGCTTAAAACAGCTTAAAACAACATTTACTCACTCACAGTGAGTGAGTGAGTTTAGTTTTACGCCGCACTCAGCAATATTCCAGCTATATGACGGCGGTCTGTGAATAATCGAGTCTCGACCAGACAATTCAGTGATCAACAGCATGAGCATCGATCTGCGCAATTGGGAACCGATGACATGTGTCAACCAAGTCAGTGAGCCTGACCACCCGATCCCGTTAGTCGCCTCTTACGACAAGCATGGGTTACTGAAGATCAATATTCTAACCCGGACCTTCACGGGTGTACTCACTCATAACCCTTATCTACATGAATATAGAATTTGGTGTTAAGCAGTATGATTGAATGTACGTTTGCTCACTTGGTTCATGCAAGTCATTTTTTCAGGACATCAATTACTGCATGGTATGGTTAGGGCTGAATGTTTTACTGATCTCAGGCATGTTGCTGAGTGAACTCACTATATAATGAACAAACAAATCCAAACACTATCTGTGGTTTTATGCAATGCTATTTCACAACAACATGACAATTTTAGTTACAAACAAAATAGTTACCTAGCCCCTAGCAGAATACAGGGCTCCAGATAAGGGTCATATCGGCGTATGTACGGATAAAAAATATGCAAGATACGGTAGGAAATAGTTTAGAAAGCGTAGCAGATACGCACCACAGCAAAGGTGTACGGTCTTAGAATCATTTACAGACGTATTTATCTGAAAAAGTATTGTTTTATTGTTTATTGACCTGTTTACACAAGAGTAGCAATGTTGTGGTGCATATATGAAACGAAACACAAGATTACTGATACTCCATTAATTTCCATTCAGTACTCTAAATGTACTCTTAAGGTTTTCCAGTACTCCTATATTGAATAAATAAGGAGTACGTATTCCTGATCATGAAAAATTATCTGGAGCTCTGAGAATAGTTACCTAGCAGAAACGTCCTGACTTACGTCCTAGCTGATCCAAAAATTCAGAACCTTTAATTTCTCTAGCAATCCTCATCAGTTGGTATCCTACTGACTTTCTGATAGGACCTGACACACCAACACAGGTAGCTCACCCCAACCCTGCTGTCAGACAGTCCTTTGAAGTATTACGTAAAATGTGAAGCAACTGTTTCACAAATTGCAGAATCCATCTAACAAAGATGCTTGAAATTCTTGTACCAACAAGTGTTCTGGTATTTCCATGGACAACAAATATATTATATATACTACTGAGTGGACCAGGATATACCATGGTCTGTCAGCAATATACCAGCTTCATCATGGCAGCCTGTCATCAATGTGGTCAGTCAATCAAAGGATGACGGTGCGAGCATGGATTCCCACTTTGGGGTACAATCAGCAATGTCACACTCTGTGTCCACCAGTCTTCTTTTGTTACCTATTACAAGTTACCTCTATTACAAGTATAAAGTGGTTTACCTAAGGACCCATTATGTGTTCACAAGATCAGTTATCTGCAACAGCTGCAAGCAACAGCACAATCTTTATCAGTGTAAGATGTTTTAAGACCGTGTTGATGACTAGCTTTCATCATCATCATCATCATCATCATCATGTATATCTCACTGAGCTCTCTACTAAAGATGGGATCTAAATTAAGAGTGACACATAAAATCATGGGTCTGTTATGTCACAACAAACAGGTAGGCGGTACAAGCCTAGTGGTTAAAGTGTCCGCCCATGCCTGAAGACCCGTTCGACAATGTACAATGTGAAGCCCATTTCCGTGTCCCCGCTGATAATGCTGGAAAATTGCTAAAAGCGGCGTAAAAATAAACTCACTCACTCTCACTACAAACACAAGTACATTTGTTATGGCCTCATCTGGTGTAGCCTGCCGCTACCTTTAATTGGAGCTTTAATTCTTGACACAGTTACTGCTGACAAACAATCATCAATCTTAAACCTTCTCTCGAGACATTCTCCACAGATACTGGAACGTTTCCAGGAGTTAGTGTTCCCCCAGTAAGACATCCGCTGATTCTACCAACTGTGCTTCAGAGTTGATGAGGTAATCAAGTTTGTCTGTTTTTCATTTCAGCCATACTTCTCAGTTTTCAGTTGAATGTTATCACTGAAGAAATTGTCTTAGAAAGACTTTATTCTGAGAATTTATAGACCAGAATACAGGCTATCCTCATGTGGTGTTTACAGTTAGTTTATTGAATGTTTGCCAAGTAGAACACAAGAAAATACTCAAGACTCCCATAACTGTGGACTATCGACAGATATATGAAAGACATTCTCAAATGGGACTCAGTTTTTGTATTATGAAATGACAGTGAGCGTTTGAAATGAATATATGTCCACCAATCTGAGTCTCGTAAAATTGAGGAAAGTAGAGTGTCATTTCATTGTGGATGACCACTTTTTACCTCTAGGCAGATTATAGCTCTGCAAACAAGTTAAAATGAAGACTTAGTTCTGTCACCCTGTAACACTCTCAAAATAGAATTCTACCATGACGTTTTAGATGTTTGCATTATGATTGGTGCCCTGTGAAGATTCAGGTAATAGTAATAGTTGTAATAGTAATTGGCGGTTATATGGCGCTCATATCCAGGCACATTGCCTGCTCACGGCGCTACGTACATTACTATCCCTGGTCATAGGACACTATCGTACTTTTCGAACTCCCTGGGACTCCCATGCTGCCTGTTAGGCACAATGAACTGAACACTCACATTGCCAGCACATCCTCACGGGTACCCATTTTAAAGCTGGGTGAACTGAGACAATGTTGATCTAAGTATCTTGTCCAAGGATACTACGCAAATGTGCCCACCTCGGGTAGTAGTACCTCCACCGGGGATCGAACCCAGGCCTTCAGCGTGATAGCAGTGTAGGAAAGATGTAGAAAATCTTGCCTGTCCACAGGACTGGCAGGTCAAATTTTTTACCAGTCCTGCCAAAATCTAGCCTGTCCTCCAAATATAAATAAAACACCTTCGGCAGTAAATATTCAAAAAGGTTATAATCATTATATATATGTCAATGGTTTGCTAAAATTGACCCGACATGAGGACGGACTAGATATTTTTTTAACCCGTCCTCCACAAAATTCATCCGTCTCGGACGTTGGGACGGGCTATCATTCCTACACTGGTGATAGGTAGAGGCCTTACCACTGCACTATTGCGCTCTAGTTATGGGTCTTCAGCGTGATAGGTAGAGGCCTTACCACTGCACTATTGCGCTCTAGTTATGGGTCTTCAGCGTGATAGGTAGAGGCCTTACCACTGCACTATTGCGCTCTAGTTATGGGTCTTCAGCGTGATAGGTAGAGGCCTTACCACTGCACTATTGCGCTCTAGTTATGGGTCTTCAGCGTGATAGGTAGAGGCCTTACCACTGCACTATTGCGCTCTAGTTATGGGTCTTCAGCGTGATAGGTAGAGGCCTTAGCACTGCACTATTAGCGCCTCTAGTTATGGGTCTTCAGCAAGTGATAGGTAGAGGCCTTAGCACTGCACTATTGCGCTCTAGTTATGGGTCTTCAGCGTGATAGGTAGAGGCCTTACCACTGCACTATTGCGCTCTAGTTATGGGTCTTCAGCGTGATAGGTAGAGGCCTTACCACTGCACTATTGCGCTCTAGTTATGGGTCTTCAGCGTGATAGGTAGAGGCCTTACCACTGCACTATTGCGCTCTAGTTATGGGTCTTCAGCGTGATAGGTAGAGGCCTTAGCACTGCACTATTGCCGCTCTAGTTATGGGTCTTCAGCGTGATAGGTAGAGGCCTTAGCACTGCACTATTGCTCTAGTTATGGGTCTTCAGCGTGATAGGTAGAGGCCTTACCACTGCACTATTACGCTCTAGTTATGGGTCTTCAGCGTGATAGGTAGAGGCCTTACCACTGCACTATTGCGCTCTAGTTATGGGTCTTCAGCAGCTCATGCTGATAATGAAAGGTGACTAAAAATAGGGTCCAGGGTCGCAATTGTGGTTGATGTTTATGATGTCAATCACTGGATTGACTTTTCCAAGCTTCATTATTTACAGACTGCCATCATATAGCTGGATTACTGCTGAGGTGGGGTTAACAACAACAAACAAACAAACCATCCCTTTGCTAAGTATACCGAGACCAAATAGCAGCAAGTTGTAAACAAACAGAATCATGAACTGGTCACAATTTTATTGTGATTATCATCTGAATAAAAATGCATAGCATCAAATTGTATTTTTCTCTGTTACCAATAACAACAACTATTGACAACTCCAATCAATGATCCAGGCATCCACTGTGCAGTCCCCACAACAACATGTACCATCCTGATGCCAGTCCACTGTAGTCCTGCTCCATCCATGCTAATCCTTGTGCTTAACTAGGGTTTCCCTCTGTCCCTAGTCTGTCATACAGACCCTGAAGCAAATATATCCAAGAAAGCCCAAGGAAGTCTAGAAAATGTGGCAAGTCTAGATTTCCACAGCTTCTGAAAATGAAGAAAGTCTCAGGGCTCCTTTTCATTTTATATTTTTTTTACTATGAACTATTTTTCAGTAAAATATGTTCATTTCAGAGACTGGTGGTTAGTCTACTCTGTCCCACTTGCTCACCAGTCCAGCCTAGAGGTCTCCACTACAGAGTCAGGAGACATCTTCCAGTCAGGCTTGATGTGGTGATTACAGACTTGTGTCAGACTGAGATAGTCTCTCTGTACTTGCTCATTAACTCATAGACTGATAGACATCATGCAATTTGAGTTTACATTTACACAATGTTAGAATAAATTGACTCAAATTGAGTTGTTGGGGCAGCCAGATTCTCATCTCCCTTTAACAACTGCAACAACAGATCCCAACTCTAAAAGCATCATAAAGTGTCCAAAGCCTAGATATTACATCCACATAAGGAACTTCAATAATCACATCAGAACTGGTCTGGAATATGTATTGTTTAGAAAAACACAATGAATTAGAACATGTCAATTAGAGATTCTATGTAACATGCTTTGTGTATATCCATTAAGTTTTAAAACGTATAGTGTTTGAAGAATTACATAACTTCATATCAGTTATGAACATGTTCATAATTGATATCCCAGTTTTAGATGCTATGACATTTAAACAAAAAAATCTGATTTCTGGGAATACACAGATAAAAAAGTGATCATCCTGTATCCTTTGTATTTCATAGAATCCTGCATTTTGATTGGTCCACTAGCAGTTATGAAGTTACCTTGAACAATGAATTTACAAATCACCACATAAAGAAATATTTATTAGAAATATACCTGATGGGCAGAAAATTTCAAATATCAACTTTACTCAAATCTATGTCTAAAAACCTCTAAATGAAAAGAATGCTTCTGGGACTTCTCTTAATTCACTATGGCTACACAAACATATATAATTATTGCTATAATTTTCCAATAGTTAAAATGCCCTTACAGTCACCTTGTTTAAACAAACCATTAATAATCACTTAGTCATCCAGTGTAAATACACGTCACTGATAATTGGCTCCTTTTCTCTGCTCCTTAATCAACAGCTCCCTCAATTTTGGACGTCAAAATTAATATTGATAATGCATCGCTCGTTAAACACATCCATTAGGATCAATACTGCACCATCTGTGGTGACTCGTAGGGACTATCCAGAATGTACTTGTCAACTCCTCAGCAGGGTTAGTGGTGGATATAGCATCCATATTTCATAGTTAGTGTGGGACATAACAAGATAGAGGTAGTGGATATAGCATGTATATTCATAGTTGGTGTGGGACATAACAAGGTAGAGGTGGTGGATATAGCATGTATATGTCATAGTTAGTGTGGGACATAACAGGGTAGAGGTGGTGGATATAGCATGTATATGTCACAAATAGAGTTGTTAATAGCCAAAGTAGTATCCATAGTGTATACATTCCATGTCCAAGACCAAAATACAAGTAGTATATACAAATTATGGCATCCACCATATTGACCTATGAACCACCCCACTTTCCATTACAGATAAATAGTGCTTCGTGTCACTTTTGTTTTCCTTCAAACAACACAACCTTTTTAGCCCCATGTAGTATGTAGTATGCATGTATTATCTCCTGGCAGGTTGAAGTAGCTACATGTTTAGCACCTTGCCCCAGTGTGAGATAACAAGGTGATGACAGTGTATATACATCGTGTATATCAGGCAATTAATGTGCAATAACAAGGTGAAGATTGTGTACATCAATTATGTACATGCTGTTCTCTGATCAGTGGGGCTGCCATGGGCTTGAGACGGAATGTATGTTACATATCACTGTATGTATCCGACACATCACTGTATGTCAGTTTCATGATAAAGGGAAGTGGCACAACTGAAAGATCTATGTAATTTTGACAGACTATTATAAGTGTAAATCTAAGATCTGTACCCCTGGTATTAGATCCTGTTTGTTGAAGAGATATAACCTGTGAACTAGAGGCATATGGTCATTTCACTAATGAAACCAAGTCTAGATGAACAAAAAAGGAAAGCTTAGTAAGATGGAATTAGACATCTGACATATTTTTAAAAAAGGGAGAAATTTATTATTGTGTGGTGCACGATTTCACAAAGTATTGTTAGTCTACCCATCCCCAAAACTATAGTCTCTTATGTGTCAGCTGAGAGTAAAGTGAGTGAATGAGTATTTTTTTATGCTGCTTTTAGCAACATTCCAGCAATATCACTTCGGGGGACACCAGAAATGAGCTTCACACATTGTACCCATGTGGGCAATCGAACCCGGGTCCTCAGTGTGACGAGTGGACGCTGTAACCATTAGGCTACCCCATCGCCCCCCACGAGTAAAGACTATCTAATGACCACCAGCATGTGGAGATATTGACAACAGTTGAAACTGATGACTGTGGCTGAACATGCTCCATGACATCAGTATTGATGTACACATAGAATAGATAAGTCAATTTCCCATAGATTTAACAACACCGTGAGACTGGCCATTCACAGACAACAGAGAAGTTATACTCCAAGGCCTATGACAGGTTAAAGAGGTACTTGGTCTACTGCAGTGCTTCCTGTCTAGTTACGTCTAGTCTCTGAATATATATAATTTGATAGAAACAAATAATTCCTTTTTGATTGAAAAGGTATATTAAGAAACCTGAAAGTGTGGAAATCTAGACTTGCTTCATTTAGGGCCTTAGCACTGCAGATAGGACTGGGCAGAAGGGAAAATAATGTGGTTCAGGAATTGTGAAACAGGCTATGGTTCTTGAACTGACCAAAGGTATTTTACCAGTGAGTGAATTACTCTGCTTGAAAAATAGTTTGATGTTGGGGGAAATCCAAATGTGGAGCAGGTCTAATGTGTTTAAAACTTTCATGAAATCCTAAAAATTGTTCTGATAATTATGAACCCATCTCCAAACATACATTAAGATGTCAAAGTCTCAATGCAAACTTGTTAAATTTAGAACTAAGACAAAGATTACACTTAATAATCCCTGGAAAAAGTCCAGGAAATTTCCATCTTAGAATACAACTCTGTGCCTTTCCCTACTTGGATGGCAGCACACCCTCCCTGCAGTTAATGCTGGTCTTCAATCTGTTTCTGCCAGGCTGATAGCCATGTTATGGCCACGACAATAGCCCAGCACTACACTACATAATTCACATTCATTTAATGTTGTTCACCTTCTGTATCCACCATCACTTCTGGCATGTAACAGAACAATAACTGAACTACCAAAATGAGGACAGCTTTGGGGATTGCTGATTACTGTCTGACTGAGTTTAGTTTTACGCCGCTCTTAGCAATATTCCAGCAATATCACGGCGGGGGACACCAGAAATGGGCTTCACACATTGTACCCATGTGGGGAATCGAACCCAGGTCTTCGGCGTGACGAGCCAACGCTTTAACCACTAGGCTACCCCACCGCCCCGGATTGCTGATTAAACAAGCAACACTGGCAAAAAATGGTCTACCAAAGTTTCAGTGTTGGCACAGAATGTTGGAGATAAGGCCTAAAAAAGAAACTAACTGGTTCCTCAGCCGTGATGTTGCAAGTTGGAGCCAACAGCTGCATATTAGCATTCACTTTCATGCATGATCATTTGATGTGTCAGATTAGTGAGAGGTCCGTGAAGTTTGTTATCTTTAATCACTGGATCTCCTATATTTCTAAACATTAGTTACAAGGTGCCCTCCGTTTAATTAAATATGATTTTCTCTCACAATATATTAATATAAACATGCTGGCAGTTGTCTGAAATATGTTTACTAATTGCATGTCACTGAAATTATGTAAATTGTCTATTTTTAATGTATATGGTGCTACGTCAAATATAAAATATAATTTATAGTTCTATTAAAGAGAAATATATCATCAATTCATCAGCAAAATGAGGCAGGTTCTGAAACTGAGTGTACATTCCCTCATGTAACTTGTACAACCTTTAATGCATCATTATACTTTAAGATAATGTCACACTAAACTCAATTTAATGATATGTCCTTGTCACAAAAATTCAATCAATACTTAAAAGCATATGATGCAATGTGCAAAATCAATGAGCTCCAATAGAGTTGTCATCTAAAAATGGAAAAGGTGGTACCACTAGTCTCTAGAATATTGTACAAGTCTCAGACTGTCACAGACTTATGTTAATGTTGTTCCTGGTCAGATGACCGAAATGTAATAAAAACAAACTCAACACAGCAATGACATAGACACAATCAACATGATTATGTCCTTCATTACCCATATCATTAATTAATATAATCATAAACTTGATACAAAACTACAATACTTACCATCAATATGATAAAAACAGAAGCATAAAATGGCATTCCTGTTATCCCATGTTAATGGAATAAGTTCAAGTCATTTGACCAACGGCTTTCATTTCCCGACAAAAATGGCTTAATAGAATCAACCAAAGACAACCAGTAACTCAAGCAGAATGAAGCTCTTACCTAACCTAATTACAACTTATATTATTTGTCTTTATAGCCCTTGGGTAACAACCCAGCTTCTCAAAGGTCTCAGGGGAGCAACCACTGCCGCTAACATTCCTGGTTGTCTTCAAGGGTAAGGATCAGAGAATGGCACCAAACTCCTTGCAGATCTCTTTGGAATACTGTCAGTTCCAAGGCCATCAGAAAAAGAGTACTGAATTAATTGAACGGATCAGAGAGTCTAATCTGAAACAGCAACTCGAGGCTGCCTTTTGTTTAATATCAGAAATTTTATGTGAGAATTTAGTAAAAAGGTGAGGAAAGGGAATAGAACTTGGTGAGCTTGATCAATGATGTGATCATTGTTTTGTTTCAACATGTATCTTTTTGGCAAATTGCTTTGAAGACAAAGCACCAGATACAGATGGAGGCGTGGAATGAGGCAGTTGGTACATTTGAGTGAGTGAGTGACATGTTTTCTAAGTTGCAAAAGAATGAAGGCAAACTGCTAAAGATCTATAAACAATCCAGCTTGGCAGAGTGTGGGAAAAAACAACTAGTGCAAAGCTGCTCTCATAAATATTTTATACATTTGGAAAGTGTTTTTAATCTTTGAGAAAATATGATTTTAAAGAAAATATTGATGCACAGTTAACCCTTCAGGAGCTCTTTGTACTTCAGATGACTTTATGATCATGTCTTCTATGGATAATATGGCAGCACGCAATCACATTTGTTTTACTGGGATGCTTTGAGTATTTTTAGATAGATCATATCATGTAAGCTTCTTGTGAGATGAAAGCCTTAAGTAGCCAGACAGTAGATGTTCATCACTATGGTTGAACTCACATGTATTGTGCTGAGCAGGATCCTGGAATACCTAAGGGATGCAACTCTGCAGAACACGTTGAAGTGAAACAGCCATGCAATACACAGCACTGAAGCAGTCCAGTATGGCTATTTTATTATGTCTGCAATGTTTCATTCCAAGGCAACCAAATTCATCTTTTTCATTTACTGTGTACATATGGCTATCTGGTTACGTTACCACCTGTATGAATGCATTATATCACACTTTATCATCCTAGTTGGGCTTTCACCAGAGGTGATGGGATCAAGCTATTTGTCCTTGGTGATATTGCTGTAATCAAATTGCATCACAATGATTTCCAGGCCATTGTGACGTCATCGTTTCAAGGATGCCACAATCAAATGATCGCTCATCTCTCTGTCACAAACAATGGTTAGCTGTACTTATTGGATAGTGCTTGTTACTGTTTACAAACAGAAATAGTTGGAAGAATGGTTTTGAATGATACATGGAATATTACCCTCATATTGTTACATATCAAATATATCATCACAAGTGAAGTATGACATGCTCTGTTTGTCATTTCGCTAAACTTTGTGATCAGGCCATGTCATTGCCCTCCAAATCAATATCATGGAAGTAATTTGAATTGAAATATACTGAACCAATACATGTTTTATTCCTTATTCAGAAATTAAATTTGTTCCACGGACAATTGGGTTTGGTATAAAGCTAAATTAAAAAATTCCATCATTACAATCATATTTCCAGAAAACCAAATTATGGACACTTAAAAGCATTCTATGGCAACCACTACAGACTAAAATGAAACTCAACATGAATGATCTATGCATATGTAACAAAACTTCAGTGTGTTTTGTTCAATTTCCTAAAAGTGATTTGGTCTGTGCCAATGGACATCTCCAATGCTAGAGACCATTCCATAACAGTCATGGAGTCCAATCATGAAACTGTGGAATGTAATTTTGTCACGAATAACATTCCAAAGTATTCAATCAATTTATCGGATTTGTAAATCTCAACAAATCATTGCAATCCATCATGGCCGAATGTTCGACAGGGTTATTACATTTTTTCTCGTCTCAAGGCTGGCATGTCATTTTGAAGCTAAGGACCGGCTACACAAAGCAAATACAACCAAGCCTGGCAGTTCATAATTAAATCAGATTCTCTCAAGCTATGGACACCATCAACACAAGCATCACAGTACTCCGAATTCTGCAAATAAAAACATCAAAACACTTGGACTGCAATCTCAAGGAATTCAGCAAACAGAACAAGTAATAAATGGCTGCCCACTGGTATTGGAAGTGAAGCGAGTATCCCCAGGGTATTGTCCAAGACAATACGACCCTGCCCAACTGACAAGCTAAAAGAGAAGCTTAAGTGAGTTATTACCATGCTGAGAAGTCGATGGGTTTGGAGTGGTCTGGCTTGCAGGAACTGCTGGTCAGTGTGCACTGGTCAGTGAATTGGACAGATTGCTAGGGAGGGAAATTCCAGAGGAGAGTTGATGTTTTAGCACTGACATAAGGCTTAAGGACAAACCTAATGGAAGTGAATGATTGAAAATTAGCACTATAGTCCTGTACTGGCCAATAGTTACAGGAAGACAAGGGTCATATGCTTGAGGTTTCTTCAACCTAGAGATTCCCCACATGGGTACAATGTTAGGAGCCCATTTCTGGTGTTCCCCGCCATGATATTGCTAGAATATATCTAAAAGTGGCGTAAAACAAAACTCACTTACTTCTCCAACCTATAGGTCAGACTGACTTCTTTCATAAAAAATACATTCCAGAGATATTCTGCTTTCCACAAATTCTACTCCTAAATTCGTAAAGTAATGAAACTAATATGAGAAACAGTTTGATTGAAACAACTTTTGAATGTTGAGAAAAGAAATTGATTTTGTTTTCTTACTGAAGTTCTCAAGTAAAGAGATTGCTTTTTTAAATTAACTACAAAGTAACCCTGACAACATGTTTCCATGCGATCTGACAATCTGTTTATCTTGCATATTGATCAAGATAATCTGTTAAACAAGATATTCAAGTAATGATGGATAATAGAAAGTCCATGCTTAATAATGTTATCCAATATAAATACAATCCGCTGGGAATCAGGGCAGCGAAAATACTCCTTGTTCACCTTCCATCAACTAAATAATGCATAAAAATAACTCCACATTAAACAAAGACAGATGTGTGTAAATGTCATCCATTGAAAGCCGACTTGAACTCCAATTCATGATGATGTGCAATCTCAAAAAGCGCAAAAACCATGACAACCTTAATCTAATAATCAGTTAGTTCATTCTGGTGCAACATGTCACAGATCAATAGAGCATGGACACTGTCATGTCTGGAAATTTCACATACAATCTTAATGGAAACCTAATGCTAGGAAATGTCAATGTCCTTGAAAATCATAAAGTTTTGTTAAAAGATAATATTGACAACAAATTGAGCAAATATATTATTCACAAGAAGTTAAGAACAACAGATGACAGTTTAACCTGTCATGTGAAAGAATCAGGTGTTGTTTAACTTATGTTGAGTAGTATACACAGGTGAAGAGAGACACTGGATTTGTAGATATAGTGTATAAAAATAAGGGGTTCCGGGTCATGGAAATCCTTAATAGCATTAAAACTTGAGACCACTCAAACCTTTAACATTTTGAACATAACTATTATGAAAAGGTACCAATTGACTTTCATGATTCATTTTCAAAACTGTAAAGACATACAAAGAATCCCATTTCTTAAAAAATGTCACTTCACAAGTAAATGATTACATGGCATACTTATATTTTGTTCTGGGTACAAAAAGCTTGGAAAATAATGTACTGATCAACTACAGACATATGAAACTTTTGTATTCTTCAATTTCTTCAGAGTAACATAAATATTTAGAAATATGGCATTTTTATATCTCAACAAACATTGACTACATTCATTCAAGACAAGAAACAAGAATCACACAAAGTCTCCTCATTGAAGAACTTCAACCAATTACACTAGTTCTCAGACAAAGCCTTACAGTTCACCAAAAGCCATAAACTGTGCACAAGAACACTAAATTACAACTCAAACCCCACTATGATTATACGGGAATATTCATGCTGCAAGGCAATGAAGGGTCAAAGTTGAAAGAACATACCCTTGAGCCAATGACCATCCATTATCGCTGACCTCCGCCCTCTGACCTGTAGTTTTACTCTTCAGGAGTTGCCTCCAGCATGTCCTCGTTATAAATAATTCATATCATAACCCCCTCCCCTCCCCACCCTCTCCACTCATAAAACCTGCTCCATGATTTAATATCAGCCAGTTTGACAAATTACTGCCATTGAATATCTGACCTCCACATTCAAAGGGTTTGTGCCAATGAAAACTTGGAGGAAATTGGCCTGCTGAATATTAGAATCTGGATTGTTTTCTGGTTGAATGTAATTATGTTTAAAAGTCAAAGGTAATGTTGAAATGTTTCTGGTGTATTGGCTGTACTTCAGCCATTAGCAGTAGATGTTGTTATGAACTTAACTGGCCTGACATTTAAAACATAATCTCTCGACACATCACAATAAATAATGACATATCAAACTAAAGATTTTAATGTCATTATTTTGAGCATAAATATTACAAAAACTTGCTGTAAATCTTTTCCTACATCATTTACCATAATTTTTTTAAAACAACTTAAGTGGCATTTTGTCCTAAAGAGTAATTCCTAAACAGAAATATTCTCACTTGCTTAAAAGGAATAGCATAATTTGGTCTGAAAAGTTTAACCTTTTAAAACCATTTTCCGTTTATAAGGGTTATTTTTATAAAGTGGTCAAATGTGACATACATTAAAAATGGGACTGCATTTTCTCAGTGAAGTACAAATTCCAGTACTTCTTTTAGGTGGAGTCTCATTATGGATTCAAAGCTGCACTCCAAGAGTGAGGCATCTGATTGCCAGCACAAAGTCAGCTACTTTGACAATTCTAGGCTCTAAAACAATTGGCACGATCCCACGACAACAGTTGTGGAATACAAAGCTGTAATGAGGCATTGACTCCCTTGTACCTTACCATACAGCTGACAACCTGCAATTTACTTAAGTGATCTGCCAACGTGTGCCTGGCATTCGTCTTGACACCATGTCAATTTCACCATAAACATGCCAGCAGGAGACACAACAGCAACAACAGCAACATGCAATGTTGTGAATAACTGGTGCTACAAGACCAGCTGATGTGATATAGCAGTGGTTGGAACAAAGTGAGAGAGTAAGAGTGAGTTTAGTTTTACGCCGCACTCAGCAATATTCCAGCTATATGGCGGTGGTCTGTTAATCATCGAGTCTGGATAAGACAATCCAGTGATCAACAGCATGAGCATCGTACTGCGCATTTGGGATACTGATGACAATTGTGTCAACCAAGCCTGATAGTCGCCTTTGTAGTCGCCTTTTGTGGCAAGCATGGGTTGCTGAAGACCTATTCTACCCCAGATCTTCACAGGTCATTGCAACAAAGACTATCAATGGGCCACGTCATTGAAGCTTAATGATCAGAGGCTACAGAAGCACACTCAAGGACCCATGCCTTTAAAAAGTGTGACCAGGGGTGAATTCCACAAATTAATCATAGCCTTCAAGTGATCATAACTCTGATATTTTAACACAGACTTTGATCATAACTCTCGTACTTTCACAAAGACTTTCATCATAACTCCCATACTCGAACAGAGATTTTGATCATAAATCCCATACTATAACAGAATTTTATCATATCTCTTATACTATCACAGAGATTTTGTAATGTAGTATGTTAGAAATAAGCAAATCTAGACAGTGAAGATAGAAAGGACTTATCTTTTATTCTCTAAATACATCTTCAGAAAAACTACAAGTAGGCTTTATAGAAGCAAAAATAAAAATGTCTTTGATTTAGACATAAATATGTTTCCTTTGAATCCAACTGCTAATGTTCCTTCAAATACAATTTGAATGTTTAATATCGGTAAAGACTTAAGCAAGTCTACCACCCCTCAACAAGTATCAGCAACTGTAGCCAGTCCCTGAATGTTGGATGCCTGGATTGCATGTTAATGCCCAGTAATGTCCAGTTGGGGGCAGTGTCAAGCACACCCAAGGGACATCACAGTCCGCCAGGCCCAGTAAACGCCAGTTAACAACAGTACTGGACAATGGAGATCACTTCTTGGCCTTATGTAGGAGGGGAGGTATTGTCTGGCTCGGACTTCAAATGGCTAACTGCAGCAAATGATAGACATTAGTAGTTTGCCTTCAATGACACTGACACCTGACAGACTCACAAGCCCATGATTGATGAATCTGTGAACATGTATACCTGTTATTGACTCCACTGAGGACATGTTGTGAGTGTGTCATTATCCCACAAGCAGCTGTTGGACTTCACCTAGTGCTGGATCTGGGTTCAGTCTACTGAATGTAACCAGTGCTGGATCTAGGTTCATAGTCTACTGAATGTAACCTAGTGCTGGATCTAGGTTCATAGTCTACTGAATGTAACCAGTTGCTGGATATAGGTTCATAGTCTACTGAATGTAACCAGTTGCTGGATCTGGGTTCATAGTCTACTGAATGTAACCTATTGCTGGATCTAGGTTCATAGTCTACTAAATGTAACCAGTTGCTGGATATAGGTTCACAGTCTACTGAATGTAACCAGTTGCTGGATCTAGGTATAGTTACATGTAACCAGTCTATCTGGTTCAATGTAACCAGTTGCTGGATCTGGGTTCATAGTCTACTGAATGTAACCTAGTTGCTTGGATCTGGGGTCATAGTCTACTGAATGTAACCAGTTGCTGGATCTGGGTTCATAGTCTACTGAATGTAACCAGTTGCTGGATCTAGGTTCATAGTCTACTGAATGTAACCAGTTGCTGGATCTGGGTTCATAGTCTACTGAATGTAACCAGTTGCTGGATCTGGGTTCATAGTCTACTGAATGTAACCAGTTGCTGGATCTGGGTTCATAGTCTACTGAATGTAACCAGTTGCTGGATCTGGGTTCATAGTCTACTGAATGTAACCAGTTGCTGGATCTAGGGTCATAGTCTACTGAATGTAACCAGTTGCTGGATCTGGGTTCATAGTCTACTGAATGTTGCTGGATCTGGAGTTCATAGTCTACTGAATGTAACCAGTTGCTGGATCTGGGTTCATAGTCTACTGAATGTAACCAGTTGCTGGATCTGGGTTCATAGTCTACTGAATGTAACCAGTTGCTGGATCTAGGTTCATAGTCTACTGAATGTAACCAGTTGCTGGATCTAGGTTCATAGTCTACTGAATGTAACCAGTTGCTGGATCTGGGTTCATAGTCTACTGAATGTAACCAGTTGCTGGATCTAGGTTCATAGTCTACTGAATGTAACCAGTTGCTGGATCTAGGTTCATAGTCTACTGAATGTAACCAGTTGCTGGATCTAGGAATTCATAGTCTACTGAATGTAACCAGTTGGGTGCTGGATCTGGTTCATAGTCTACTGAATGTAACCAGTTGCTTAATGAGGGTTCGGGGTTCGAATCTGGGTTCCTCGTCTACTGACTGTAACCAGGTGTCTAACCTGTGCTCTGAATGTAACCACTAGCTGAATCTTGATCCATTTCTGGTCGCTTCTGAACAAGCTGATGTGCTGAGAAATGGTTCCAACTTGGGTCATTTGATAGAAAATGTATCCACTACTACCTTCGCAGTCCCTGATGGAGCTCATCCCACGAGACAAAGTTCAACCTGCTTTATACATCAAGCATAGCAAACAGTTGTAACAGAACAAGTTCTAATCCTTAAGGACAGGCTGTTATTAATGATACTGTCCATCACAGTCTATGTTACAACAAACGAACACATCATCACTCTAGAACATCAGCCTGAAGGGTGTACCTAGGGGGGACCAATTATCTGAACAAAGGTTGGGTCAATGTAGAACCTGGGGACCGGTACTGCTCTGAGACTTGTTTCAAACGATCATGGCCTGACGACAATCTAACTCCTACTTGAACACAGACGTACACCCACTGCACTGAAGGTAGACTAAGGCTTAGTCTCTGAATATATATAATTTTGATAGTAACAAACAAGCCCATTTATATTGAAAAGGAGCCCTAGGGAGACCATAGATTCAGAACCTGAGGAAATCTAGACTTGCTTTATTTAGGGCTTTAGCACTGCAAAGTGGGCTTGGCAGGAGGGAAATTAATGTGGTTCAAGGACTGTGAGACAGACTACACTGAAGGCTGCCTACAGTAGTTCCATTTCCTCTACAGATATTACTCTCAATCTACCAGTGAGGTCAATGATCCACTGAGATATCAGGAGAATACAACATTATCTATGTTTTGAACACCTATTTTCTCTTCTCCGGCTTGGGATTCCGTGTTACAATTGGACTCTAGGCCCGTGTGACAGTATCAAGAGGCGACTTGATTGATCGTGTGGTCAGCCTGAGTTACCGAGTTGACTGCTGGTCAATATACCACGACTGGCAGTCTTGTCAGATTCACTTACTTACAGGTAGATGTCATACACCTGGAATAATTCTCAGCGTGATGTAAAACAACAAACAAATCCTTCCTCTATATAATTTACACTGCCAAAGAGCATCTTTCTTCTGTAATGTGTCTCAGATATGTCAAGAAGCAATAATGCTCTTATTTCTGGGAAACTGTCACTGAGACAGAACTTGCACTAGCTGAGTCAGTTTATCTGATATTAAAGATAAGGCAGCAAGCATAGGGAAGGCATTCATACATGTTATTCATGCTTGGAAATGTTTCAGGTAAATGTCTACCCCAGCTGTTATATTGCCTATCTCCAGCATCTCTCTCAATATCCATGGTAGGACTCATAAAACAATGTGATAACCAGTGTATTACAATAGGAAACCTGCCTGATCTGTGCTAGAGGAAGATTGTATCCATGTTGAAGTGTTAATATGTAGCAGGCAAAGTAATATGTTAGAAATTTAAACAAGGCTTGTTCTTTACAATAACTGACTACTGAAACCAATTACATACCATAAAACCCATGTGGGATTCAACCTCCGGTCTTCGGTGACGAGCCAACGCTTTAACCATTAGGCTACCCCAATCGCCCCTCTTTACAATAAACTAAAACAAAACATAAAGAATAATTCAACAATATTGCCATTGAAATAATAATCATCAACCCCGTCTTATGAAATCTTAGGATTCATTCTGTATCAGCACATTTCTATTAAGATATAGAATGAGTATCACAAAGAACAAAATACCAAACATTAGAATCATTGCATTTTTTAACATGATTTAAAAATAATGATATTACAGTAAAGATTTCTATAAAACAACAAACCATACCACAAGATCCAGAATCATCTTTAAGAGTTACTTTTATCAAATTAGTAAAGTAAATACTATTTAAAAATTTAAATTTCAACAATTATATTACAGTGTTCAAGGGCAACCATGGAATCCCACGCGTAACAGGACACTTTCAGCTGTTACAGCACAATAAAGTATAGACAGTGGCTTAACTGACACTGGGGTTCGATTCGAAAAGCTTAACTTCAATATAACTGAGGACACTATTTTCAGTGAAAGCCGAACGGGTATTATAAGAAGGTGGATCAGTGCTCCAGAATAGACAAGCCCTTGTTCGATAGCACACACCTGCACAGCATGGGCTGAAATCACTACCCCTGAAAATGACATCCTTGACAGTACACATGGTGTAATATCTAACAAAATTGACACGATTCGCCTTCCAGCCCATAACACCTGGTAAATATCAATAAAAGCCCTCGTAATGATGTAATTTAAATTTCTGCTGATTGTGGGGTTTAACTGCTGGGAAAATCAATAGTGAAAAGGAGCTGCTTTCTTGTTTAAATGTTGCAGTGAAATTCACTGAATGTATGGAGACAATAGGGAAGGGAGCCATCGCGGAACAAGACCATGAATTGGTGTAAATTGAGTCTGTTTGCTTTTATCAGCAAAACATCCGCATGTGAATAAAAAAAAATTACATCAAAGACTCTCGCATCTTGCCCAATGCAGTCATCAATTTCATTGCCGATCGTAAACGCTGAAATCAACATGGTGAGATTTCACATCATACGAAATTAACACAATTGCTTTCAACACTTACCCTTTCCTTTCTGAAATTTAAGTGTAGTTTTATCCATTTTTTTCTCACAAGTATTCCAGTGAAACACAAATTTCTCCTCGAGGCATGACACAGGTATGCTCCACTCACTTCCTGCTGAATGTGGAAAACTGTCGGACAGACTCTTTGCCAAACACAAAGCAATCAAATAGTAATCCTGCAGTTGACAGGGGTGTATTACAGCTCAACGGTTTGTGTATCCATTCCTTCCGGATGACCAAAAACGTGGACTCAGACCCCGCGGAAAAGGAGCCAAACAGTAGTACGCTAACACGAGTCCAGTTCTCACAACAATACAATGACAACACTACAACAATGCTGAGAGAGTAGGCCCACAACTGGGACAACAGACGACGTCCAACAACGGTGATGTTGCGGTGATGGTGTAGGTCAAGGTGGTCAGTAGCGAGGGTGTACGGTGAGGTTATTGTCCACCCCTGTCCACTATGGAGTCCAGCGTAGTGTGGGCCGTCACACTATCGGACAGACCAGTAGCCTTGTTTGCAGTTGACAAACCATTCAGCCACTGAGAGAGGTCGCTTGTGGGGGGCCATCTCAAAAGCCAATAACACATCACAGCCACACTTCCGATTCCAATTGAACATAATTAAATGAGGTAACGAGACATAGAGCTTACTGAAGTAGGGTTCCCCGGAAACTAAACATTTTCAGCAGCCTTTCCATAACCCTGTGTTGACCCAAGTAATTGGTTACATATAATGACACAACAGGCAATTGACAATCTGGTGCCGTGTAATTTCATTATTTCCACAAAGGCAATCTTGATCATGGTGTGATCGATTTCACTGTGGTGGTCACAACAAAGCTGTGACACCTCCACTCCACTGCTGCTGTTGCTGCTGCTGTAGACTTCTCAGATAAAATCTATTATCTGGCAAACTACATTATAAACATACAGTTTGGACAACACTGACAACCTTGACACAACTGCCCAAATAACAGAGGTACTCAGGAATAAATACAGATCTCTATGTCATTTACCTGTCAATATCTAAATATTTAATTTCAAAATGAATAATATTCAAAACTGACGCACAAAATTCTGAACCTCTGTATGCATGTGTATGTGTGTGCATGCATGTGTGCATCTATGCACGTATGTTTTTCTGCCTGTCTTTCTATCCTTTCTGCAAAAATTGTTACATTTTGTTCAATATTGGGATATTTTAGATGTCTTACATTTCAAAATTAGGATGTATTTTAACATTCCAAATAATGTAAACAAAACATTTGAGACTCTACCATATTGATCCTGCTGAAGTACAAGCTACCTCTGTAAAGCTGGAACATTAACTTAAATCGCAACATGAATTAGAATATTTAAATAAAATTCGATTTAGGATTTTTTTTACTGAGAGACTAAAGCTGAACATCTACCTGTGGGTAGGTCTGTATAATACCAAGATATGTTTTTAGACATTCCCTGGGAATATACTTTAATGCTTTGCATATCAGCGCTCAAGGCAGAATCCCAAGGGTTATCCTGTCACACACCGCTGCACCTGTCAAGCCCTCCCAGTGATTTACCTTCTGTACACATTACAACAAAAAGACAAATATTTCCGCAAGAATTACACGCCAAATTAGACAATCAAAACAGCAATGCCAATAAACAGTCCAAGCTGTTGATATTTACAAACATACAGTAAAAGGCAGGTACTTAAAGAAGTACTGATCCGTTCAGGTAAGGTTCCAGTCATCTCGTGGGATATTATATTTGTGGGTTACCTTCTACCAAAACAAGCTGGGATTATTGAGCAAAGCTGCATGAATTAAGTGGTTTCGGTCTGGAGAATTTGTTTAAACTGTTTTCAGATACTTCAAAACAGGCTTTTAATTTCAACATTTTCTTGCCCTATTTCCTTCTTGAAGTGCTTTACTTACACAATAAGTCATTCAACTGACAATTCACACATAAGTTCATGTTCTATTTAAACATGTATTTGTGCTTCTTACACATTTTTCTTTCTTTTTTAAAATTGCCTGGATTAATTGGTTTCTGAATGCAAGAAACAGGCATTATGAATTTTAATATTTTACCAACTATAATACAAGCTTTATATGATCTACTGCTCATATGACATTATGGTTATTCAAATGAATGATCTTTAGCAGGTACTTTGGGCATTTAGATTGACATCAGCTGAGGGTGTCATGTCTGACAAACAAGGTATACTCAATGAGTCATATCTAAACAGCCTACAGCTCATTAATGACTTGATTCCCAGGCTCAATCTACAGTACAATCTGCCACAGTTGTAACTTTGTTTGAACAGCATCATATAGTGATAGTGTTACATGTGCTATGTAAGACCTCAGTGTGTCATAGTACAAAGCAATCTTAGAGCCCAGGGCCTAGATTTTCGAAGCTCTCTTAGCGCTAAGATAGTCATAGGTTAATGTTAATGTATGGCACTTACGACTATCTTAGCGCTAAGAGAGCTTCGAAAATCTAGGCCCAGGTCAACTCCCATACCATAACGTACCCCTGCAGGATTTGAAGTACACTTGATCATCTTAGTCTTATGATTGTTGTAGTGAGTGTACACGCTTCTAGCAATATTCCAGCAATATCATGGCATGGGACACCAGAGATGGGCTTCACACATTGCACCCATGTGGGGAATCGAACCCGGGTCTTCAGCGTGACGAGCGAACGCATCAACCACTAGGCTACCCCACCGCCCCTATGATTGGTGTAAGTCTATGTCAAAGTATTGGAGCTACGATCATAAAACACTCAGACCAGGTTTTGTGGTCCTTGTCCTCTCAAGTCCATATCCCTGCTAAGGTATTCATGCAAAATAGTCTTCATCCCACAATTTGATTCAACTTTGACTTAAAACAGACTGCAATGATAGTAGTGCTATTTTTACCTAAGGAACAGGGCTTTGTTTTGTTTTCCAGCTCAGAAATTCATATAAAATGGCTCTGGAGTGACTGTTGATTACAGATGTGATGATGTCGTGTTTCTCGTTTGAGTTTAGTCCTTACCTATAAAAGTGATCTATGATAGGCGTAAAGTTGCTCCAACCAAGCTTTACGATAGTTTTAGAGTTACTTTACAGAACAGGGGACCTGCTCTATCTTCCTTTGGGGATTCACAAGAGCGGGTCACAGGTGACCACTGGCCACTAGCTGGATCACAATATTGACAATGACCTCAGTAAACCAACAGTACGACGCCAGGTCTCACAGCCTCACAGAGAGCTCCACCAGCTTAATGCCTCAGATCTGACATGATATGGGATATTTGTGTTACGATCAGACAATATGGGATAAGCAGTGATTGTGAGGGGATTAATCTTTCAACAGGGGAAGATTATATTGTTAGTGTGGAATAATGGTCATACATCAACACCAGGATTAACTGTACCGTAGTCAACACAGTGAGGGTACATGAAGGTTTAGTAATTCTTCCTGCACCAAAATTACTTTTGATCTAAATTTCAAGTTAAGAATGCCATAATATCTGAAGTTGATTTTACTCATTTTACTCCTAAATGATAAGCAAAAAACAACCAAAATAATGAATGATAAGTTCATGGTCAACAAGTTATGCTCAGATAGGGTTTCCAAAGCTTTGCAAAACATGGTGACGAACATGGCTGCCAGGAATTTAGCCAGATGTGACAAACAAGGTGTGGTTTTCATACATGCTCTAATAAGGTACTGTTTTGTGTGTATTTACATATTATAACTCTATTATCTTAAGAATAAAGCAGTTATTGCCCTAGTATGTTTCCTTGTACCAGATAATCAATTAGACTTAGTTTTAATCATTTCCAACATTTTCATCATTCCAAGAATAATCTTTGAGTAAACAATGTTTCATTCAACTTTAGTAATATGAAGAACAATGAAGTAGTTTGCTAATAAATTATTTACAGACTTTGGATAAATGTCACCTTATTCACGGACAACTCTTGTGAGAAGTTCATTTTGGAATCAGCTATTCAATGAGTGAGACTTGTTGTAAAATGTAAATAACATAATGTGGTGTACACAACACGATAGAAATGGGAACCTAATACCGATAGCATTAGCAATTACTGTCCAGTAAATTCAATGATTATTTGACTTCTGAATCCATTCACTGGCTGATGATTCAATTCAGTCATTATTAGGTTAGTAAATTTAGTCATTGTCAGATGGCTGAACTAATAATATTTTCATTAATTGTTCCACAGAGTTAGAAATACAGATCAATATGTTCCTTCCTTTTGGATAAGAGAAAAATCCTTGTTAACGAGATTTGTTGATAACTGAAAGCTAATGACATTTACAATGATACAGGCTGTTTAAGAATACACTCCAATATTTTCTTGTTTCTGGAGGTATAAACGTGAAGTGCACCTGAGAAGCGTGTTTTTGTATGCACCAGGCTTTATATTAAGAAGTCTTAAGTCAGTTCTTACAAGTAGATATCTAAATATGTTTGACAATAATAATCAAAAGTGTGATTTGAATCCAGTGACAGTGTTCAGTACAATTATGCAACAAGAACACTGCCCATTCTATTACCAAACAATCAGGCATCAGTTGTACTTTAGGTTTTGGTTTAATAAGACAAATGACAAAGAAATTTGCTGGTTACTCAAATGCCATGGAAAAACTGGTAATTTATATGGGTCCCGATCCACAAAGGGTTCGTAAGTAACGTTACGACCTATCGTAACTCTATTCTTTATCATAGGCTTACGAATGGCATTTGTGCTACGAATGTTTTGTGGTTCAGGTCCATGGTTTACAAACCGACCAACTGCGGACATCAGATAACACTGGTGAAGGTAGCTTGCTGCTACTGTAAAATATTTAGGATTGTTTTCAGCTCTGTTTTACAACATTGCACTTAAATCTAAAAACATAAATGGCTGTTAACTCTGTTTTCCGCCTACGGAAGTTGAATGGGTTAATCCCTGATGCAGCATGTACCCAAATCACTATAACTAGCCAAGACCTCTGCCAAATATGAGTTGTCACAAACTGATTATAGAAAGCTGAAAGAAAACTTGCAATCTTCAGGTTCCCGAAAGGAACAAAAATAATGCAGCTATATCTGTGGCCAGAGGTCAGATGACAGAAGACAGAGGACAAACAGACACTTTAACCGACTGACTACACAACTTTCCCAAATCCCTACCAAATTGACCACTTAACCAATGTACATGTATATCTTCACTCAGCGTTGATCAATGGCTGATAGCAATACCAGGACCAAGGCAAAACCAGCAAACAGGACCACTAGGCAAACTACTGTTCAAACACTACACAAAATGACAGGCATCAACAACTTTAGATCAATGACTAAATCAAAATCAAGAAGCTGTGGACTGACTGACTGACAATTTAAACCATTCAACAACTTTAGATCACATGACTATGTGGGGATGCAGGTCTTCAAACCAAGAGATGCTGTGGATGTTTGATTGGCATTTTAGAAGATGCTATTTGATGAACATAGAGACTTTTCTGGGTTTCATCTTCTTTTTTATTGTTTGGTACAACGTTTCAGGGCTTGTTCTGGCCCCATCATCAGGTAGAACTGATTAAGAACTCATTTCTACCTGATGGTGGGGCCAGAACAAGCCCTGAAACGTTGTACCAAACAATAAGATGTTTGTTTATGTTTTAACTTTTATTTCAAGATGCTGTGATCAATAGCTGATATCAGCCAGTCATCCCAAACAGATACATCAACATGTGTAACTTCATCTCCATCTGTAACTTCATCTACATCACAGTGGCTCTGTAAATACTTCCCTATCATCCTTGACCATCTGTAAGGTACAATTCACAAACCAAATGTCTTTATTTTCCGTATCGCCATGATCAGGGAATATCAGTACGGCTATGTAAGGTGGACATCATTACCAGTTGGTACGGAGCCTGTAGTTGTTCAAGGGCAAGGAGATGTATCCACAGCCTGGTGTGAAGCATAGAGTCAGGGTCAGGTCCTGGAGGTATTCCCAGCCCACGCTGAGGTCTCGCTGATTGACACATGGATAAGACCTGGAAACTACACTGTGGTCGAAAATAGTCTATTCATAAGGGCAGGTGTGATTGTGAGATCTCTTTGACAATTAGGAACAATTCTTCTGTATGAGCACTGGTCATTGAAAGTCTTTGGGTATTGTTATTTTCTTTGGCACAAAATTTACTGACGGCTTAAACCTTGTATAAAGTTGGTTCTATTTCATTCGGTCCATCCCAAAAATAAACAAACATTTTTCTATAGTGACATGCCATGTGAGTGGCAAAAATTACAGACAATACTTGCTATGGTATAAAAGTTAAGGTAACTTGTAATTTAAAATTTTCATTTTTAAAATACAGCAACAGTGCACATCCACTTACAGATGAGACAATACCACATTACCTGCAAGTGGAAATAGAAGTTTAGGGGGTTTTGGTTGTCGTTTAATGCCGCACTCAGCAAGAGTCCAGC
Source organism: Haliotis rubra (assembly GCF_003918875.1). Classification (NCBI taxonomy): domain Eukaryota; kingdom Metazoa; phylum Mollusca; class Gastropoda; order Lepetellida; family Haliotidae; genus Haliotis; species Haliotis rubra. Next base: position 851,818 of record NW_025767723.1, read on the forward strand.
TATATGGCACGGTCGGTAAATAACTGAGTCTGGACGAGACAATTCAGTGATCAACATCATGAGCATCAATATTGGGAGAGTGAGTGATTATGGTTTTACGCTTCTTTTAGCAATATTCCAACAATATCACAGTGGGGGACAACCGAAATGGACTTCACACATTGTACCCATGTAGGGAATCGAACTCGTGTCTTCAGCGGATGAGTAGATGCCTTAACCATTAGGCTACCCCACATATTAGGATATGATGACATGTGTCAACCAAGTCAAGAAGCAAGAGTTGGTGAAAACCAATTCTAACCCAGATCTTCACGGGTAGGAAACACAAGTACCCTGACATACAACTGCTCTGCTAGACTAAGGCTTAGTCTCTGAATATATAGTAACAAACAAGCCCATTTATATTGAAAAGGAGCCCTAGGGAGACCAGAGATTCAGAACCTGAGGGAATCTAGACTTGCTTTATTTAGGGCTTTAGCACTGCAGAGAGGGATTGGCAGTAGGGAAAATAATGTTGTTGAGGGACTGTGAGACAGACTACTGCTCTGTTGTAACCTTGTTAAGCAAGAAGAACAAAGGATCTTCCATGATCAACTATCACTGATATGAAGGGAAATGTGAAACACTGTTCTGAGCAGAGATTAAAAAACGTTACATGTAACTCACTCACAACTACCCAGTTGTACCTTGTCTAGCAAGAAGAACAAAGGATCTTCCACCATTGACCATTAAGTGCCCACTCACTTATCACTAATTACATCAAGACCTTTCTTCAAAGGCTCTCCTCCCTGGCCCCTGTGATTAATGCTGCACTAAGTTCAACCTGTCTGTAATAATAATCTCAATAATTTGTGTGAAGACTTAATACATGCGTGATACGACCAGTGTAAGATAAGAGCACAACTTCACAATGACTGATGAGTTCCAATTATTTATCACAGACCAAAATCAAAGAATATTCATATTCTAATTAAACATGAGTCACTGGGGTAAAATTGATAACATATTGATCAGATGCATTTGTGTTAAAAAGGATTATACATATTGATTATGTCATTGGTTTGCTAAAACTGACCCGACATCAGGACGGACCAGATTGTTTTTTAACCCGTCCTCCACAAAATTCACCCGTCTCGGACGTTGGGACGGGCTATCTTTCCTACACTGATTATACACATATAAATTTACATCCTTTGAGTGTGTATGTTATAGAGATTTGTTTGTTGTTTAACACCATATTCAGCAATGTTCCAACTAAACGTGTAAATGAGTCTGGATCAGACAAACCAGCAATGGATATGATGAATCACAATCCACTCCATTGGGTTATTATGAAATACTATCAACGTCAATGAGCCTGATCACCCAATCAGTCAGTTGTCTTTTATGATGAGAACGAACTTATTCATACCCCTGTGACAAATCAAACCAGGTTTTCAGCATGACACTTGCATCACTAGCCTAGCCTTTAATGTCCATATTTAGTAACATGAAGACAATGACATCTTTAACTTGAAGGTTTGAAAGCATCCAATATAACACGTTTAAGAAATCTTTTTGATTAAAAACCACAATCGGTTGTAAATGAAAAAAACATTCCTGCTCAATCAATATAAAAAGAACACTGAGATCACATTACTCTAAATTTGGGCTTTATTCTTTTCTCTAATTCAAGATTTAATTCTCAGTCTCTTATCTTTCCCGGTTCCTTTTCCAATTCAAACTTCAAATTTTAATTAGACAAAAACTGTAAAAAAAAATGTACTTAGAGCTTTTGAGATGACCCCTACTTTATAGTTTCCAGATCTTTTTTTATTTTATAAAAACTGCGAAGCGGGATTCCTAAGTGATGCCCTACAGTGAGGCTGATAGCTACACAAAGTGTAATTTTCCACCCACTGATCCCTTATTGACCAGCCCCCAGTGGGACGCCTTCAACAGGGCCACTGTCAGGTTCAATAAGGTGGGCCTACACAGGCAGTCACTTCAAGGTAAAACATAACAGGGGTTTCAGTTTGTAAGTGATGCAGCTGAAGGAGGTTTGTCATCTCCTGGCTCCAAACTATGTACAACTTCCACAACACCATCCCTTTCATGTCAGAGCTACTGTCACCAACACTGTCACTTATACTTAGGTACATCACTTGTGTTTTTCACTGATAATCACTATAAAACCTTTGGTTACTAGTTATTCATAAATATTAACAAAGCATCAAAACTATTCGCTTACCTAATAGAAAAAATATAACAATCAATAGCAAATCAACATGTTTATCTTCATTAGCTGGGTTAATCGTGTTGTGGTTTCATGAGATTATGATTAGCCTGCAACATGGCTGGGTGGTTTGTGCATATTTTCAAAAGCCAATAATATACTAGGAAAACACTGTGGAACAGCGACAAGACAATATCAATATCAATTATGGGGAGCAGAACAGTGATATGTATATGTTACAGGGAATGTGTGAAACCAGGGATTTCACGTAAGCCCTGAAAGATTTAGTGATTTCGTGAAATCACTGTGACCCCCAGGGATTTCATGTATTCCCTCAAATTTCAAGGGATTTCATGAAATTACTGATTTTATTGGTGTTCCATTACACACATTCCCTGTTAGGATATCAGTGAATGTGTGAAATTAATGTTTGTAGTTCTCTATTTCAATAAGGGCTTTCAGGGATTTCATGAAATCACTGAGTTAATATTTCAGTAATTTCATGAAATCCCTGGAAATTTTAGGGCATACATGAAATCCCTGGGGGTCACAGGGATTTCATGAAATCACTGACTCTTCCAGGGATTACGTGAAATCCCTGGTTTCACACATTCCCGGTAACATATATAGCAACTATGTCACCATGTGATGATTTGCTCTACGCAGCATAAATTCAAGTTGGGCATCGTCGGCTGGTTTACCCACTCAGCATAAATTCACGTTGGACATTGTCAGCCTGTTCACAATGGAGACCAGATCAGACAATAAACTTACTGATCCACACTGTCATGGTTTGATGACACAAATACAACTAATCAAATCACTGAATCTAACATCCAATCACCTCTTAAAACCAGAATAGGTTGCTCGGGACAAACTCTCGTAATCCCCACAAGGTAGACAGATGAAAAGAAGAATAATATTTACCATATGAATATTCCAGTTGAGTGCATCATTGCAGAGGAACTGATACATTACAAAAGTAAATAAAACAACCAATACAATGTTTAATGATATGATTTTGTAGAAAGTTCATTAATCACACTTATTGAATGTGAAAAGTATAAACAACATAATTGCAGCAATAAACTGAAATTACTTAAAAACAACAACTGATTCAGTACATTCTCATGTTCAAAATAAGTAATAAAATCAATAAAAAAATGGTGCCTAAATCTATTTCAACATATCAAAACCTTAAAGATTCTTCAGCATCTCATTTAAGGATTTCATCATGTACTGCTCTCTTCAGTATCTAGATTTCCATCAGAACACCGAGTGGGTGGTTGTATTGACACTGTGATTTATCTGCAATGCCATGAAAATCCCCAAGCCACTAAATAAAATCAATACACCATTCATTTTTTTAAACAATAACATTTAATTTGAGGAAAATGCTTCCACAAACGGTTAGAGATAGAGTGTCCCAGGCATGTATAGTTCAACCATGTATAGTTCTAGAGATGGAACAGGTCTCTTAAATAAGAAGAAACGCCTCCAAGAACCACATTCCTGAAACCAGCACTATAGGTGAGAAGATGATAATAGAGTGGGTAACCATGCTTGGGTTTTATATCTTGTGTGGAGGAATCTGTCCTATATATGAAGCTTGTGAACATACTGATGGGCAAAAATAAGGGAAATTGTAAAAGACCAAAAATAATCATGATTACATCTTAAAATATAAGTGAGTGAGTGAGTGAGTTTACTTTTGCACTGCTTTTTAGCAATATTCCAGCAATATCAAGGCAGTGGACACCAGAAATCGGCTTTACACATTGTGCTCATGTGGGGAATTGAACCTAGGTCTTCGTCGTGATGAGCAAATGCTTTAACCGCTAGGCTACCCCAACACCCGTTTTAAAATATAAGCTGATCTGAACTAATTAGTTACTATTTAGTTTATCTTATCATAGGTCAGTCAGAGGATAACTGTCAGAAACCCTTTTAAAAAATGATCATCGGCTATGACTGTCTAAGTATGTTAAATCAATGGAGTTAAGACAGCTGTAACAATATGTGAACCAGGCCGTGTTCCCAAGGCAAGATGACATATTGTCTGTCACTAGACCAATTTAACAGGAAAACCATAAGACAATCAGCAATGTTACAGTCATATCATGAGCTGTAACAATATGTGAACCAGGCCCTGTTCCCAAGGTAAGATGACATATTGTCTGTCACTAGTTTAACAGAAAGACTCAATGTTACAGTCATATCATGAGCTGTAACAATATGTGAACCAGGCCGTGTTCCCAAGGCAAGATGACATATTGTCTGTCACTAGACCAATTTAATAGGAAAACCATAAGACAATCAGCAATGTTACAGTCATATCATGAGCTGTACAATATGTAACATGTTCCCAAGGCAGATATTGTCTGTCACTAGACCAATTTAACAGGAAAACCAATGCAATGCGGCAATGCATCATGACATAATGAAAATGTGAACGGGCCCAGTTTCGCAAATCTTAGGCTTGTCTGTCGAGAGCTTTGTGAAACTGGGCATTATGTCCAACACCATATCATGTTTCTATGTGAACCAGGGCAAGATGACATATTGTCTGTCACTAGACCAATTTAACAGAAAAACCTGTAAGACAATCGGCAATGTTACAGCTATATCATGACAGCTCTGTAAACATAACTTCAAATGTGTGTCTCTAGCATTCAAGGTTATTCATGAGAACTGACCTCAGTGTAGGACAGAATTTATATCATATATGATGACATCTTTACGAGCTTCCAGAACAGTTACACCCACTATGAGCTCTGACCTCCACTTGTTGGCCAGAAAAATACACCTACAAGGCTGGGTTGTATACATCTTGATGTCCTGTAGCAGCTGTTAATTCATTCAGATATGCTTCAGTGGTATGTGTTTAAACTGTTAGTGAGAGAATGTTGTCAGTCAGCAATAACTGGGTGAGGATTGGTCATCAGCAAAACTGTTGGTGAGAGATGTTGTCTTGTTAGAGGAGGCAACTGTGGTCAGGCTTGCTGACTTGGCTGATGGTAGATGTTTAAACTGTTGGTGAGTGAATGTTGTCAGTCAGCAATAACTGGGTGAGGATTGGTCTTCAGCAAGCCATGCTTGTTAGAGGCAACTGTGGTCAGGCTTGCTGACTTGGCTGATGGTAGATGTTTAAACTGTTGGTGAGTGAATGTTGTCAGTCAGCAATAACAGGGTGAGGATTGGTCTTCAGCAAGCCATGCTTGTTAGACTGACTGACTGACTGAGTTTGGTTTTACGCTGCTTTTAGCAATATTCCAGCAACATCACGGCAGGGGACACCAGAAATGGGCTTCACGCATTGTGCCCATGTGGGGATTCGAACCCGGGTCTTCAGCGTGATCATGCTTGTTAGAGGCAACTGTGGTAAGACTTGCTGACTTGGCTGATGGATGTCATTGTATGTCAGTACTCATGCTGCCAATCACTGGATTGACAGGACCAGACTCAATTAATTTCGGTATTGATTATTGCTGCATGTGGTGTCAAATAACAAACAAGTGTTTGCCACTAATGTGGCAATGTCCCCCGCCGCTAATGAAGAACGAAACATTTATAACATATTTACTACTTTATTTTTTGGTCACATACAAGAAATGACTGGTGACTGCGTAATCCCCCAATGTAGCTGTCACCAAATTTGAAGACATTGGGTACAACAGTTCATGAGATATCGCATTAACAAGAGTTTGATAAGTGGTCAAAGTGCTGTGGTGACCTTGAAAATAAGGTCAAGGTCACTAAAACCGATTGGTGTCTGCGTAATCCCCCAATGTAGGGTGTCACCAAATTGAAGACATTGGGTACAACGGTTCCTGAGATATTGCGTTAACAAGAATCAGGACGTACGTTTTATTGCAGTACTCCAGTATTCCAGCTGTATGATGGCAGTCTCTAAATAATCAGGCTCTGACCAGACAATAGAGTGAACGGCATTATGAGTATCGATCTATGCAGTTGGATTACGACCACATGCATCAAGCAAGTCAGTTAGCCTGACCACCCTATATTGTTCCAGCAATATCACGGCAGGGGACACTAGAAATACGCTTGACACTTTGTACCCATGTGGGAATTTGAACCCGGGTCTTCGGTGTTACGAGTGAATGCTTTAACCAATAGGCTATCCCACTGCCCCAAATCCTTAAAGATGTGACATGGGGTCACCAGTGAGACATTAAGTCTGTCAGGTTACCAGAAACACAGGTATTCTTTGGCAGGCCTTATCTCAGTGGACAGCATATCTGCCAAACAGGTTCCACAACTTGTCGGTCAGACAAGGTGACCAGGTTAACATTCCTGTCTAACAGCAGGTAGCTGAATTTCATCATCAAACAAAACATTTCACCATTAATAATAAAACAAAGAACATATACTGTTAACAGATGGACAAATGTTAACCCTGAATGTACATATTTGGCAAATCTGGGTCCTTGACTTTGGCCATGGATACAAATATTCATATCTGGATGGTACATTCATTATTACACAGAATCTGTGCTGTGGTACTGCATTAATCAATGTGTCAGTTGTCCTTTGATTGATTAATTGACCACATTTCTAAACATTGATCTGCTTTCATCTCACAGGTCTGGGTTAGAATGAGCCTTCAGTTACCCATGCTTGTCGTAAGAGGCATAACGGATCGGGTGGTCAGGCTCACTGGCTTGGATTGACACATGGTCCCATTGCGCAGATCAATGCTCATGCTCTTGATCACTGGATTGTCTGGTCTAGACTTGATTATTTACAGACTGCCGCCATATAGCTGACCACCAGATCCCGTTAGTCACCTCTTACGACAGGCATGGGTTACTGAAGATAGTCTAACCCGGACCTTCACGGGTCAGGGTAGTCGAGTAGTTAAAGTATTCTGTCAGCATGCATAAGGTCCAGGTTTGACTCCTGACATAGATACATTGTTATGTCCAACTGTGGTATCCCCAATACTGTTGGAATGATGCTAAAGTCAGCAGGAAACTATACTAAATCAATTTAGGAATATTCACAGCTGTTCCTGTTGCGTCCATTAAACAACCTGTTCCATTTGTTAATTGATTTATTACACAATATCAGGGAGACAAATATTACAACCTGGTATTCAGGATAAACTCAACTCAGTTGATTTACCATTCTTCATCCGGTGTCCAGTTCATTCCTGATTTTGTCAGTAAAGGATACCATAACATAAGACGCTTTCTCTCAAAACACTGATATTCTCGGTGTCGGATTCTGCTCCAAGAGAATCTTATCCACTAAACAATAAACACTGGATGTTGCATGAAGAATAACAATTACAGCGCTCCAGCAAATATTTATAGTACCACTACTGATGCCTTGTTAAAGGAAATACCAATAAAACCAGTCTTCAGAGTATTCCTTCTGCAAAACTGTGTTAAAAGATGTAGGTCATAAATTCAAGCGAGGAATTTAATGTCACCAAAAAGAGAGAACATTAAACTATAATGACTTCAGTTTAATGTCATCACAAAGTGAAAACATTAAACTATAATGACGACAGTTTTCGAGAACATCAATATACAAAGTAAGTTGTGAGGGAAGTATCATCGATCGCAAGATGACTGACCACAGATGTGGTCAGACCAGCTGTAGTGGAGTATTGAGTTTAGGTAACTAGATATTAGGAGATAGAGTGGACACAGAGTCAATACACAGTGTGTGATAAGGGGAATAAGCTAACTGCTTTAAACATATAGGCTAAGGTGTCAAAGTTACATATTCTTGCTGTCATGCTTAGTCTTTATCACTTTTTCATTTGATCATAAATTGTCAATAGATTCTGCAGATCTGATAAATGTACATAGTAAAGAAAGAGAATCACTACCAAACAATCCTTGATCATGATACAAGAATTTGCTACGCTCTGTTAAAATCAACAATTCTTAACAATATTTACAAACAGATGTCCAGATAGAGGTGAGGTGAGGTGAAATTGGGTTTAACGTCGTGCTTGAGAATATTTCGCTCATATGGCAGCGTGCATGCATGTGTATGTGTAATGCGGATCACTAAATTGAAGCTCAATAGATTCTGCCCATCTGATACCAATGCGCATAGTGAAGAAAGAGAATACCCTACTCAAACAATCCTTGATCATGATACAAGTCCTTGTTGCACCAAATTAATGCTGAAGCTCTGTTACAAACAGAACAAATTTTAGCGCGTTTTTGTAATATGGAACCCGACAAACTGATGTCCGAGGAGATAGACCACTACCAAGATCTGTCTGTCAGATAGAATTCCAAGATCTGTGAGCATATTTATAAATTTTGAGTACTACCATAGTCTCCTCACTCCTCATATTGTTTCCATGTCATCATACTAGAGTGAAACTGTTATAATGTTCCTCATTTACATGTGAAATGTATCTGTGTATTTCTATATCTTTGTACCTACTGTGTTTATGTATGTAGTTTATAGAATATTGCCACTATTCCTTCATGGAATGCTATGCAATAAATATATTATCCATGACATACCTAAATTTCAACATTTGATGAGTTTGGTACTGAGGTGTGCTAGCTCATAGTCTCTGTGACATAACTTTAACTTTTGCAAGTTCCTCTTTGAAGGCTGAATGTCTTCAAGATTTCGGAAGCGCACTCCAGTGGTCTCTGTATAATGAGATGATATTACTGCTGAGTGAGTGAGTGAGTGTTGTGTAACACCTCTTTGAAACATATTCCAGCTATATCATGTCGTGTCAGCTTCATGTGGGAGAAAAGCTCGAAGTGATGCAGGTCTCACATGTTTAAGTTTTTTTGTGAAACAAATATGGACATGGTGCTGACATACCTAGAAATGTAATCTGGGAGAACATGGATTGGAACTGATAATCACACGTTTGTGTTAACCCTCATGATGCAATTCCGCTATTGGGCGGCTACTGCACACTACAGATATCACTGCATGTGCTTGTAAGAATTCACTCAAACATTATAAAATACTTACATTTAGCTGAAAAGGATACTCAACCCTGCAACCATTTGTTGATTAAGAACCTAAGTTCTCCAAATGATGCAGGGCTTTTTTTTTACACCTGTGGGTGAACAATTATGTGAATATTGCTGGTAAAGACAATAGGCACGGTTAACTTTGAACAAACATACAAATGTACAATACTGGTACTTCTGGAGGGATGTGACAAGATGTGATCTTCTTGCAGAAATAACATATACACATAAACACATAACATCAGTGGCTGTCCATTGTGAGATTTGCCTAGTGGTTTGGTTGATGAGTTTGGTGAAGGAGAATATTCGCAATTTCACTGATAAGTAATAGTAATATGTGGGGAATAGAACCAGGCTTATGGTGGGAGCTCATATCCAGGCACCCATCCGCCCTTTGCTCAGTGGTTTGATTGATGAACTGAAAGGAGAATACATTTACTGAGCATGTTGATTCTTTAGATAAAGATCCAGTTCTAGCCGCTGAGCTACTCTGTGACTATTCCTAAATTAACAAATTCGATTCAGATAATCAGAACCAAAACACACTTTAAAAACAATGTATAACATTATTCGCTCATCAGATATGTTTTGAAACAAGTGAGTGAGTGAGTGAGTATGGTTTTAAGCTGCTTTTACCAATATTCCAGCAATATCATGGGGGGGACACCAGAAGTGGGCTTCACACAGTTACAAGCAAACGCTTTAACCATTAGGCTACCATACCACCCCTGTTTTGAAACAACTAATTGTAAGATAATGGGTATCTGCTAGACATTCCAGTTACTAATCTCAATCTACTATATGAGTTAACATGGACAGGGACCGCCTCCGTGGTGTAGTGGTTAGGAGCGTCCGCCCGGAGAGGAAGGTCGCGTGTTCGATCCCCTCGACCGGCGTCATACCAAAGAGCGTTAAAATATGGTACTTTGTTGGGCCCCTGCCTGGGCATTTCGGCATTAATGGGTATAACAAGGACAGGTCTGCTTCGAGTCAGTATAATGTGTCTGGAGTGGGGTAACCATGCTTCACTTTCGGCATGGTATCTCAGTTGAGCTAGCACCATAAAACCAGCTTCAGTCTAGTCTGGCTAGTACAAACGGCCGCACATACACATATTACACACATGCACATCGTCATATGGCCGAAATATTCTCGCGACGTTAAACCCAATTTTACCTCACCTAACATGGACAGGATCATCCCACAGTACTGAAATCTCCTTTTCATGACCTATCTCCAAACTAATACAATAACAGCCGAGCCACTGTTGAAATACAGAGCATTGACAATCTTAGCACCAAGATCGGCTTCTTAAAACAGGACCACAACTGCAACAAAGCCCCAGAAAACTAAAGATTTTCAAAGGTGACCTCATTTATCACTGGAAATAACAGCCCTACAATTAAAGGATTGACCACAGTGATAGGGACTATGTCTGGTCCTTTTTTCACAAATCCTAACCCTGATAACAGAGGTCAGGGAAACCCCAATCATTCAGACCCTGAAGAGTATAGGGTCAAGGGTCAGATAACAGTACCTGGATCTCCTTACACCCAAGGTGTGCTCAGACTGTACATGTTTATCATTATGGGCGGGGGCAGGGGCTGGGTGCTGGAGCACAGTCAATAGGACAAACAAACAGAATGGTATGTTTATCTGTCCAGATCTCACCTGATGATGTTTACTGAGACCTGGATGCTTAGTAAAGACTCCTATGTATGCTTGTTGACAAGAAAAATTGGAAGATGATGGTAATTCTTGTTTTGATGTCTGGCATGCGTGGAATGTTGACTTTTCTGGGTATTTTTATGAATACCTATCAGTGTGAGTCAGTTTATCAGACATAGGATTAATCTTGTTAATTTCGGACATAAATATAACGGCCCGACATAAATATAAAACATATAGGTAAATATAGGCTAAGGTGTCAAGTTGCATATTCATGCTGTCATCATACTTAATCTTTATCAATTTTCATTTGATCATAAATTGTCAATAGATTCTGCAGATCTGATAAATGTACATAGCAAAGAAAGAGAATCAATAACAAACAATCCTTGATCATGATACAAGAATTTGCTACGCTCTGTTAGAATGAACAATTCGTAACAATATTTACAAACAGATGTCCAGATAGAATCTCCAAGATCTGTGAGCATATTTATAAATTTTGAGTACTACCATAGTCTCCTCTCTCCTCATATTGTTTCTATGTCATTATACTAGAGGGAAACTGTTACAATGTTCCTCATTTACATGTGAAATGTATCTGTGTATTTCTATATCTTTGTACCTACTGTGTTTATGTATGTAGTTTATAGAATGTGCCACTATTCCTTCATGGAATGCTATATGCAATAAATATGTTATCCATGCAAATACAGAGCATTGACAATCTTAGCGTATCTCCAAGATCGCTTCTTAAAACAGGACCACAACTGCAACAAAGCCCACCAAACTAAAGATTTTCAAAGGTGACCTCATTTATCACTGAAATAACAGCCCTACAATTAAAGGATTGACCACAGTGATAGGGACTATGTCTGGTCCTTTTTTCACAAATCCTAACCCTGATAACAGAGGTCGGGAAACCCCAATCAGCCAGACCCTGAAGAGTATAGGGTCAAGGGTCAGATAGCAGTACCTGGATCTCCTTACACCAAGGTGTGCTCAGACTGTACATGTTTATCATTATGGGCGGGGCAGGGCTGGGTGCTGGGCAGAGTCAATAGGACAAACAAACGGGAATGGTATGTTTATCTGTCCAGATCTCACATGATGATGTTTACTGAGACCTGGATGCTTAGTAAAGACTCTATGTGTATGCTTGTTGACAAGAAAAATGGGAAGATGATGGCAATTCTTGTTTTGATGTCTGGAATGCGTGGAATGTTGACTTTTTCTGGGTATTTTGTATGAATACCCATCAGTGTAGTCAGTTTATCAGACATAGGATTAATCTTGTTAATTTCAGACATAAATATAAAACATATAAATATAAATATACTAATGTCATCAAAATAACCAATAATCTTGAATAAGAAACAGTGTTACAAAATGCCACTAGTCCTTTATCAAGTCAAAAGGTGAAAAGAAATTGCAAGAATTTGAAAGGTTTACCCACATAAGTCCTTCAGAGGACTACCAAAGTAAATGAGTTAGGTCATCAATAGTAAGTCACAAAACTTTGTGTGTTTGTTCATTAAACAAGTGACTTGCTTGATAGAGGTGTTAGTAGCTACACGAAACGTCACTCATATTGATAATAATAAAGTTGTGTATTCATAGAACTCCCCCTGTTGTTCATCACACCTACTTCTAAATGCCACTCACACATGTTTGTTTGTTGTTCTATACCATATGTATATACATCAAAATTCAAGCTATAAAAAGGCGTAAGTAGTCGTATCAAGACCAGATGATCCAGTGATTGAGCAATGCTTGAACATCACTAGGGTACAATGAGTGAGTGAGTGAGTTTAGTTTTACGCCGCACTCAGCAATACTCCAGCTATATGGCAGCGGTCTGTAAATAATCGAGTCTGGACCAGACAATCCAGTGATCAACAGCATGAGCATCGATCTGCGCAATTGGGAACCAGTAACCTGTGTCAACCAAGTCAGCGAGCCTGACCACCCGATCCCATTAGTCACCTCTTACGACAAGCATAGTCGGCCTTTGTGGCAAGCATGGGTTGCTGAAGATCTATTCTACCCCGGATCTTCACGGGTCCTAGGGTACAATGACATGAATCAATCACATCATCGAACCTGACCATGATACAACCAGCACAGGTTGGTTGGGACAAGTTCTAACCAAGAATCCCCACAGCAATATGAGGACTACCAACTTAAATGAGCTTGCTTCTGTTATCACTAGAGTAAGACAACACATAGTCTCTGAGAACATCCAAACTGGCACAGATAATATTGAAATATACAAATAGAACATTATGCAGGTTCTATTTTAGTAAAGAAACATAAAATAGAACTAACATTATTTCTTACAAATTCTTCACAATCTGAAATGTAGCTTGCAGTCACTTTGAAATAATTAAGGTGTTGCATTCACATAAATTTTGACTGAGCAGCAATAGCAAATGCCTGTTTAGTTTCTCATAAAGACCCTAAAACAAAAATTCACAAAAATCCCAACTATGAGCATAATATTCAAGCAGATCTTCAGTTCCAGAGCTTCTCAGGCCTCCTTTCTACCATGTATAAAATTCAAGAAAAACACCTCAAAATATTTTAATTTCTGAGATTGAAACTGGCCTTCCAGGACTAGCCTGTGGTGGTTGTTTAGCAAGACAATAATGAAGCATGGCACCTAAGGCTAATCAGACCAAATGAGGGTGAGATGTGGAGGAGAGGCAAGCAAGGTTCATTTTCCCAGAGATGATTTATCACAGCCAGAAAGAAACACTTTTCAAAAATGTTATTGCATGCAGTCAAAAGTATTAGGGCCCACAACAGAGAATGAGGTAGTTTGGATGATGGGAAGAACATTTCTTTCTTCCTCGTAGTTGGCAGGTTCTCAGAGGCAGTCATGAGGCAAAGTTATCTGTGAGAATGCAATCAACATTCCTTTGCTCAAGCGGCACAACTTGTCAGGATCTCCAGTCTTAACTGGTGTTTACACTGTGAAGTGAAGCTGGAGTACCAAATCATATACACACCTGCTAATGTCCTATGTAATATAGGCTGTACAAGCGTAAGGTTGGAGAGTATGATAAGAAATACATACTTTCTGATATCCTATGCAGTAAATGCTGTACGACAATATGGAGGGAGTACTATACCATATACCTACATTTTGGTCCTGTGCAATATAACTCGTACAAGCAAACAGAGGGAATACAATTTTGTATACACACCTGTTGATGTCCTAAGCAGAAAAGGGATAGCCTGTGGTTGAAGGATTTGCTTATCATACAGAAGGCCTGGGTTTGGTTCCCCAAATGGGTATAATCTGCAAAGACCATTGCTGACATATTGTTAAAAGTGGAGTAAACCCCCACTCACTCACTCACTCACCCTCTGCAATAGAGTCTGTACAACCATGTTATAAAACAAGAAGATTTAGCCAGCACTATTCCATTTGCATCAGGAAAAAAAATTGTCTTGAGAGAAATGTATTGTATAATAAAAGATCTCATAGACTAAATGTTTTAGACCGAAAAACATGAAACTTTGATAGGAAAAGGCAAATACATATAAATTAAATAAAAGCCCCAGTGAGATGGGAGAACATGGAAAAACTAGACTTGCTTCAATCAGACTACAGCATTACACAAAGGCTTGCTAGAAAGGAAAATAATATGGTCCAGAGACTGTGAGACAGACCAACCTTATGTTATCCTTACTTGGGTCTGTTAATCTTTACTTCATACACAAAGGCCATAAAAATTTCAAGTTAAATATGATCCTCACCAAACTTATTACTTAAGGACTTTCCCTTGACAGTTTTATTGTACCATGTTCCTAAACTAGAAAACTCCCTGTGTGCTGTTTTGTTTATTTATGAGATACGACATCAGTTCTACCAAACAGTCATGCTTCATCACATCTTTATCAGTTGATGAACACATATGCCTTGAAAACCTTGTGTAAAAACATGCATGTCAAATATTACTTCCTCTTTCCGAATTGTATAAAAGTGATTGTTGCTAAACAGTTTATATCATAGAGGGAACAGTTTTATATCATAGAGGGAACAGTTTTATATCATAGAGGGAACAGTTTTATATCATAGAGGGAACAGTTTTATATCATAGAGGGAACAGTTTTATATCATAGAGGGAACAGTTTTATATCATAGAGGGAACAGTTTTATATCATAGAGGGAACAGTTTTATATCATAGAGGGTATGAATGAGAAGAGTACAGATTGTGCTTCTGTTCCTGCCTATGGGGTGTGACTTCTGCTTCTCCACCCACTATTTGTTATGTCCAAACTGCATGCAAAATAGATAATATGAAGTAAAAATGGGTCCAGTTAAGTATTTAGTCTGTCATACAGACCCTGAAGCAAATATATCCAAGAAATCCCACGCAAGTCTAGAAAATGTGGCAAGTCTAGATTTCTAAATCTGAAGAAAGTCTCAGGGCTCCTTTTCATTATATTATATATTTTTTATTATGAACATTTTGCTTCTGTAAAATGTGTTCATTTCAGAGACCAGTTGTTAGTTTATTAAGTATTGTGACACTGGTTGTGTGATCTGTCCCAGTACACAAGGTAGTCGGATCATGTATTCATCTGGTCCCGACATCAGCCACTTTGATCTAATGGCAAGGCCAAGGGATGAAACAAATCAACGGAATCTGACCCAAGAGGTGTCTTCTCCAACTACCATGTCACATGACAACTTTCTGTACAACAAAACAACCTACATCTTGATTTATGACCTGGCTAAATTCATCGGTATGAACAGAATGATGCTGCCCTTGATGCTATCAACCATGGAACACTGTCTGCACAAGATGTAAGCATGCAAGATAACACTTTAAATAGGTTAATTACATTACTTAAATTTAATGCTTTTCCTTGTTTCCAAAAAGATCCTCATCTCTATCGGTAGCCATAGCAACCATATCTTTTCACTAAAAACGTCTATCCATCAGATATAATATTATGTTGAAATCCACACCCAAGCCTACCACTAGCTTGCCTGATATGTTGTCTGTGATACAAACCCTAAATATATCCAAGAAAGCCCATGCAAGTCTACAATACTTGGCAAGTCTAGATTATCACAGACTCTGGGCTCCTTTTCACTATATCTTATGATTATAATTTAGGAACTGCTTTTTCTGTAAAATAGTTTCATTTCAGAGACTATATGTCAGTCTACTTAAGATGACACAGTGCTTATCCCAACTCTGAACCTCTTACATGTAAATCATCCACATCAATGATATAGAAAGCATTTGTTGTGTTTTCTTAACCTGAACAAGACCTGTATGATGAAACTAACACATAAATCTGAAACACATGCAGAAATACAAACGTGAACGCCAGAGAATAACTGCTCTTGATTATCTGACACAACAGATTCCTTTGAAAAGTTGACTCTCAAGGCAGCATGGCAGTGAAAATTATATGAAAGAATCGTTTAAAATCAGTGATGACACCAGGTGTTCTAAAAAAGGCACTGGTATGTGTTTGTTCATGTTGCCTGGCACCACACAGCCATGCTCGGCCATACGATGAGCATGTAAACACATGTTTATCATTTCTATTTCCACAAGTAGAAGACTCGAGTCATATTTCATGACTCCAAACAGATACATGTTCTGAAACATTAACCAAATTCATAAGGGAATGTTCTTAAACACTATCTTCTTCAGCATGTTGGAACCTTTTCAACCATTCCAGCAACAATATGAGGAATACTTCAACTCTCACCACATGGTGTTGATGGCCAAGTATATAGCTTACAGATGCTACCTGAAATAACCTACAGCCTCAAGGTGACAACACCAAAATATCTAAAGGGAATTTCCCAAAGTCCTTTGTAACCATGGCATTGGTCTTGTGTTACACGCAAGTTATGTGCCTGGTGAACTTTACCTCTTAAACAACAATTAATAAGAGAGATTAGAGAAGGAAAAATAACTGTCATCCCTGAAATGAGCATGTACTATGACAATAAGATATGTCAGTGTCACACTCACTATCATCACATATTCTTCCCATCATCTTTCACCGAACTCACCTTCCTCAACAAACTCCATCTCCTCAAAGTCGGCCACGGGTAATGGCGATCCTTCCCTCCATGGTTTCAGCGATTCCTCCCCATCCTCCTGTTTATCCAGGGGAAGATCACCTCCATCTGGGCCCTCTTCCGTATCCATATCCGAAGGTTACCCCAATTTCCAAAGAATTTTTATGTGAATCCAAAAACTTACGGCCACCCCGTTCAGATCTGGGCCAACATCGCACAGCAAGCACCTTGTTCGTCAGGTGCCAAAAAGTACAATCCGAGGGAGAACTCTGTGATCTATGATAACAACCCCTAGAGCACACGGCTGAGTGGAACACAAGCACTGTCTAAGACTCCAAGTTCACACATGGACCTGATTCAATGCTCTGAGGCACTTCAGGCTAGTCCTATGGTGCACTGTGTTGGTGTATGAGAGTGTTGGTGTTTGAGCCGTTGCTGCTGCCTTCCTGTCATTCTAACAAGGTGTAGTATCAGTGGAGGAGGATGAGAGGGGTATCTTGCCTGCTGCTGCAACCGGAGACTACCAACAACATCTGCTAGGGAGATACAGGGAGATGCTCCGAACTCTCCTGAAGCGGAGGAGGAAAGTTTACCCTGATAGAGGATTGATGAATGGGCGAGAGGGACACACGGTGCAAATGGTCAGGTGGGATGGAAACAATACCAACTGGTACTTTTCATGAGAAGAGTAATAATTCTAAGTGTAAAACGTAATACACTTGTGCAAAATAAAACTTTGTTCTGAAGAACCATTCATACCATATTTCTTTGATGTTACAACCAACATATGATAGTCTGTCTCTCAGACCCTAGAGAATAAATTGCAGCTGAATCCAACTCAAGTCCTGAAATGATTCGGCAAGTCTAGATTGCCTCAGGTCAAAGCCAATAAGCAGTGTTCTGTGCTCCGTTTGAATTTCACGTTTTGACGATAAATACGTTTTTAAATAAGATAAGTTTATTTCTGGAACGAAACGTTGCAGTCAGACAGATACGAAGTATTTAATCAAAACAGTTTAAAGGTTAGTTCCATGTCTAAAAGTGAACTTGAATTAACAAGCAATCAGACTCTAGCTGAGAAGGATTGAGAATATATAGAAACAGTCCTTCCAGATGTTTTCCTGTCTTGGGACCATTGGACTAATGATCGTGCCCAGCCTTGCACATGTATCACTTGTTAGTAAATCTTATCTCCCAAAGGAAAAACTGATCTGAATGAGGGCTTTAGATATTATAAAACATGATGTTATTGTTTTTATTTATTATATCTATGAATAAACTATTGTGTTTATTTATTATATCTATGAATAAACTACTTAAGTGGATTGGGTGGTCACACTTGGTGCCTTTGATCAAAGGTGTCACACCCTGACAGCTGAGGTTAATGCTCATTTTATCAATCACTGTTTCTTCTGTCCAGACTGTATTATGAAGATGTTTGAGATCTCACAGATGGAATATTGCAGTGTGTGGCTTTCAACAACAAACTTGACCAACTAACAGCTCATATTCAGAAAGTCTCATCAATAACCTGTTCATTATCATATCTACAGTTTTAAATACCTAATCTTAAACTGACAAGTAGTTGTTCTACCACTACAACATCTTCACGATTTCTTGGGGTTTTACATTTAGCAACTGAAAGAAGAAAACCCTTGTGTGAAATTTTCTGACAATCTCAAGGTATAGGCAGGTATAGTTTAATTTGTCATAATTCAGACCAAATAATCTGCTTGTGCTGGATAGGATATACTGAAGTACGTGAAAGATTGGAAGGATAGGATATACTGACGTACGTGAAAGATTGGAAGAGTTAGTGAATAAGTTCATATTTATAGTCACATCAACAGTGTTTCAACCATATCATGATTAAAACAAGTTAAATTATAAAAACCTGTCGACAAAGGACAGTAAACACAAGAGAAAAATCACAGAAACAGAATTTGAAACTAGCATCTAATCTATCACAAAATTTTGATTTCCTATACAGAACAATACAATATACACAACAGGCTGTAAATCTCCAGCAACTGAAGGTCGATCAATGAACTTGGGACCATGGGGACTTACAAGTACCTTTGCTCCCTATTTGGACCCTAGCTGGATTTACACTATCCCTTCAGCCGATGGCAATTGTGTTTAAATTTATTCATAATTAAAATCACAAATATACTACGATTAAGAATCTGTGAGGCTTAAATTTACTTTGAAAGTTTTGGGACTTATGTACCCTCTCAAAAAGATTGGAAGAAAACTATGTCTCTCATTTTGAACCATGTTGAGAACCCCCCATATGTTAGCGCTGTAATCGCCACATGCTGTCTGTAACACTCACAAATTAGCACCATAATAAACCATTCCAGCACTTAACCACGTTCCACTGTAAACAGGAGCAGGGCAGGTGAGAGTGAGTGAGGGAATTCTGTCCCCCTCATCCATCCAGCAACCAATGTGATGCAATATTCTACTATACATCTGCAACGTTTACCAGGAACCAGACCTGATCCAGCAACCAATGTGAAGCTATATTCTACTACACATCTGCAACGTTTACCAGGAACCAGACCTGATCCAGGTGCCTGATGGCTGAATCACCCCTGTCCCGAGCCAATAGACTAACACTTAGTCTCTGAACATAATATAATTTTGATAGTAACAAATAAACCCATTTAAATTGATGGGATGGGATGGGTTCTAGACTTGCTTCACTATGGGCTTTAGCATTGCAGGGAAGGCTAGGCAGTAGGGAAAATACTGTGTTTCAGGGACTGTGAGACAGACTACCCAACTGCCTTCTTGATGTTGTACCAACTGTGATGTGACGTGCTCCAACTGTCACTGGGAACATTAGATTCAACACTCAACTCAAAAGTTGTTGTAGTGTTAAGTTAATGTGGCTTCATTAAGAGGAGAATTTGAAAACACATTTTAAACATAATTTATACTAAAAAACTATCCACTACAATAAGCACCCAAGGTTTTTAGAAAATTGACAAAGTGGGGAGCTCACAGCAAGTTGAATTTCTTTTCAGAAAACATGTAGTAAACAAACTTAGTTCACCGGCTGATTACAGTAGAATGATTACAAGGTAATTACACTCCCCTGTGTTGCTGTGGTCTGTCAGAATATCTGTAACATACACAAGACTGTCGTGTCAATTTCCTATCTTAGTAGGGCTGGGTGTATAATAACTACAGACACATCAGTGTACAAGTTGGTCCAAGGCTATACAGTTAATATAGTGCATTATTCGTGTAACTAGCACAGTGATCAGCCCCCAACCTGCCAGTGGGAATGTGTGGACAGTTAAAATATGCTGGTGGTAATGAAGCCAACACCTGTACCAGATCCGATGATAATATTGTAGTACACATATATCCACCTAGGATGGGTACACTGACTGACTGACTGAGTTTAGTTTTACGCCGCTTTTAGCAATATTCCAGCAATATCACGGCGGGGAACACCAGAAATGGGCTTAACACATTGTGCCCATGTGGGGAATCGAACCCGGGTCTTCGGCGTGACGAGCCAACGCTTTAACCACTAGGCTACCCCACCGCCCCTAGGCTGGGTACAAGCTGTTGAGATCAAATACATTCAAATTGGGTTTTTACTCCTAGTGTATGGATAAGCAAAAGCTGATCTTACTACCCATGAAAGTTTTTAACTAGACTCGGTCTTCGGACTAGTTGCTCCAGTCACAGGCTTCAAGAATGGCATCTGATGTCCATTGGATGAAACATAGCACCTAAGGCGTAAGTAGATGCAGCTAGGAACATTCTGGATAAGCAATTTTCATTTCCTCAATGAGTCTGGTTTTTGGATCGACCCCGGATGTTACATCTTTTCCATATCTTCTGTCAATTATCACCTAAGGTCTACATCACATAAATCAATGGCATCCATGTGGAAAGTGGAAATTATAGCACCCCCATAGGGCCCCTTGTACCTTCTTATAAAAGCAACTAAAACCTCTGAGTTTCCAATTGTGTAACCAAACTGCATTTTTTGTGTCATCCTTTAGTTTTTTTGTTGATTGATCTTCCAAACAATTTTAGGAATACCACCCAAAAATTCCTTCAATGTTTATTTTTTTCACTGAAGGCCAATGTTTAGTTTAAACTTTTGAAATACACTTAAATTTATAGAAAAAGAACATTTTTCTTCAAAGCAAACATTACATGTGAAAACAGAAATATATCACTCAAATCCTTCTCTAAATCACAAAGTAAAAAGTTCACGGCAGGAGATTGAAACATTTCCACTGTGAGAGAGGTTTTATGCTAGTTTAAACGTTACTAAAGCAATTACAGCCATACCTCGGCAAGGGACGTCAAGATTGGGCTTCATGAATAGTAACCCATTGGGGAAATCAAAACTTGGTCTTTGCAGTGACAAGCACATTTTAATCACTAGGCTCACCCCCAGCTCCATGATACAGTGACGGTAAGCCTGACCATACCAGCATCAAAACTTGATGTATCGATGAAGAGGTCCATCAGGGCCAACCCAGGTGTTAAGTCTGTATTCTGTGTGGAGGAAATAGAGTTACTGGATTTGTGGTGTTAAGAATTATGGTAGTCCTTTCAGATCTCTGCCTGTCTTGGGACTTTTGAAATAGTCACCCTAAATGCATAGCATTATATTTTCTTATCTGTTGTTCCTAAGAAAGACTGGTCAGGAGGAAGAAAAATGTCTAAATGACAATAGCGGTGACATGATACATTAGTGCACCATAGAATATACCCGTCAATATCCACACACAGGACTGACTGACTGAGTTTGGTTTTACACTGATTTTAGCAGTATTCCAGCAACATCACGGCAGGGGACACCAGAAATGGGCTTCACACATAGTACCCATGTGGGGATTCGAACCCGGGTCTTCGGCGTGATGAGCCAACGCTTTAACCACTAGGCTACCCCACCGCCCCTCCACACACAGGAACAATATGCCATATATCTAATTCTTGACAAAGAAACATGTTCAATGTCATTTGTCTCCAAAGCGTTTTAGCGTATTATAGCCTGTGTTTGTGTCTCAACTTATTCTTTCAGCTGTTTCAAATTGGCGTCATGTCTTATTCAGTGAGCAAGATAACAAAACTTGACATTTATGTACATAAACTCAACTGGTTCTTTAAAAAACTCAACGTATTTAGGCTACAATGAACAATCAATGAACATATTATCAGCTAATCCTTTGAACAAAGTATGCTGCTTTTACACAGGCACCTAGAAGTGGGTGCATTAATGTCTGCTTCTGTAAACCTAAATATGACATTTTAGACAAATCCACTCTGCAAGATAACAGTGAGTTTAGTTTTACGCCGCCTTTAGCAATATTCCAGCAATATCACAGCGGAGGACACCAGAAATGGGCTTCACACATTGTACCCATGTGTGGAATTGAACCCAGGTCTTCAGCATGACATGGAACACTTTAACCACAAGGCTACCCCACTGCCCTACAAGATAACAGTGATTACTTCATCAATATATTATTGGTTATTCCTTTGATTGAAGTATTTTGCAACTCAGAATTCCTCTCTTGCTCTGCTGCCACATCCATATTACATAATACGTTCACAAAATCAAACTTTTTCATAACAAAATCCTAGAGTGAATAATTCCACCTGACATGAGAAATGCCGAATGAGAACCACTGATTGCTCTATATCCTTGACACCCTCAGAGGCAGGTTGACCTATGTTAAATTGTTTTAGTCTAGGGAATCCGAGTGCTGCCACCACTGATCAATTCTTGTAATAAGCTATTAACTGAGCATCGAGTGAATGACGACAAATGCACAATTGTACGGCTTAAATGATAACATGACAAGAAGGAAGCAGTAATTGGTGTATTGCATGTAATCTGCCTGAAAACATATGTCATCATTGTTTTGGGGTCCATGAAATGAACTTCATTGTTGCAGAAATAATATGTATACATAATTGCTGCATACTGAAGAACACACTGTACATAGACATACATGGAAGGTGACAGTCTTTCGTGAACATAAGAATTCAAGGGGATTCCCCTGGTTTTCAAAGAGGCACTCACTGCTGGTCTGGAAGCCCAGTATGTCAGGTGAATATGGTGTCGTCCAGAAGACTACAAGGTGGAATTCTGTTTCCATTGGCAAGGTTAGGGATTGACTTCACTGGTAATTACCAACTTCTGAAAATGCCCCCGCCTAATTATATGTATTATGTTCATGTTATAAATCTATGTCTATTGTACTAGTCATCTCTTGTTCTACCTGGCTTAACTATTCTCTTCGGTTAGAACATGATAGTACTCTACCATTGAATGTTGCTCTATGTGTCAGTACTGCCGCAATAGGTGGAATATTGCTGAGTGCGGCATAAAACTAAACTCACTCACTCACTCTGTATCAGTTACTGGTACACAGTATAAGGACTTACAGAACAGGACTGATATGATCTAGATGGAATTTGACATTGTGCACTGTTGCATATAAAACATTCACAGTTCCTGACAGATTGCCTATTGATATATCAATTGCACCCATGCAGGGCCCCACTAATTCCAAGTTGTACACACCTATACAGTGCCCCAACCTTAATGTTGTACACACCTATACGGGACACCAACCTCAATGTTGTACACACCCATACAGGGCACCAACCTCAATGTTGTTTACACCCATACAGGGCCCCATTACCTCTATGTTGATCATTTCAAGAAGAAGTACCCCAAAATCAGGAAATCTGTAAGATCCATCAAACTATTCTTACACTAAGCCAATTGACTGGTGAAACCACACCTCATCGCCTGCGAAACCTGTCAAGTATTTCATCCCATGCATATCATGCCTGATGCCAAACTGCTGGTTTTGCAGCGTTTCCTTGTTTTTGCTACTTTGTGAATGTAGCAATGATTACTGTAATATCAATAGAATGTTCAGCTAACTTGCACTTTCAACACTTCATTTGATAATGTAGGCATTACTTGTCCATCTCAGCTGAGGGAATGGAGCCGATATTCTTGAGATATTCTTGTTTCATTTAATTAGTACACAGGTGAGATGACTGACTGACTGACTGACTGAGTTTGGTTTTACGCCTCTTTTAGCAATATTCTAGCAACATTACGGCAGGGGACACCAGAAATGGGCTTCACACATTGTACCCATGTGGGGATTCAACCCGGTCTATGGCGTGACGAGCCAACGCTTTAACCACTAGGCTACCCCACCGCCCCCAGGTGAGATGAGGTGGCATGGGCTTTAATGTTGTTTGTGAGATTATTTACCTATCATGTGTACCCATACAGCCTGGGGATCGAACCACTCATCTTCAGCTCTCTAGGAAGACACCTTATCTACTAGACATGGGACAGTCCAATATTAAGGAAAAGCACACGGTGATCAGAAATAGGTAATATGACACCGATCTTACAGTAAATGAGAGTGAGTATGGTTTTACCCTGCTTTTAGCAATATTCAAGCACTATATGGTGGGAACACCAGAAATAGGCTGAACATCTTGTCTCAATGTGGGGAATCGATTGCCACATTGGTGTGACTGTACATAATCGTGTCTGCAAGAGTGATTAAATGAGTATGGTTTTACGCCACTTTTAGCCAGCAAGTGAGTGAGTGAGTATGGTTTTACACTGCTTTTAGCAATGTTCCAGCAATATCTCGGTGGGGGACACCAGGAATGGGCTTCACACATTGTACCCATGTGGGGATTCGAACCCGGGTCTATGGCGTGACGAGTCAACGCTTTAACCACTAGGCTACCCCACCGCCCCCAGGTGAGATGAGGTGACATGGGCTTTAATGTTGTTTGTGAGATTATTTACCTATCATGTGTACCCATACAGCCTGGGGATCGAACCACTGATCTTCAGCTCTCTAGGAAGACACCTTATCTACTAGACATGGGACAGTCCAATATTAAGGAAAAGCACACGGTGATCAGAAACAGGTAATATGACACCGATCTTACAGTAAATGAGAGTGAGTATGGTTTTACCCTGCTTTTAGCAATATTCAAGCACTATATGGTGGGAACACCAGAAATAGGCTGAACATCTTGTAATAATGTGGGGAATCAATTGCCACATTGGTGTGACTGTACATAATCGTGTCTGCAAGAGTGATTAAATGAGTATGGTTTTACGCCACTTTTAGCCAGCAAGTGAGTGAGTGAGTATGGTTTTACGCTGCTTTTAGCGATGTTCCAGCAATATCTCCAGCAATACACCAGGAATGGAGCTTCACACATTGTACCCAATGGGGAATCACACATTGTACCCATGTGACAAGTAAACACTTTAACCACAAGGCTATCCCACCGCCCATAACCGCCTCCGTGGTTAGAGAGTCCGCCCGGAGAGCGGAAGGTCGCGGGTTCGATCCCCGGCCGCGTCATACCAAAAGACGTTAAAATATGGTACTTGTTGGTCCCTGTCTGGCGCTCGGCATTAATGGGTACAATAAGGACTGGTCAGCTCGGAGTCAGTATAATGTGTCTGGGTGGGGTATTCATGCTTCACTGCGGCAGGGTATCTCAGTGGGCTAGCACTATAAAACCAGCTTCAGTCTGGGCTAGTACAAGCAGCCGCACATACACATACACATGCATGCACGTCGTCATATGAGCGAAATATTCTCAAGCACGATGTTAAACCCAATTTCAGCTCACCTCACTCACCGCCCATCTGTCTGCAAGAGGCAGAAAAATGTTCACAGAATATAACCTGATCAATGATGACACAGCACCTTTATCACCATGGACACAGCATTTGTCCTGAGATTGGCATTAAGGGAGATGGCGGCACTCATTATACAGAGACATAAGGACTGGTCAACTGAACAAAGAGACAGAAGTGTGTCATCTTACCACCTGTACTCATGCTAGGGAGTCCCATAATCCAACACAGAAATAGATAGAATGGACATAAAACTAAGCCCACTTTGTGAAACAAGGAC
The DNA here is from genome assembly GCF_003918875.1 of Haliotis rubra. Classification (NCBI taxonomy): domain Eukaryota; kingdom Metazoa; phylum Mollusca; class Gastropoda; order Lepetellida; family Haliotidae; genus Haliotis; species Haliotis rubra. The sequence goes on from NW_025767723.1 coordinate 877,721, forward strand.
CACCTCCATCGCCATTGGCAACAAATCCACTGTTCCTCAATACAATCCCATTCATCTTATTTTCACTTATCTTAAGTATATGGTTGGATGGTGCCATAGAGCCAGTGACTTTTACCTTCAATTAGAAAGAGTTATAAAACTAAAGTTCAGTCCTCAAAAAATAAACTTGCAGAATTCGACAAAACTCATAAAATTGAACAAATCACAAACACATACTCATTATTCTGCAATGATTTACAAAGAACATTAGGTACACAGATGCAGTCAGAATCTGGGTGAGTGGCAGTGGGTTGGATTCTTTACAAATCAAAATTTTAAACCTCAATTTTCTAACCATAAAATGCAGCTAGTCTGTGCTTATAAGATCATTTTTGTGCTCAACAAATATTAATGATATTTGTAGATCACTTTACTCAAAAAGTAGACACTGTACTAGACAGCTTCAACTTGAGTGACACATATCTTCTTCTAAGATCAAATAATCCATGAAATGGACAAAAAGCTTTCAAACAATATGCAGCCCAAGCAAAGTTTATTCATACCATTCAAAAGACAAAGTGTTTGACTGCAAAAACAGTTTTATGATGTGTAGATAATACCTAATGACAAAGATAATGTCTCAGTCTCAAAGAGACATGAACTTTTACACCAGACATCAGAGCTTTGTCTTCATTAAGCCCTAAAGGAAAATACATCCTAAAAGCCTTCAAAATGTACAACAAGATTAATGTTAATCAAAATTTACTGAGACTGCTCATTTTTTCCATTTTCAGAGCTGCACGTACTCCATGACTCCAACAGAGGGACAGTGTGTACATTCATCAGGCAGTTCTCGTCAGAAGTTCCTTAAACTGACCACCCATGTGTTAGAGAAAGTCATTACGAGCATTGCTGACAGAATAACTAGGGTATATCCTAATCGTCACAAGAGTAAACTGAAGCTAGCAATTGCTCCTACTTGAGTAGTTCCCTAGATAATAGTATACAGACATAGATAGTCAGTGCTTTACTGCCCCAATAGCCATCCATAGGATCTGTAGACCGTGCCAGTGTGTAGTTGCTATCGCCAACCAAGAACAGGTTTGTCATGTGATAGAGGAGCTGTTTAGGGAGAGATAGGGGAATTCTGGAAGACATATCAATATGGAAAATCATCCAAGTGAATAAAACCCCATTGAACAAAACACAAAACAGCTCCAAGGAGATTTTGTTACATTCAAGACTGTTAACCTGGTGATAGGCACAAGGACAAAGCAGTGACTCCATCTGCTTCAGTGCTCAGTGATTCTCTATAGTACACTGATATATCGTTTAACATGATGTATAAGGCCTGAAAATAATAGTCTTGGTTCTCAGGCAAAGCTGCATCATCACAAAGTCCGCTGCACATTTTGCTTTTATTTCTATTTTCAATACAAAAATGTGTTTGATGTGCGTGCAAAGTGAGCTTGGAAGCCAGCTGATGATAATGGCAGCAGTAGCTTTTCGAGCTTGTTAGGCAGTTCGCTAATTTGGCCAATGACAGTATGAAACTGCATGAAACATCATAAGACATGATGACGTACAAATTGAAAGACCTTTTTTGTACACAGAAATTAATATTACCTGTGTATTTGCCTTGTAAAATAGCCAGACATTGCGATCACACGTTTCACCAATCTGTGGGTGATTAAATTTTGAAAATACTTTCCATGACCAATAAATAAAACAAAGGGCATACAAAATAAGGTACAGTGGTTGGGAGACTCTGTGTCTCCTACAACTAACGTTGCAGCGGGGGACAATAAACGTAAAAATATAGCCCAAGTCCATCAAAGTGGACTACTTTCACCACTGCAGTATGTCGCAGTATCCCATTTACATTGATTCAGGATCGTTCAAACCACCTTTCGATACCCGAAGCCCTAATGAAATGAACCAACATGCGTGTAGGGCTAGCCTTGCTCCAAGACTCTACTGAATGCTAAGCCATGGATTTAAAGTAATTCTATACTTTCAAGAAGCAAGTCTAGATAAGCGGACAGTACAAGGACCAAGTCTGTTAGAGGGATATCTATATTTTTTAGAAATTATCATTGAAACTATTAATTATTACCTTAGAGACTTGTCCAAGTCTATTGTAGGGCCTGCTGGCTCACTGGCATATTTTGTTTTTGCTCATCTCGATTACAAAAATGACATGACTGTGTTTGGGTTCTTTTCCTAAGTAGGATTTTTTCAGCTGTGTCTATCTGTTCTCAGGACACAAATGCTTGAATTTGGTGGGGGTTGGGGTGGGGGTTACTGATCATTTCCTTTACATGAGCAATCTTCTTCCTAACATATTTGTTCCGGCTCATTAGAGTCTGACTGTTCTTCTCGCCACTAACTGTGACTGACAGGTCGTGTGAACTTTGTTTTCATGGTACTCTCCATTGATTGGCTACTGTCCTTGTTGACATGTCAAGTTATGTGCATATAATAGCAATTTCTTGACAAAACAAACTTTTGGAACAAACTTTTTAACTTAGTCTTGATAAGTATCTCTTAGGTAAGTGCCCTAAATTTCATTCATGATTCAAGGGTTGAAATTGTATGAAATATTAAGTTAAAAATCATGGAGTCAGGGCCATGGAAAACATATGGGAAACTGACCACTGACAATGTATTAATACTGTTTTAATTATTGTGCATGTAACTTTCCATTGGTATCTGATATGGTTTTATGTTGGCACTCTTGTCTTGAACATGAAATGTGAAAGTCAACCAATTATCACAAAAATGTCTGTGACAACACTAATCCTGGACTATACCAGAGCAATATTATGTGAGGTGTTACAGTGAGTTATTCACCAAGGCCAACAATGGTTCTGCCTTCTGTGATATTATCTTATTACATCCTCCTGTTGCCATAGCATCAGCTGTATCGCCACATCTCTGGACAAGGTATCAGCTTATTGCTGTAAACCCTACAATCAGCTGATGACCCAGGGCAGAAATGGACTCTTTAATTGAGGTGGCGACAGGTTGACAGGGACCGTGGGTGTGTTGAAGAGGTGGTGATTAAGTCTCTATGCGCAGAGTCAGTTGGGAACAGGGCTTAATGATGTGTAAAGTAGATCATGCCTTCACTTAGCTCGAGATGTAGACATCACGCTTGTATGTGGTAATGTATACCAGTACAAAAGTGATCATATCATATGATTCAATGAGCACCCAAACTGTAAAACATGACAACACCCACATGAACCAACACGATCAGTTTCGTACCTGATGCGACTAAATTTTCTACATTAAACATTCATGATAACCTTTAAGCCACCAGTTACTTTGGACAGAACCTGGAGATTGCTTGCAATATTTTAACTACAGACCTGACTGTGCATGACTTGAGTATTTTGCAACAATGCTGAGTGGGTGATTGATTGATTGATTGATTGAGTGAGTGAGTGGGTGGGAGGGTGATTGATTGATTGATTGATTGAGTGATTGATTGAGTGATTGAGTTGAGTGAGTGAGTGAGTGAGTGAGGATGATTGAGTGAGTGATTGAGTGAGTGAGTGATTGAGTGAGTGAGTGAGTGAGTGAGTGAGTGAGACATATCATTCCCGTTTTATAGAATCAAACCAGGGATTTTGGCATGAAGAGCAAATGATTAAACTACTCGACTAACATACAACCCAGAAGCACACACAAAACCACTTGGACACATTGCTTCCGGTGTTTGAGTAGATATATTTTCAAATGTTTGTTCAACAGGTGTGAAAATTCTGTATTTGTATTTCCAGACCACAAAAGGGTAAGCTCAAACCTGTGAGCGTATCAGCGTACACATGCAGTCTGTGCACCCTAGGGAGTACATAACCACTGCCTCCAGAGAGGCAAAACCATCTTATCCCACAAGGTACCCATTCACTGCTGGGTTAACAGAGGCATATTTCAAACAGTCCACACCACAAAACACATGCTCCAGTGTTGGGCAGGAAGTTCAGGAAACTTTAAGAGCTGCCAAACACAGTCGGGGAATCACCTGCATTCAATGTCACTCTTCATATACAATTTGTAAGGACATGGTCAGTCCAGGGCCTGACTGTTGAATTTACAACAAAAATTATGGGTTGGGAAATTCTAGAACTGAACCAAATCTATTTTCCTTGTAAGCAACAGAGGAAGGTTCTCAGGAAACAATATGATTCCATGTTTTCCTCCACTAGGTGTCATTCTAGTACGTGGCCCCCTGTGCAGGTTATGACACAGAGGTGCTACACCTCCTCAGCTCTCCCTTGTTCCACTAATTAGATCCTGGCAATGAGAGCCACATGTGTCCTCACTATCACTGCCACTGTATCAACTGACAGTGCCAACCCTTCCCACAGAACAACTCTCTTTCACACCATTATTCTACATGTATAAAGACAGTGATTTCTGAAACTAAAACTGCATGTTCCTTGCACATATTAGCTATTTGGAAACATATGTCACCAAAATACTTGTTTTCCAAAGAAAAACGCAAGTTGAACTTAACTTGCCTAAACAACTATTTATTCATAAAATTATCAAATAATGACGCTGTTTATGCATTCCTTACTTTATTGGCTAAACTTGAGATGTTTAATAATGTTGCTGTATTCAAACATTGCAAGCATTCCCTGCATTCAAGAAATTCCAGATCAAGATGCTCAAATGTTTCTTGAACGAAGGAATGAGGACTGGCCCCCAAATCTTTTCTTTTTGTTAATTGGCATATTTGGTAACACCTGAAACTGTAAACAACAACTTTTCTAATTCTTGTAGACTTAATATAAGTGCCTGTAAAACAATGTGTAGAATAGAGAATATGTTCTCTATGAGGAAATACAATACCTCATTTGGGGCATTGATATTTCCGAACTGATAAAAGCATTTTTTCTATTTGTCGGACATGCGAGGGTGGGTGTCCTACCTGCTGCCTCCCTGATCTTCTGCATGAAGCCAGTGACTTCCTCCTCACCATCCTCAGGGCTGCTGGAGGTGCTGCTACGACCTGCATCCATGACGGTATCCCACAATGCTCCACTTTCCACTAACACTGCGACGAGGTATCCATTACACTGTCACCGTGGTTACCTAAAATACATACATGTCATCTTAATTACATGTGTAAGGAAATAACAATTAGTTGGAGAATGATGGAGGCAAGATGAAGGTTTAATCACTCCTGGTACATTAGTAAGTTATAAACTACCTTGTTGCAGGTGACGTCTATGACAAGCTGAACAAATCTACCTATGAGTGAGTGAGTTTAGTTTTACTCTGCTTCTAACAATATTCCAGCAATATCATGGCAGGGGACACCAGAAATGGGCTTCACACATTGTACCCATGTGGGGAATGAAACCCGGGTCTTCAGCGTGATGGGCGAACGTGTTAACCACTAGGCTACCCCACAGCCCTTAAACCTATGACAAAGCTTCAGATTGTGTGTACTTAATTATCTCAGCAGATGGCATAGCTTAGGTTAACTATGACTTAATCATAGAAGGAGTCAGGGAATATTGCTATGAGTTATAAACAATGGATCACACAAACCAGTATGAATCTATGTACGTTTATAGTGGCACCATCAAAGGTCACGTGCACAACTGTGTCCGTTTTGTGACTCCCATTCTTTGATATAGGCCTACTATTGCTGTAGAGCTAAGATAACTTGGTGTGTCTGAGCCCATATAGTCTGTCGTACAGACCCTGAAGCAAATATATCCAAGAAAGCCCACGCAAGTCTAGAAAATGTGGCAAGTCTAGATTTCCTCAGCTTCAGGGTCTCTGAAAATGAAGAAAGTCTCAGGGCTCCTTTTTATTATTATTATTTTTCTTTTACTATGAATTTTTCTATGAGACTTTTTTCTGGGCAAAGTATCAAATTTTGTTATGTTCCATTTTCAAGAAACGACTAGTTGTTAGTCTAGTCCCAATGCCTATATAACTGGGCATCACTATGTATCACTTAACAATCGAGATCCATCACATTTTGTCTGTAACACTGACTGACTGACTCCAGGCGCAATATTCCAGTTCAAGAACACCAGAAATGGGCTTCACTCATTGTACCCATGTGGGGATTCGACAGTTTAACCACTAGACTACCCCACCGCCCCCTAACAGCAGTATCACTTTGTGTATGAACACTGCTGGTTATATGAACATCAGTCATATTCAACATAATTCATCATGTACAGAACTGATCTTCATCCTTAGAAGCAACTAATGGGATCAGGTGTCAGGCTTGCTTTCTTGGTTGACACATGTCATCGGTTCCCAATTACGTAGATCGATGCTCATGCTGTTGATCACCGGATTGTCTGGTCCAGACTCAATTATTTACAGACCTCCAACATATAGGTGGAATATTGTTGTGTTGGGCGTAAAACTAAACTCGCTCACTCACTAATTCATCATGGGCTTCCAACCACTGGTATGTGCCACCCTGGTGTGTGTCCCCTTGATAGAGTAGGCGGAGATACCACAGAAAAGATCTATGAGAAGGGGAGACAAATGTCTTGATTGCTGTCCTCTGCGTTAGTATACAGGTTCAATCGTAATGTTTCCTTCTGTCAAAAACCAACCATACAGAGGACACATCTACATGAACACTTTCAACTGGCTCAATAACATGGATATATTTCATCATAAACTTGTTTTTCCTGCAATGAAACAAAACAATGGCACATTCTATGATTTAATGTATTACAGAGGCCACATAAAGATTGACATTGCCTATAGTATAATATATAACAAAATGTCAACCAATTTTTCACAGCAAAAATGAAATATTCACTTTTCATTTTTTTGTTTTGCACTTTTTTGTTTGTTTTAACTTTCATTTCAAGAACTTTTTTATTCTGAGGAATTAAAACTATTTTTCATGAAATCCTTCATTTACAAGGGGGATCAGATGCTTCATCTCAAGAGTTTAGGAATAAAATAACTATTACCTCAAATGTACTGCATATTTCCAAAAATTACATCTTGAATTTTTAAGTGCACACTAAAAATTCCTTTCAAGTTAACCTCAGCTTAACGTCATAATAAACCAAACTAAGGTATCTGAGTGAAAGATCCGAGGTTATTAAATGAACCCAAACAGCAATTTGATTTCTTTTTAATTGATTCCCTGGAACTTGGCCAACTAATTCTGTGAAAAATAAATTGGTTTGGCCTGACATTTAACAACAAATAACTTTACACAACCTCGATAAACATGAATCCATTCTTCATGAGTTGCACAAAGATGAGAAAGTATATTACAGGTACTTTCTCACAGAACAAGATGTCAGATGTCAAGTGTCTGACATAAATATCTGTTTTCTTTTGAGCATCACTTTCAATTACGCTGCACAGATTTGCAAGTCACTATCAAGGCGACAAAAATCGGTCAGATCTCTTGGCAAGGGCATAATGCAACCCATCCTATTATTCAGCTCTCGTGTTATCATAATCATCGGTTACGCCTCAGTCGCGTCCCATTGAGATTTGCCATCAGTTATGACAGTATGAAAACCACCTCACAATGCCTGCATATGAAAATACCTACCAATTTTCATGACAATGAACACACGACATACTGTGATATATAAATGGGGCAGTATGTTATCTTTGTCATCAGAGCATGCCTTGGTACTACAGGTTATATCCTACACGGAGGTGCTTGCTGGGAGATATCACCCGTTAAAACAATGGCTGAACAATGGCTGTACAATGACTCTTTGCCATCATCTCTGGTGTCTGGGACAGTCACTTGTGATTTTACAGACACAAAACCTGTGATAACACAAGCAAGAACGACATGTGAAGACGCATGGATTCTTTACAACATCGTTTTCATTCAAGAATTTTTCAGAAATTTCAGTGTGACATTCTATTATTCAATATTGCCCAAACAGGACTTGAGGTATGCATGTAGTGTTGATGTGTTTACAATTTGTTCACACAGTTTTACATCACTGAACCTGATTTCATGACAGGACTGAAATGGGTTTAACCAGTCTATAATTTGTGATGATATGTACCAATGTCCTCCAATCAAAACAAAAATGTTTCAACTGAAAAACCTGACAAACCCAAACAATATCAACAATTCATTTTCAAATGATGGAAAAAATTCCTTGTCATGTGCCACCGATATAATCTTCATAATATACTCTTAATTAAAAAACTTTCAAACTGGATACAAAATATGAGCGTTAACAAACTTTTCAAAGACAGACATCTGATGAATGCACCACCATTTCTCCTTATCACCACCCCAAAACACAACGCATGGGATGTACGTGCACTACGCAGTAGCCCCAGACATGAGCATTGGGTGTCACTCTTGATTTTGACGGTTTTCAAGAAGGTCAATAAATCACTGTAGATCATAAATTTTGACAATCATCTTGCATCACACAGTTGATAGCGTTTGTTTCTAGCTGGTTTTTTTGTTTGAAAATGAAAACTGCACACATGCAAATTTCACGTCATACACCAATCATCTTTCAAGAGCGATTACTGTACAAACAACTATGGTCATAAGGAAGTACAAGTGGTGAGGCACTCTAAAAAAATCATTATTATCACATCAACATTGATTAACTCTGATATATCTCCCAATTTTTTCAATTGTAAATTAAAAATGAAGTTCCACTACTTATATTTAGAGTATACAATACACATGAAATACATCACAATGCACAGATAATATATATCATTACAGCTCTGGGCCCCATTTCACAAAGCTCTCGTAGCGCTACGACCACCACAAGTCAGTGTTACAGTATATGAGGTAGGAATGCTACAAGGAAAGTTACGAGATCTTAGGTTTACAAGAGCTTTGTGAAACGGGGCGCTAGTCTAGGTATGTACTTTGCCAACATTGACAACTACTGGAGAATTGAATTCCAAGACTGTAGCAGCACATCAATGGAAGCCCAGAGCCCTAGATAAGATTTAGCTCATGTGGGTACTGTACCCACTGTATTTTTTTGGAGTGGGTATTATGAATGTTGAGTGGGTATTTCATTTTCCGTTACCCACTGCTTTCAAATATGTGCGTATTTCAGTCATTTTACTCACCTAAATATTATGTCATTAAGTAAGCTTACTAAGCAGGTATGTTCTGCCTCATGTCATACCTAATCAAAACCAACTTAAATATAATGGAAATGATATCATAAAAAATCACTCATCCTATACTGACAGTACAACACTTGTCCTATACTAACAGTACAACTTGATAGCAATCAATGTCTTTTTCATTACGCAAGCGACTTTTATAAATATATTCCGTACGCATTTGTTTTAAACTTTTTGCATATCTAACATTTTAAATGCATGATTGGTACACAACAATTATTTTTCAATGCGTAATTGGAAATGTTCTATGCATATTGTACCCAGATACGCAGCTTCTCTGGGCCTCTGGAAGCCACTCACCAGTTCCCCGTACTGCTTAACTCCACTGCTGAAAATGACATCAACATATGCATGTTTACAACAGTCCCATGGCACTCACCAAACAGCTACCAGTAATCCAAGGAATCAAAAACACATTAATCACAAAAATTAACTTCTCCCCCAAAAAATGTGAGAGAGATTTCGGCCAGATACTGACCACTCAGCTCGGTGTCCCTGTATACAAGCTAGTTGCTCCCTACACTGTAGCTAAATGCTGACTAGAATGTCCACTATCACATAACAACATCAAGGATAGACCACCTGTCCACCAGTTTGACCACAACGACCAATTAGCCAGCCTGACTGAGAATCTAATCTCACAAGCGACACCCCCCTCCTCAAAGGTTTAAGTCCTAAGCAACGTTTTATAGTCAACAGCAACCTTAAAAGCCTATTTGCAGAAACCACTGTGCATACCTGTGAAATACCTGAGTTACCTGTACTATAGGTAGACAGTCAGGTGTATCGTGTATTCAGATAGGTGTATCAGGTGGGAGGCTAATGCCTGCATGGTCATGCAGCCACTCGGGGCCAGCTATGGGACAGACTTACACACCTCAAATACTCCCTCCTGGATAAAGTCCATTTAAGATGGGGCACAATTTAGATTTATTGCCTTGTGAAATGCAAAAAGAGCTTTAATCATTAAAGTGTTTATTGTAGTTTGTATGTATTGTACTACTATAACCAAGTTTCTATTGTGATAAGAACACAAATACATTCAAAGTGTAGCACGTCACTGGATGATATTCTTCAGTCCAACACTGACATCCTCATCTGTGATAGGTTTCTGTGCATTTGGACTGATGCAACATAATTAAATACTTGGAAAATAAAGGGTGGTGGGTTAGCCTAGTGGTTTAGGTGGATCGTCATGCCGAGGACCCGGGTTCGATTTCCTACAATGGCACAATGTGTGAAGCCTATTTCTGGTGTCCCCCACCGTGATATTGCTGGAATATTGCTAAAAGCGGCATAAAACTAAACCACTCACTCACTCACACAAGTGAAGTGGTTTCACCTTGGGTCCCCATGTTCAAGACGTGGGCTCCGATCCACAAAGCAATTGTGACGTTGTGACCTGTTGTAACTCTATAGTCTATCATAGACTTATGAATGTTGTAGCCCTACAAACACTTTATGGATCAAGACCTGGACCCCTAAAGACATTCCAAAAACAGAAAGGCAGAACGACATGTGAATATGTGTGGATTCTTTTCACACATTCTTTTCATTCAACAATATTTCAGAAAATTCAAAGTGACATTCTGTTAGTCAGTGTTGCCCAAACAGGACTTGAGGTATGCATGTAGTGTTGTGTTCACAGTTTTCCATCACTGCAGGACACACTGCAAAGGGATGGCTGACTGACTGACTGAGTTTGGTTTTACGCCGCTTTTAGCAATATTCCAGCAATATTACGGCGGGGGACACCAGAAATGGGCTTCACTCATTGTACCCAAGTGGGGATTCGAACCCCGGGTCTTCGGCGTGACAAGCCAACGCTTTAACCACTAGACTACCCCACCTCCCCGCAAAGGGATGGTATACTGTGGGCAAGTTTTTAATCATAAAAGTGACATTTCTCACAAATGCCTATTTAATCTCTATTTAATCTTTACAAACCCTCACTTCTGAAACTGAAACATTACATCACACTCCATATTTTCTTGCATACATCACAGAATTATTTACAGAAAACAGCGGCACAGAAAAGAATGCGCTGAAACTATTATCAAAAAGTTTGTTGACATCTGAACTTTGTTCACTACTATTGAATCTCTGAAAACAAAACTTCACCTGTTGTGAGAGGTTTTATGTCAATTTTCTAAGCACCAAGGGCCCAAATTATTATTACAGCAAACATGGTATTCATTAGGTGAACATTTAGCCCTAGAAAATAGTTAACTCACTTCTATATCTACTGAATATATAATACAATCCAAATGGATCACAGAACAATGTTAATTTCAGCTGGAACTCAGGCAATTCATCATCGGTCCTTCTTGCAAAGGACCTTAGAGTCCCTTAGCTCTTCGGCCCTATCTGTAACAGGGAAAGCAAGAAATAAAAAATATCAATTATAAAAAAATTACTCTAAACTTGAGCTGGTTTCTTTTCAAAACTCATCCTTCATGTGTGGGTAACAGGACATGTACTTGTCATTGTTTCATCTACATGATCTACCGGTGTATAACTGTGTCTTGTAACCTCTTATGTCCAAGTCTGTAGTTATCTGACTGTGCTTGTCTTGTCCATGCTAGCATATTCTCCCCTACTTAACCCCAGCAACATGAATCAGGAAATATAGCAATAGGCACAAAGTGGGCACAACAGAATCATAAACTTAGTCCTTAATTCATTTTGTCATTCAAATATTGATTTTTTCTGTTATCTTATTACACAAGGTATTTGGGGATAAAGGTCTGTGAAACAAGGACGGTTTCACAGGGGTGGAAATAACTTTAAAATTGCTAGTGTACTTTGGAACAGTGGCACATGTAAAATCACTTGCCCTGATAATTTTTCCACTATACCGGCCGTTTTCTTGTTTATTTTTGAAAATAAACAACATAAATAACATTGGAAAGTCAACTGGACACTGGTACAGTGTGATATACAAATTTGCTTGCCCGACTGAGAAAAACACTGGACTCGGGTCGGGCAATGGGTTATTTCCACCCCTGTTTCACATTATGCATATATATGTTCATAAAAACTGATATATTTCATGGTTAGACTGACAGCTCAATTGTCTGCTTCTGATTACAAGTACATAGACACCACCAGTTTGTACACTGTTACGGCTTATAATTTGCCGTGACAAAAGGTTTAAAAGTCCCCTTTGAACCAGCAAAACAGAACACAGACAAGTCTAAAATATTCAATATTATATTGAACAAACAATGAGCATACTACAATGAATGACAATACAGATATGAAAAGATACTGTACATGTAGGTATTTTCATGTGGTGATCAAACAGATGAGTTATTCAGCTTTGTACCAGCTTAGGCAGATTCACAATCATTTGGAAGTAAGTGATCAGGGTAAGACTTAGTCTGTCTCACAGTCCCTGAACCACAGTATTTTCCCAACTGAAATCCCCCTCCCGTATTGCTTAAGATCTAAATAAAGCAAGTCTAGATTTCCTCAGGTTCAGAATCTCCCATCTCACTGGGGTTTCTCTTCAATTTCAATGGGTTTATCTGTTGCTATCAAAATTATATATATTCAGAGACTTAGCATTAGTCTAGGTAAGACTCTGTCTATGACTGACTGACTGACTGACTGAGTTTGGCTTTACGCCGCTTTTAGCAAAATTCCAGCAACATCACGGCGGGGGACACCAGAAATGGGCTTCACACGTTGTACCCATGTGGGGATTCGAACCTGGGTTTTCGGCGTGACGAGCCAACGCTTTAACCACTAGACTACCCCACCGCCCTTCTGTCTATGAAGCCTTATCTCCATTCAATGAACCAACACTGTGACAGTCGTTTCAGAGAATGAGGCAATTAATGCAGCTGGCAACAGCCAAGCCATAACACACAAGAAAACAAATAATGGTGGCTGAGCCATTACTGTCTGAAAGCATGAGTATTGGGTGTGAATCCTGCCTGCATTGTTCAAAAGGATTTTCAGAGAATTTTTTTTTTTATAATCATGAAGAGGGCAGGGATTGTAATGTAATTAATGTAACATGTTTTGCACCAGAACCACCATAAGGTTTCTTTCAGAAAACAAATAATTAAATTTCATGAAGAGGCAGGGGCGACTATGTAATAATTGCCTGTGGTGCCTTGTCAAGCTGGTATAGTGTAAGGGAGATAACTCTTGTGCAACAACTGGATGCCCATGCTTAACATTTGCAGATCTTGAGGGGGTGCTCACACACCTTATATGTAGCACACTAAACACTTCTACATGTGGATATTAATACCTGTTTGCGTCTACTACTGCAAATCAAGAGTGATCGACCCAATCACTGTTGTTCATACCTACCACAAGCATATTCTCTTTATTTAAGCCTTGAAATGAGCATTGTTTGATAACCTATAAATATATAGCATAGTCGTATTTTGACATGTTTTAAATCATATTTGTTGAAGCATGTCGACAATATTCCAACATTATGTTGGAATGGGCTGAAAGAAATTTCAATGATGGTTGATCAAGCTGTGCTATACGTCACAATATACCCAGCAATAGCAATCTGTTGAACCAAAGTGGAATGTTAATAATCATTAATATTTTAGACATATATCGATATTATATATTTTGTAAAGAAGCAGTTTCAACCGTTATATGTTGTACCTGAAAATTAAGTAAGAGATAGTGGTGAGCTATAGCAGATTTTGACTGAATGATCTGGACAGTACTTTAAAAAAAAATAGAAGGGAGCATCATGATACCCTGCCGAGGCCCAGCTATTTACTTTGAGTCCTGTATTTGAGGGTCCCTGGGATTCATACACTTAATTTTCAGGGGTTCTGGACTACAAAATGGGGGTCCCAGACATTTAAATATTACTATCAATACTATGTTGTAACATTGTTGTAATTCAGTTACTGTTATTGCATTGTGTAGCATGATCTTGATGATTAAATAGCAAATGATACCATAACCCGGCTATTAGCAGACTCAGTGATAACTTATTGTTACTTAATCAGACGCGCTAATAAATTTCATTGCTTCCGTTGTAAATTGTTATGTATATAGGATGCAGGAATTTGCGTCCGGTAAATCCCTGCAAGGCCTAGTTTAAATTCGGATTACCGTATATGACCGTTGATAAACCAAATTTTAAGGACCCCAAATCTCCAAAATGGTATCAGTTTATCTACAGGTTACACTTTCGTCAAACATTTTTTTCTGGTGGTAAGAAAATGACATTGTATCGTTTCGCATGAATAGTTCATAACAAGAGAACACGACTTTGCCAATGAAGACGTCAAATTTGCCATTAAACATCACCAGACAAGATTATTACCTTTTTAGTTCTAATTTGTTTTTGCTTGGCATTGTATTATGTGCAGGAATTAAGAGTACCATGTGTATTTGTGGATAGAGAATCCATTTTTGCATGTTTTGAGTATATTTCACTTGTCCTAATCATCCTAATGACTCTAAATAATATCAGCTATACTAAAAACAATGAAAATGTTGACGTTAGAAAACATAATGAAGGCATTTTTGACAAATATTGAACAACGTTAATGCCATACCCAGAATTTCTATGTACTTATGGACAAATGAAACAATACTGCATCTATATACAATAATTAATATTTCACATAGCATGACTTGGTTTTTTTTCTGTAACCATGGAAACTAGTTATACAGGGCTGCAGGGCAACTGGTGATTTTTTCAAAGGAATTTAAAAACTATGCAGAAAATCCATTAGGTTTTGGTAAGCTGATGACTGGCACACTCATATTCGAGCTATATGACAGTGGCTTGTAAATACTCCTACAGTCTGGACCTGACAATCCGTTAAGTTAATTAGTGAGTAAGTTTATTTTACACCACACTCAGCAATATTGCAGGTATATGGCGGCGGTCTGAAAATAATTGAGTCTGGACCAGACAATCCAATGATCAATAGCATCAGCATCGATCTGTGCGCAATTGGGATATGGAAGACATGTGTCAACCAAGTCAGTCAGCCTGACCACCCGATCCCTCCCATTAGTCGCCTCTTACAACAAGCATGGGTTACTGAAGATCAATTCTAACCTGGATCTTCATGGTTACCAGATACCATTAAGACACCATTTACGATTAACACTGGTTACTGATTATAACCATGGAACAAATGGCCCCATATAACAGATTAATATATAAAGCCTTCTTACATTTCAATCCTGTATATGCAAATATCAACAACAGCATAATGCAGCACTTAAACTATTTCGACAAACATGATAAACAAAACAATTTCAAACCTGCATCATTGTTCTGCTTAAAACAAAATCTGAACTGGCTAAAAACGTCTAACAGCACAACATGCACTTCAAGAAAATGAAAACACAGCAACAATTCTTCAACAAGCACTGGAAAGACATTCTAAATTCATCAAGATGACTCACAAAATGACCTTGGAAAATATCCCATGCAACATCTTACACAGCATCATCTGGAACTCGTCATCAAAGGACCACAAAAGACAAGTCTACACTAAAACATTCTGGATCAAACACAAAATTCATATGCATATTCATGAAAACATTCAGCTACTATTCTGCCTATCAATGCACAAAGCTTTGAAAAAATGTTACATCCAAACATATGTCATAATACATTTGCATATAAATAACATGCTAACTTTGCTATTAGCTTCAGAAGAAACTTACTGTCAACATCCCGCCATATTCCTGAATAATGTCAAACCTTGCCTTGACATGCTCAAAGGACATTTCAACCCAGAAGTCATCCAGCAAGATGAGACAGTTCATTTTGCTATAAACCTTTCATCTCCCAGGCCAAGAATCTTTGGTGAGGGAGAATGGGGGAGCAGCTGTACTACATGAGGGGGAGGGGCTGCAGTGTAGCTGGGAGGGACCGGCTGGGCGATGAGGGGTTCTGGACCAGCCTGAGTAACAGGGACGGGTCTGGTTTGAAGAGCCTAACAGTAGTTTACATCAGATAACGAGAGTGAACTTTACAGCTTGCTAGAAATAGTTGAAACAAACGAGGTCTGACAGGGGAATCCCACTTGAAACAGGAACACTTAAACATATAAAATATCCTGGGAAACAAGCTCCAATTACCTGTAAAGAAAGGCACAGCGTGCCAGATTGTTAAATATACATTTTCCTTTTATTTTTCTGAAATCTCAATAATGGTCCTTACCCATAAAGATTCAAAGGAATGTCAGGAAAGAGCCTGTCAAAATGGATGACCAAACAAATGAGATGGTAAAACATCAACTTTGTACTCCGGATTACCAATGCATTTCAAAATCATATCAACTTGGAAAGCAATTATTTGTTTCGTATCAAACTGAAGTCAGTTTATCCATAATATCTGGATTCCGCAAGTACATTTGTGTAGTAGATAGAAGAAGTGTTGCAAAAATTGACAGGTCCCATAGCAAATTGGCTAAATATTAAACTATCAAACCTGAGAGAAAAGTTGAACGTTTTTGTCACAAATGTTTACCATTTTAATTTGATTTTATTCATTCATTTGATGCAAACATGAACATGATTACTGACTCTGAAGAGGTTTAGATCATACTATTTTCACTGACAATTACTACTCTGAATTAAAAGAAAGGCATACTGCTTACTGTTGTACTGAGAACACTTCCAATGCTAATCACGCTGAAAGTCTGGGCAGAAATGTACTGTGCTTGTCTCATCTTCAATACAAGATACAAGATACCGAATATTGTATTGTGCAAATGTTCTATGGAGAAACAGTGACAACATTCTATAAACTACATAAACCTAGTGGTGGTCCGATTAATTGAAATAATCGAAGATTGGTCGCAGTGACTAAACGACCAAGCAATCAATCATGTTTTCTCACTTGTTTTCATCAACAATATTTTTCACAAGGTTGGTTTTATCTATTACATTTCATAAGCACTACAAGCTTGTTCCAAGTCGTGATTGAATTCATCTTAAAGACACCAAGAAATTTATGTTCCTAACATACTAGTCATACCTTAAAGATGTGAAATTTTGACAAAAACACCCCAAAAATAACTACATGTATTTTTCCTTATTTTTTTTTGTGCATTAACAAATTTTATAAATGACACTAACCAATTATTTTCGATGATTGATCGGTGGTAATGAACCAGAGATTGATTTTAACCAATTCCCAACACTACATAAACCAGATATATAATAAGTCAGAGTAACAATACATACACTATTATAAATGTGTATAATGGCCTAGGACAATCTAGAGATCTTCTACATTTGTTTAAAGTTGTACAGATGGTAGCAGATTATTTCTATACTATTTGGTTCATTATTTGTAAGGTGGATGTTAAATTTTTCTGTGGTAGTAAGGCTTTGAAAGTTATTAATTTGAGAGGAAAGGGAGTTAAATAAGGAGTGTCTTACATCTGAATATTTACTACAATAGTGTTTTTCATCAAGGACTCAGCATTTATCACAAAGATGGTCCTCAAAGGTGTAGGTGGTCTTGTTCTTCTACCCAGTTCAATTTTCAGCCTGTGATCTCTCAGACTTAGTTTTGTGAAGTGGATACAGTGTTTGTTTGTCTTGCAGTGTTCTAGGTATGGTTCAAGTTTAATTTCTCATTTAAATGTTCTGTATGTTCTAAGTTTGTGCCTTGTATTTGGTTTATCTTGAAGAGAAGAGTGGAACATGTCTTTAAATTTCGATTGGAGATATCAAAGTACAGAGAAAGAAATTATATTGTTAGAAATTCACATCTTTGCCATTGACAACCTATTGGACAATAGTGATGCATCTTAATTGTGAATGGATCAGCAACCCTTTCTCATCATAATGCTGGATACAAAGGGTAGTTATCAAGGGAACAGACTTCTAAACTATGTCTCCTGTACTACATTTATCACTATTTAGTGTGAGGTGAGGTGAAATTGGGTTTATCGTCGTGCTTGAGAATATTTCGCTCATATGGCGACGTGCATGCGTGTGTATGGGTATGTGCGGCTGCTTGTACTAGCCCAGACTTAAGCTGGTTTTATAGTGCTAGCCCACTGAGATACCAGGCCGCAGTGAAGCATGAATACCCCTCTCAGACACATTATACTGACTCCGAGCCCACCAGTCCTTATTGTACCCATTAATGCCGAGCGCCAGACAGGGACCAACAAGTACCAAATTTTAACGTCTTTTGGTATGACGCGGTCAGGTATCGAACCCGGGACCTTCCACTCTCCGGGCGGACGCTCTAACCACTACACCATGGAGGCGGTCTTACTGTGAAAGATGTGTTAAGCCAACCAAAAGGGCACTTTAAGTACATGCATCAACAATAAATTTGTTAGAATAGAATAGAAAAGGCTCATGAAGATCTGGGTTAGAATTGGTATTCAGCAACTTTCATCATGAGAGGCAACAAACAGAACGGGTGGTCAGACTCCCTGACTTGGTTGAGGCATGACATTGTATTCCAATTACATAGGCCATCCTCATGATGTCACTGGATTGTCTGGTCCAGCCTCAGTTATTTACTGACAGACATTATATAGTTATAATGTTGTTGACTGTAGCTTTAAATGAGAAACAAACAAACAAAACTGTACCCTGTTAATTATGTAAGATTCTATGAGATCAGAAAGACATGTGTGACACGTATGTTCCTGCTCCACATAAGTGAGTTGTTTTCACGCCGGTTTTAGCAATATTCCAGCAATATCATGGCAGGGGACAACAGAAATTGGCTTCACACATTGTACCCATGTGGGGCATCGAACCCGGGTCTTCAGCGTGACAAACGAACGCTTTAACCACTGGCTACCCAACCTCCCCTTGCACCATATAAGGGCAGTACATCTTGATTAATAGCATGCATCAATGAATGCGAGTATGTTGCAGTCTAAAATAATAATCATGATAATGTATTTAAAGTGCATAATTATAGCTTTTCAAACACACATTCTCAATACAACATTGATCTTAATCATTTAAATTGTTACTATACCAGAATATCTGAAAACCAACATTATAGCTTTAAAAAAACCCATTCTGAATACAACACTGATCTTGAGCCTTTAAAATATGAACTACATATCCTGTGTATGTGAAAACTGTAACAATCAAAACAGACCCATATGGTTGCAGACACAATGTGCAGGCAGACCGAATTACTCAAGGATGTAAACCGATTCCTTCAACAACAAAAACCTAACTCCAAATGCTGCAGCTAAACATCTTGGCATGGGTTAGCTCTATCATGTCTAAAGTAGATCGGGTTGCACGAGCTTAATTACAAAGCATTACATGCAGCGAGTTAAAACATTGGGCCACCAAAACAGTGCTTCAGGCCATGCATTTATCATAGTAACGTTTTATCAATATTGCACCAAAATGTCTGTTCCCAATTAATATAACATTAACTCAGTTTCTTCAGTTATCTCACATAGGCCGCAAACATGGCAGTTCAAGCTCATCCTGTGCCATGATAGTTTAAAATAATGATTCTTATTAATTGTGTTTTATTATAATGAGTGTTATCAATTGTGTTTTATTATAATGAGTCTTATTAATTGCTTTATTATAATGAGTGTTATTAATTGTTTTATTATAATGAGTCTTATTAATTGTGTTTTATTATAATGAGTGTTATTAATTGCATTTTATTATGAGTGTTATTAATTGTTTTATGATAATGAGTTTTATTAATTGTGTTTTATTATAATGAGTGTTATTAATTGTGTTTTATTATAATGAGTGTTATTAATTGTGTTTTATAATAATGAGTGTTATTGTGTTTTATTATAATGAGTGTTATCAATTGTGTTTTATTATAATGAGTGTTATCAATTGTGTTTTATAATAATGGGTCTTATTAATTGTTTTATTATAATGAGTCTTATTAATTGTGTTTTATTATAATGAGTCTTATTAATTGTGTTTTATTATAATGAGTGTTATCAATTGTGTTTTATTATAATGAGTCTTATCAATTGTGTTTTATTATAATGAGTGTTATTAATTGTGTTTTATTATAATGAGTCTTATTAATTGTGCTTATTATAATGAGTCTTATTAATTGTGTTTTATTATAATGAGTCTTATTAATTGTGTTTTATTATAATGAGTCTTATTAATTGTGTTTGTTGGTAGTTTAACATTGTACTCAGCACCATTCCAGCTATGTAACAGTTATTGATACAATGGAGCTCTCACCAAACAAACCGATGATTGACATCAGAGTGCCATTGCACAAAACAACTTAGCACTAAGACTACCTTTATGGGAGTTACAGTCACCTTAGCGCTAAGATCGCTTTGTACAATGACACATTGGAACCCACAATAGTAGTGGAACATTGCTAAACACTGCTGGGTCATGATGACTGACTGACTGAGTTTAGTTTTACGCCGCTTTTAGCAATATTCCAGCAATATCACGGCCGTGGGACACCGGAAATAGGCTTCACACATTGTGCCCATGTGGGGAATCGAACCCAGGACTTCGGCGTGATGAGCCAACGCTTTAACCACTAGGCTACCCCACCGCCTGGGTCATGATGACATGCACCAACCAATGTCAATGTTTGACAACCTGATCCCAGATCTTCACATTGAACCATAATGGTGGTTTACTTGAGTGAGTGAGTGAGTGTTTACTTTAACATCACATCGGCAATATTTCAGCCATATTGTGACGATGCTTGACATGAAAGTCTGAATCCTGGATACATAGCTTGAGTTTCATTGATAACCAAATTTGCCTACATGGAAATATGTTAACTTTTTAAAATAAAATGACAAACCCTTAGAATAACAGAGCTTTATCAATAATGGGCAACCAAAATGGAAGCTTATGCTTAACTAGTGCACAGCAACTTTTCAAAACTATAGAACTATAATTATAAAAGATGTTTAAGTTACAAATTACTGCTAAGGTAACAGGAAAACAATTATCTCGCCTTTTAAAACCGATTTCTTTCACAGGCAAATTACATAAAATGAAAACAGTATTTTGCCAAAATATATTTTGTCAATGTATTCATTACAATAACATATTTTTAACAACATTTTTATCATTTGCTCTTGAAACATTGGATTATTTCAGCGTTCGAAATACCTGCCTGCCCAACCCCCCGGGACGAGTTATTTTCAAACACAGACTGCCAGATTCTCAAATTCAACTGCCCGACAGTCGAGTTAAAAGTTAGACATGTATATGAAGATATTCTTTATATTTCAGGATAATAAATCACTATTAATTCACTTGTAAAAATACGTTATGAAGTTCTATTGGATGATAAACTACGTCGCTTGTCAAACCAAAATTATTTGCGGGTAGGTAAGTTTGGGTCAGGCCTGGCCTGTGGTCTGGCTGAGATTTTTGGGAGTTTCATACCCTGATTATTTGTAATAACTTCACTTGGACCACTCATTCTGACTCTGAGACTGACTTACTTCACCAGTTGATCAATGAGAATGGTAAGAGTTAATTATGAACATAAACTATAATGAGAGAATTACTTACCATGCATGGATTTAAGTGAGTGAGTTTGGTTTTACCGCTTTCAGCAATATTCCAGCAATATCACGGCGGCATGGACTTAAGAAACCACATAGACAATATATACCTTGATGCCAATTTGGGGGCATTACAAACCATTTAGTGCTAAGACCCCGTCAGTGACATTATATACATTGATACCGTTACAAGCCCCTGTATATAGTACAATTTAAGACCATGTTCGGGACAATATTGGATATCCATTGATGTCATTTTCCGGTCACAAGTTCATGTGTCCAAGAAATCAGCTGGTTAAAAAAATCATCCGAAATACCAAAACATATCAGCGCAGCAACTGTCACTCACGTCCTGCACCAGGCTGAGCAATATCAGAAACCACGTGTATTTGTTTACATATTCTTGACACCGATGACGTAACCATATAAAAAACGACCACGTTACCAACAGCACGATAACATATCTCACTTGATATACATTTCTCACCTCAATATCGATGGCATGCGTCGTCCACCTTCAAAATATACATGCAATTGTCGCCCGAGGCCTTGTGGATGTCAATTTGCATGTAAATAGCACCCTTTGTCCATGTCAATGTACACAAAACCCTTTGATGTCTGGCGCGTATTGTCACGTGATAGGACACGAGATATTTCGTGAAAAGGCGTGTCTTTGAGTTCCATACCACATGTAAGGCAACATATTGACAGAGGTGATGCAGTTATGAAACAAACTGATATTTTATTGTGTTTACTTTGTTATTTCAGAGACAATACATATATATATATTCTGTGTATTTAAATGCGTGTAGTGAATTCTTTCAAAGGCGATTACTGTCGACTAGCTATCTCTACGCATATTCATATTCCTTGAAGCAGTAAAATGACACACGTTTTACAAACACTCTGTTTACAGCAGTAGATATCACTCAATTGTTTTATATCTCTGATACCTTATTGAGCGTCCATGGTGCTCACAAAGAATATATTAACAGACGCTTCGGCGCTCAATTCATTATATGATTAGTTACCAAGAGACTAGTCTCCCCTGAAACTTAAAATCCGGAACATTCGGATTTCTTCGTCAGTCTCGGAAATGCCAAATGATGTTATGTAACTGAAAACATCGTTACCACCTTTTCTGTTCATCATTCGTAAATATCAAATATACAGAAATAATTCACATATATGTTTAAAAATGGCTAATATAATTTATTATTTTGTTTGATTTGTCATGACGTTTTTTTGGTTTGATTTGTCATGGTAAACAGACCATAAGAAAACTACAAAAACGATAATTATAATATTTGTTGGGTTTGTTTAAAGTCGATTTTATGAAAATACTTTATTCTAAATCTATATCTAATTCTTTTAAAGAAAATCCCCAACAACACTGATAGCAACGACAATTAAGTCTCTACGGATGATCAACTTCTTTATTGTAAATGGCTACGTTTCGGTATAGATACGTATAACGTTTTCAAGCATAAGGATAAGTATATGTATCTACACCGAAACGTCGTCATTGTACAATAAAGAAGTTGATCACCCATAAAGACTTGTCATTCCTATTACTGACAACTTCTAGAATGCCTCTCAAACAAAACATTGATAGCTGTGATAGTTTTAATCGATTCAGCCACATCATTCCATAACTTCACTGTTTTGACACAATAATGCGAAATGTGTCCATTTCCTCAAATTTATGCTCTGGGTTTATTTTTCAAAATACTGGTTAGATGCATGTTTGTATGTATCACGGATCAAGGAAATTAAGTGAAGGTGGGGTCCAGATATATTAACTCGAAATAAAAAACAACCTGGAAGTGTCCGTCATGCGTTGTTTGTTTATTGTTCGACACCTCACTCGCGAGTATTTCAGCTGCATTATTTCAGTGTTGGTACCCATAGTGGTTAAAGTGTTCGCTTGTCACGCAAAAGAACCGGGTTCGATTCCCCACATGAGTACAATGTGTGAAGCCCATTTCTGGTGTCGCCCGCCGTGATATTGCTGGAATATTACTAAAACCAAACTCACTCACTAACTCTGGCCAGCTGTATGACGGCGAATCGATTCTAAGCCTAAACACCCAGCCATCTACATAACGATGATAGACGTACGCGCCTGAGAAACGATGACATGCACCGATACGGCCCCTCAAGTCGCGTCTTACGATAAGCACGTCTTCAAGGACGAATTTCATTTACACGAAGCTGCAAAACGAGGAATTTAACACACAACAGCAAGAATAATCCCCTCCAAAACATCCCTTACAAACATATTTGTACTTAATGTTTTAGTACGAACAGGAAGAAAATAGTAGTAGTAGTAGTAGTAGTAGTAGTAGTAGTAGTGTTGAAAAACAACTCAATTAACATGTTCAGCTACACAATTGATAAACCTAGCGGAAACGCTCGTTAAATGATCAAATGGATATTATATGGCATGTACATGTATGTTTCTTTCAATGACGACATAAAATCATGGTTTCACACATTGCACCCATGTGGGGAATTGAACCCGGGTGTTCGGCGTGATAAGTGACGGCTTTAACCCCATCTCCCCCTGTAAGTGGCACGTGGAAACATTCCGACTGAATCAACTTATAACATTGTCCCAACAAATTACAAAAAATACAGAATCAAGTCGTGAATCGACGCATACTGATTTTGTTGATTAACTAACCCTGCGCCATAAGCAAGACTCCATCTTAATGGTGGCAGTAAATGTTCGAGTTCGGACCTGAGACCAGTGACTGACGTCACGATCAATGCCGCAATCTGTCTCGCCAGCAAAGCTCTTCTTGGGACCTCTGTTATGAAGAAAGGCCAGGGAAGGTTACGAGCGAAGCTGCCTTGCACTTAGCCATTGCCTAGCGAAGTTTGGGACGTGAATAACGTTCTTCTTTACAAAACAGTTATTTGTTCAGTATTAACACAATAGTTATTATTTTTGGGTTTTTCACATTCGTTTAACACATTTCGGAAGTCTGAATGTCAGTAAGAGCAATTCATCTCTTCTTGCAGGCCCAGAGCCCGAGACCTCGACCTCCACTAGCACGGTGACTGTTCGGGAGGGCGAAACAGCAATACTACCATGTACTATCATGTTTAAGGGACGTTACAAGGTAAACCAAAATAACAAAGCAGTGGACAGTAAAGCAATTACATGCCTAACATTATGTGGGTCAGAATCGTCAGTAACGGAGTGATGGGGTATAGAGACCGGCTAGTATAGAGTGGGTTTGGGGGGCTGGGATATTTCTTAGAGACATAACTTTTTCAGTCTCTCCGTGCTTACCTGCAAGAGCGCTTCTGCGGCATGACACAGTCAATCACCCAACCTTTTCGGTCAGTGATTCAAAGCTACCAGTTGTTTCAAAACGCCCATCCCTTCACACCTCTGTAAAAATATACTTGCCAGCACCATTAGTGGGTAATATGTAATATGTATGAACTATGGTATTGTCAGTACTGTAGCTTGAGGGGATTGACGGGAGCAGAGGGTATGCTCATGCTGCATACCAGAATCTCCTCTCTCCCCCCCCCTTTCCTACCACCACACACACAATGCTAATTGTTATGCTCATCTCCCCACCCATACTCTGCACACACGCAGGTCCAAGCACGAACACATAGATGGTTATGGTCTTTAATTATTTTAATTTATTCCCTCCATCTTGATTTCATTTAGACGGTTTGGACAGGTCCACACTCCACTTTATTGACTTTGGAGTACAGGCGACTTATTTACGACCCACGTATTTCCGTGGAGAGACCTTTCATTGACGAATGGAACCTCCACATAAAATCCGTGACCCAAACCGACCAGGGTCAGTACACGTGTCAGATTAACACCAATCCAGTGAGACTGATGCCCGTGGAGCTGGTTGTAACAGGTAACAACAAACGACAAAGCCCTGTCCACAGTCATGACTATTTGACTCACTCATTATGGTGTAACATGTGTGATCAAACTGTAGGAACAAGTTTCCTTATCCTTGCAGTCGGTTGATAGCCTGAATTCTTTGAGGGCACAACAGCGGTGCTACCTTGATGATCTCTTACAACATATATCAAGCCAAGTTGAAACTGAAACTGACATTCTCAAACCGGTAGTGATAAAGGATCTCGGATTAACTAAACTAACTGGGGCATGCTTATTAAGAGACGTTGTTTTTTTTAATTCGGCACTTATTAGAAAGTGAAAAATGAATAAAATGTTTTTGAACTGGAACAGAAATTGAACATGGATACCAAGAAACCTGGTTATACACTCCGGGTGTGTACCATGCCAGCCACTAGATGCATGTCATTGATAACAGCATAGGGATAGGCCAGGTAGGGAGTAAGAACAACATATAGCACTTGAAGCCCGAAATCAGGAGGGATAAAGTATTAGAAGTAAATAACAAGCTGATGGGGTGCTAATATATATAGTCTATAGGTTCATTAGTTCTTCCTACGCTGATGATATGTAGCACCCTTCGTCTCTATGTGCCACTTGTCATCAATTGCATGCTGTTGCTAGTGTTAATCTGATGGTCGTCACAATATAGTGTATATATATACGTCTCATCACTTGGTTGTAGTCACTTTTAGCTTGATAAGATGTAAGATTCGTCGCTCTATGCAATAAACAAGTTGTTATCAACAAAGTCTTATGCTTCATTAGTGTATAAATACACCCTGATATGTTGTAATTTTTAAGTAACGGATTTGGACATGCCTACATCATCGGATTAGCTTGAGAGAGATGATAATAGGGAAGAAGAAGTGAAGAAGAGTGGAGAAGAAGAAGGGACACATCTGTTCTTTCCTTGGTCAGGAGCTGCGTGTATTTTGTGGCTTGGGAGAAATAAAGGACAATCAGTGGCTATTTTTCTCTCCTTGTCATTTCACATGTTTACCTTATCTGACAAAATTACACTTTCAGGTGGCGTAGGTTGATGTCAGTTCAGGAAGTGAAATTATGATGTAATGTCTCTTAGTTTAAAAACAGTGGTTCCAGTGAGGCAGACTGAGAGTCATGCATATAGTCGAAAATATTAGTTCACTGAAGTATTGACTGCAATTTCCATTTACTTGGATAAACTATGAGTTGACTCTAATTATTGATAATCAGTTCCGAGTTCCAAAACAAGAGTCGATTGCACGATTATCATATTATGAGCATGTGTTAATAAGTCACATGTAGTAAAGCGTCAACCGTTTGTAAACGTATCCTGCCCCACCGATGGCACACGTCACATGGAAAGGTATGTCAGTTGTTTACCTTATGAACACATATATTCATAGGGAATTGCATCGGACATCACTTTTCTGACTGATGGGTCTGATTTCGAATATCACGCTCTTGAGGCGAGTTTATTTCTAAATAAAAGAAGGTAAACAAAGGGCGATGGAGTAGCCTAGTGGTTAAGGCGTTGGCTCGTCACTCCGAAGACCAGAGTTCGATTCCCCACATGGGCTCATTGTGCGGAACTGATGCTCTGTAAGGGATAACGAAATGGTGAAACTTGACGTGCTATTGTACAAATACGGTTTCAAATCTAAACCTATGCAATGTATAACCTACGATATGTCGCACCAACATTGCTAGCTTCAGAAATTGATGTGGCCTACGAGATTCACGGTTGCGGGATGTGGAAACGCTCTGGGCATATTGATTCCATCCTACCTTGTTTTCGCTGGTGCTAGAATGGTGCAGTGAATTGCTGTCGTGGTTATACATCGAAAACTGAGGGATTGTCAAATAATGTGATATGCCAAGATTACTGGGACAGGCACTCCTTTCGATATGCAACTAAGGCAACGCCGAAAAGACGCCAATCTGACTCAACTGCCACGCCTGGTCACCTGCAGTCGACACTCAGACAGTCTGGAATATATCCCTGATAGTCAAAAACGATTAATAAAACTGCTTTCCCAGCAGCTTATGACACATTTTATGGTCATATACACGCAAACCATCGGAAAAGTAAAAACTGAAAAAACCCACCTAAATACATGTACATACAAAGTATTTATTTTAGCTTTTCTAAATAGTGGACCTATGGTCTACGTGTCCTCGCTTACTTTCTTTATTTCCCCTACTGAAAGGCCACAGGCCTGTAGTACAATACATTTACAAAACAATATTAACACGCACATGCAATACACATGAAGAAGAGCAAACAATCATGGGTAGCTTACATTGTGTTCTGAGATATATTCTGTTCTAAACAACATGGTAGAGCAAGCAAAAATGGACAAGTTTTGAAGTATTGTATGGTTTTTGTTATATAACAATGCTTAGAATTTATGAAGTTTGGATGGACAAAATAATATTTCTTGATATGGGTCATTTTCAAAATTGGTAGGATTTTCAATTCCTTATTACAGTAAAAACAACCTCTTTAAAAATGATTTAATTTTGATTCAAATAAAATCTCAAACACTTAATTATTGAAAAATACAAACATGCAGACTCAAATGTACCAATTGACCTTTTAATTGATACATAAGTAATTAATAGGAGGGGGGAATGTCCTGACCGTTACCACTTTTTAATCAGAATCAGGATTTTGAAATATAATTCAGAAGAACTTTTAAAGATGACATACACAATCTTAACACCAACTTAATCAAACTTGAGGGTAAAACCTATCATGATGAATCTTTAAAGAGTTATTTTGTATCTTTCATTTGTTTGTTACAACAAATAATTGCATCTTTCTAAAACACTATTATGTACATAGCTTTAAACAGGTGAAATTGTCTAAAATAAACATCTGCTACTAAACCCAGAACATCTTTAGATGACACCAACATAAAGAGGAGTGTTTCATGTATTATCATGAATGAATTAGAGCAGTAAATTAACACCAGTAACGGTTAGGACAATAGTGGTAACGGTTTGGACAGGAATGGTAACGGGCTGGACATAAACCTTAAACAATTTAATTCAACATAGAAATAGGTAACATGACTTCTTAACATGATTTACTTCAACTGCTAACCCTATTTTGGACAGACAGTGAAATGTGTATTAGAAATGGTAACTTGTAACAAATATGGCATGTTTTCTTCCATTGACATTTGTTATATCAATATAAAATTTGTGAATACATTTTTGGCTTCTGAATAAAAACAAATTATAGCTTCTAAAGAATAGAAAAACACAACTGTCTTGATTGAAAAATCACATATTATCCAAAGAAAAGTGCAATTGACGGGTGAAAAATGAATGAACAGTAACGGTTGTGACATTATTGGTAACGGTCAGGACATCAGAGTAACAAACGAATGTTATCCCTTTAAGAACTTGCAAAAGATGACACTGTACACATGGTCATGTTACACAGGTAACTGCATAGATATCATATTGCTGTTGATATTATGGTGCAGTGTTAGTCCCTATGAAATATACTTCGTTCATTCACTTGTATACCGTTAGTAATTTAGTTAACAGTTAGATGGTAACAAATATTTATCAAATAGAAAGGTTTGGCCAACATATTAGCAACTAGCAATATTCTAAGTAAAGGGTAGTCTTACATATCTCATAGTTAAAGTAAAAACAGACTACAAGCCAAAAATCTTTAAAAGTTGGAATAAGTTAAGGTGATTACAAAATTCGTCAATATGAAAGATGTCGAAAATTTCATTCTGTAATAAAAACAAACAAATTTAAGAGATTTATGAAGTATAGAGAGGTTGAACTGTATTAATGCCAGAATTGCCAACTACAATAAAAACTACACAAATATATGCATATGAACATAGGTTCATTATGTTTAGTGAGATAACTTCTGATAAAAAGTTCCAAACTGTTGCCATAAAACCTGGATCGGTTTAAATATGAAAGAGTGGGAATATCCATGAAAAGCTTTTGCATAATTGAATCTTTTTTTTTATGAATTATTTCATATGAACACAGTTTCATTATATTTAGAGAGATGATTTGAAATAGAATCAAAATTCTGATAAAAGGTTCCAAACCGTTACTACATTTTTGTCAAAACCGTTACCAAAACCTTGAAGATTGTTTTAAATATGGAAGAGTGAAAATATCCATGAAAGGCTTTCGGATTATTGGATCTGTTTGATGAATTATTCCATATAAACACAGATTCATTACATTTTGAGTACTAATTTGAAATAAAATGAAAATTCTGATAAAAAAATATGTCCATACCGTTACTATTATTTGTCCAAACCGTTACCAGAAACTGTGTTTCTTATGCTACTACATCAAAACTCCTTTGAACAGTACAATTCCATCAACATTTTAACTCTGAAAGAAATTATACATTCGTAATATTTCTTTAAACATTAATGAATAACTTCATTAGTTTCTCAAAATAGAAATCTTTTTTGTGCTGGCCGTTACTAGGACTGTCCAAGCCATTACTTTGCAGAATGGTAACGGTTTGGACAATTTCTAAATAAATCTGAAATAAAAAGTGAATGATCCCTAAAAGATTTGAAAAGGACACGTCTTCCACTTCTTCCATTTCTTGTACCATTATTACCTATATATGTTACATCCCTAGTTTCTAGATCGCTACCACAAGCCCGTTCATAATATGGAAATTCAAGGTAGAACATAAATCTAGTAAAGTTTTATCAAAATCGTTTAGAGTTTTGTCGGCGGAAAACGTTTTAGATTGAAAAGTCAGTTAAAATGTCCCAATAGGACGTTAGTCGCTTTCTTGGGTTCTCTGGTTATTACCGTCGCTTTGTGTCGAAATATGCTAAGATTGCAAAACCGCTGACGAGTTTATTGCAAAACCGCTGACCAGTTTATTAGTTTGGCACTGCGGCAAAAAGAGGACAAGTAAGACAGATGAGTAGTAAATGTGGGGTAATGAACATCAGACTTCCTTCAGTGAACTTGTGAGCAAGCTCAGCAGCGCTCCAATCCTAGCCTGTGCAGACCTCACCCTTGCTTGCTGTTGTATGATACTTTGTTGTCGCCGACTTCTGGTATCAATTCCAAATTATCAGTCATTAAACAACGTTTATGTATATTAGATGAGGAAAAGTGGTTTTCAGAGCTTTGGGACGACGTAGGCAAGGCTAACGGTAATAAGTTACACACTTACAGGTTGTTTAAAAATGATTGTAGATCAGAACTGTAAGTAAGATATATTATGTCTAGACATAGACATAGTAATCTAAGTAAATTACGCTGTGGTATCTTACCTCTTAATATTGAAATTGGACGTTATAGCAAACCCCCACACCAAAGATTATGCCCCTTTTGTGATTC
Organism: Haliotis rubra; assembly: GCF_003918875.1. Taxonomy (NCBI): domain Eukaryota; kingdom Metazoa; phylum Mollusca; class Gastropoda; order Lepetellida; family Haliotidae; genus Haliotis; species Haliotis rubra. The sequence goes on from NW_025767723.1 coordinate 908,594, forward strand.
TGTAGCGTCTGAAGCCCATTTTCTTTTAAATTGTGCTTTTTACCATGATCTTAAGGTAACTTTATAGATGAATTTAGCTTTAGCCCAGATGATAGTGATCATTTGATATTTATTATGGTAATGAATACTACTGAAATCAAGGTTCTTCAACTTTTAGCTGATACAATTAACGATATGTTCCGTAGAAGGCAGTTACATTCTTAATATATTTTACCTATGCACTATTTTATGTATGACATTAACACAACCGTCCAGACTGTATATTGTACATTTTTTAGTTAACTTGTTTTAGTAGTGTCTCATAAGCCAATGTTATGGCTGGGTGATATGTTTTATCCAGACATGAAATGTTGTTTTACCTGTAACATATCATGTGACACTTTAATAAAATATTTCTGTCTGTATTTCTGTCTCAACCTTTCGAGCCCCACATTGATGCATGTGATGAAAGCCTTGGTGAGGTTTTATTCCCAAACCAAGAAGGCGAGGAAAGAGTGATAGCCTATGCAAGCAGAGGACTGTCTCGATCTGAGCGCAAATATCCAGCTCTCAAGTTAGAGGTTTTAGCTCTAAAATGGGCCATAACTAAGAAGTTTCATGACTACTTGTATGGCAACCATGACACTGTTTGGACAGATAATAACCCCTTGACACATGTTCCGACCTCAGTGAAGCTGTGGTCACCGCTGGCTTGCTAACCTTGCTGCCTACGACCTTTCTATAACGTTCATTCAAGGTGCAAGGAAAAGGGATGCTGATGCTCTGTCCAGGTTGAGGTGAGGTGATAGGCATCAAATCCGTATCTGCTATCTGTAACTTGCAGCAGACCACTCCTTTGGTGGAAATGTTATCTTTGACCCAAGACATGACTGAAGTGTTCCCATCGCTCCAATATGCTGGTATAGAAAAGTAGACCACACCTTTGTAGTTCCCAACGACAACCCTGAACACCACCTGAATTCCCAACATCCCTGTATGCAGTTCACAATGGAAGAAGAATCTGACAACAAGCTCCCTTTCCTCGACGTCCTAGTAAAGAAAGAAGACAACAAGCTCTCCACTACTGTCTACAGGAAACCTACCCATAACGACCAATACCTTCACTTTACCTCCAATCACCCTCTACAGGTTAAGAAAGGCATCATTTCCACCCTCACCCAAAGAGCCAAGAACATCTGCTCTATAACAGAAGCCCTAGAAACCGAGCTAAACCACATCCGCCATGTCTTCGTCCATTATAACGAGTACCCCAGAAGTTGGTCAACAATGTCATCAGAACCACCCTCAATAAACCCTCCCGTGGGCAATCAGCACCCTTCGTAATAAGTATCCCGTATGTCCCAGCAGTCAGCCACCAGATAAGACGACTCCTTCAGCAGCAAGCAGGCATAGACGTTCTGTTCCGGAGAGGCAAGTCCATCCGCAAACCACCGTCAACAACAAAAGATGACCCCACGGGAGTAGTCTACCAGATCTGTTGTGAATGTGGAGACTTCTATATTAGTGAAACATCCCGCCCGCTCCCACTGCGAATTAAAGAACATAAAACTGAAGCGCAGAATAACGACTACAAATCCGCCATAGCCGACCACACACAAGCTAACCCTGACCAACCGAGAAGACTACAAGATTAAGAAACTCCTTGAGGCCATAAACATCCGACGTAACAATCCCACCATGAATCGTGATCAAGGTTATTTCATCTCCTCGGCCTATCACCACCTAATCAAAGACGACCGCAAGTAATCCTTCCATTCCTCCCTTGTCCATCTGGCTTCCATGCTCCCCTTTGTGCATTGCAATCACAAGTGTACTTCAACCTACTTACTTATCATCATCTCATTGTACGTCAAACTCATCAATTGTATAAACTCAACTGTAATCACAATCAATCACTCTGTACATCAACCTCCTCTGCTGAAATCACTAATCAGATACATGTACAATGTACATCAACCTTGTCAATTGTATATAGTCACTATGCAGCAATGTATATATTCTCCTTGTTTCAAGTTGTTGTGTCACTTGCTTGATAACGGTGTTAGTACCTACACCGAAACGTCACACTAATTGCAATAAAAAAGTTGACTATCCATAGAACTTTGTTTTCCTTGATGATGTGGTGTTTGTTCGCAAATGTAAATGGTTGATGGTCACTGAAAGCATCCAATCTGAATGGGCAAGATGCATCGATAAGTTGTATAATAAAAGGCTGCAAGGTATCCAGCAATTATAAACCATGTATTTTATATTGTAATGTATGTATATTGTAATGTATGTATGTGTGTGTGTGTGTATGTATGTGCGTTCGTGCGTATGTATGAATGCATGTCTGTATGTACGTATGTATGCATGTATGTATGTATGTGTGTGAGCATGTATGTGTGTGTTACTGTACGCATGCCACTGTATGTATGAGAACTTAAATGTGAATATAGCATATTGTGTGTGTAACATTTGAAAGTATGTAGTATCACTGTGCATTTATTTAACTGAATTTTTAATCTGCAACATTTTAAGGTGTCATTTCGGCCCTCTGAGGCCCGGTGTTTGTATTGTATATCTTGACTTAATGTGTTGTACCTTGTAACACATGACACTGTAATAAACTACTAAATGTCGTTCTGAGAGGTAAACAGAAGCTGGCCGATCTGTGGGAAGAGAATTTCTATGTCGTGGAGGCAAAGCCCAATATGGGCATTCCACTTTTCAAAGCCCAGAAGGAAGGAGCTGTTGAATGTTATTATGTTCTTGACAAGTTGTTTTCAATTTTCATGGATTTTGATACGCCCCCCTCCTGCGCGCTCCTGTTTGAAGATGGAGTTTGTCGTTGTTTTAATAGTGTTTTCAATTGCTGCTCTGGAACCCCAACAACACCATATGTACGTTTAAAAAAATTATCAAGTGCATAAAATGGTCTCAGTTTCAGACTTGAAGTAGTAGACCTTGTAAACTAAAGCTTTAACATCAGCAGTAAACATTATTGTGTGAGATGAATCAATCGCTCAGTCAGTAGGATAAACCGTCACGTTACAAAATTTGCCCGTGGCTCTCGCTTACCTGGCTGTTACCTCAGCTGTCGCTACACTATTGTCACAAATCTTGAAGTATTGAATGAAAATAATGATGGTTTGTTAAGCAACTTTTTTATTTTGTTGACAATAATTATTACACAATTCTGCAGTGTTGGTGCGTTTTTCCTTTTACTTTGGCGCTGGATTGAGTCATTTACGATTCTTTGTTTTTGAGTTAGAGTAGAATTCATTGGGGAGATTTTGACTCAAACGGACTTGTACCTTATAGATATCGGATACTAGATTGCGTTTTCTAGTAGTATATGGGAAGCAACAGCCTTTTCTGACCGTATGCCCATACTTTGGAATGTTGCCTGCACAGCCATTGCATATTTTCTACCAATCGTTGTTGTTCTATATGTATAGCTGCCATTTCTCTAATTGAAAACTCGTTTGCTACTATTTGCAGTTTGGATACAGACAAAAAGTAACAAAAACATTGGTAGCACTGACCAAATATGCGCTGTAATTAGGTTCCTAGAGGTATGGTGCACCTCCACCGTTTTTTTTCCTCAACTGCTTATACTATTTTTTACCACTGAAAATATTTCCTGAAATGTATCCAGATGGTGTTGTTGATCTCGAATTTGTGTGTGTGAAACATTGGATGATAGAGAATATTACAATGCTTACACTTTAGAGGACATGACATGACTTTTTTCAACAAACATGTTCTCGCTTCTGAATTTCCATGATAAAATAATTTACATCTCTTTCCCAAAATAGCAATGTGTTTTGCGGTCTTAAACTTGTACATTACAAGTTATTTTATCTAGACTAAATATATTGAAATATTTTCTGTGTAAAATTGCGATGACCTAGTTGTTTTAAAGTTGTGCATTGCCACTAGAATATGCTGACACATCTATGCCTTTCTATGAGCAAATTCCTTCTCTGTAATCTTTATTGTCGAATGTAGGTCGGGATGTCTTGCGTGAATACATTCAAATTGGTTGGTGAGCTTTGTTGACGCAACGGACCTCTGTCCATTGTACTATCGCTAAGGGCAGAATTGTTTTTTTTGTGTTTCTCATCGCCCGATCGCCCGACCGTTCCTAATTTTATTGCCGACCCAAAAAAAAATAATAATAAAAATTCGTTCAAACACCGCCGACACGAACTAGAACGTACCGACTTGTCATATATAATGTTACCACAAAAAGATCAGAGTTATAACCCTTGACAACAGACCGACCATGATGTCTGCTACTCGCATAGCAGACGAAAACGAAAACAAACATCTGGTCTATTTTGAAGTATCACCTTTATATCCCTTTTAAAGTGGGAGTGGTGTCATCTTAATTTGATAACCTTTCACAAGTTATTAACTCTATAAACTCATTAAAGCACAATATATTTGTGTTAGATACACTGGTCTCATATATTTGTCTTAATATAAGGTCAGACTTAAAGCTACATTGGATTCCATCAATAGAACAAGTTTGATGTATAAACTTTGGATATAACAAACTTTCTGGACAAAAGGAGGGGTGCGCCCCCCTGCACCCATTTCCTACATTTTATCAGCTATTAACATCCAAAAAGCCAGATGTTATTAATTGTCTAGCAAAGTATGTATTTCTTGCCATGAAAAAAAGAAATAATCAGTTGCAATTGTAAAGAATATGCATGGCGCCCTCTATGCATGGTGCATACATGTTGTGCTACTTGTATAATGAACTGGTGGCCACCTTAGTGTAACAATCTCTCTGTCTCTCTTAATATCGATTGATCTACAAAGATTTCATTATTTAATACTTTATTGATAGATTAATAGGTGTTAGCTAAGATATTTAGGGTGAGTTTATCGTTAAAAAACTTGTTCACCTTCCTCTCAGTCGCTGCCACAAGTTTGAAGTCCAGAAAATGCGAGAAATTGTAATAAGAAGTACAACAAATGAGAATTAAGAGCAGTATTCAGAATTTTGCCTTTATTAATTTAAAAAAAAAATATATATATATTTTTCCCCGACCACCGACCCATGTTCACAATTTGGTGGCTTCGTGAAGCAAATAAAAAAATGATGCCCTAACGCTTACTCATGCTTCACCGCTTACCATTGTCGCCATTTACAAGACTTGAGCAGAGAAAGCGACCCTCTGTTGGTGTGGAAGGATGGCGATATACTGGACATTCATGTTTTTGATCGGACTGGTCTTTTGTCAAGGTTAGCATTAGTTAGAATATATTGAAATGGTTATATACTAATGTCCATACTGAAAATACTGCCTGTTTGAAAGTGAGTGAGCGAGTTTAGTTTTACGCGGCACTCAGCAATATTCCGGCTATATGGCGGCGGTCTGTAAATAATCGAGTCTGGACCAGAAAATCCAGTGATCAACAGCATGAGCATCCATCTGCGCAATTGGGAACCGATGACTGTTTGAAAGTAACTATATGATTAATCACCGTGTGTTCAAGGATTATTTCAAAGTATTCAGCAAATATCTGCTTGTGTCCCGGAGTACATGTAATCTCTATTTCCGATTATTTCAGGTAATGTAATAAGATTTCACGAGGGCTTTTGGCATATACCACATAATTTTGTGTTGGTTGACCAGCAAAGATACATTGCGAGTACGAGTAATATTTTCTGCTTGTGTATTGTGAATTCGTTGCAGTTCTGCTAGTTAGGATCATGTAATCGCCCACCTCCGTCCACCTACCTGTTTATGGCCGACTGTAGCATAAATTCTATACACAGCGTGAAGAAAGTCATGATATATCACTAATATTGATGATTGTGACGTCAAATAACAATGATAATAACATATAACGACATTCTGTGTGACTTGTCAGTTGATGTGACATTGTGCCACATCCAGTGGTCAAACGGACCGAGGCTGGACCCCATGTTGTACGGCTGTTTGTACGTAACTGGAACCTTTACAGCTTGTTGTTGTTACAATACACTCACCCACTCAGTCATAATCTTACACTGACATCTAGTCCTAGAAATATAGACATCTTATTGAAAATATCAAGTCTAAATAAAAGTTCGCACTCAAATGAAGCCTGGAACAGTTCTAAACTTTAGGCTGAGGAATTCCAGAATTGCCCGATCATTCTAGATTTGAGCCTATCTGTTTTATTATTCATATTCTATGGTCTGGGATACACACTATCATAACCCTTCACATTTTATAATATGTCATCACCCATTCAGCAATTAACTTCAAGGAAGTCTGAATGTCTGTAAGAGCAATTCATCTCTTCTTGCAGTCCCAGAGCCCGAGACCTCCATCATTGAGACGATGACTGTACAGGAGGGCGAATCAGCGGAACTAACATGTACTATCAAGTTTAAGGGGAATTACAGGGTAAGTCAAAACAACAAAGCAGTGGTCTGTGAATGATTTAAATGCCGAACATTATGTCGGTCAGCATTGTTAGTAAACGCAGTGATGGAGGTGTAGAGACTAACTATTATATGGTGGGTTTTGGGGCTGAGATATATTGTAGAGACATAACTTTTTCATTCTCTCCGTGCTTAGCTGCAAGATCGCTGCTAGGCATGAAACAATCAATCTGTTCGTTCTGTGCTTGAAAGCAAACAATTGTTTCTAAAACCCCATCCCTTCTCATCCGTGAAATAAAATTGTCGGCACCATCGGTGGTTAATAAAGTATAGTATTGTCAGAACTGTAGCTTGAGAAGATGGGCGGGAGCAGAAGCAAAATGGCTGTTTGACACTTTTGCCTCCGCACTGCCGCGAAATTCGTCGTGAATGCCTGTAATTTAGATGGTACGTATGAAAGCGTGAAGCCTAGTTTGCGCACTGTTCGCGTCCTGTTTATGCATAAGTTACGCACTTGGCACGCAATGCGTGACCGAAAATTGTGCACATTGTCACTCAATGGCACTCTATCGCGCGACTGATTTACGTCTACGCCAAGTATTGTTGGCGCATTGTTTACGTGTAGTGTACGGCATGGTACGCACGACGCGCATTGTTCCACATGTTCCATATGCATTGCCACAGCCACTTCACGCATGCGTGAAGCAGTCGTATTATTAGGTCCCGCTTTGTCCCGCTTGATGCCACGCCATAAAAATAGCAGGCATCACCCATAGCCTCATGCATTCCTCGACTTGCTGTGGACCTACAAGATGTTGAACATTAGAGGACAAGCTCTTAATGCAGAAAAGAAAAGATGTCTATATCTCGTTGAGAAGTTAAACCCTCATCTTGAGAAGAAGAGGAGGTGGGACTCAAGCTGGCACCACTCTCCGCTTCTGAGCCATTGGTCACCCGTGAAGATCTGGGTTAGAATATTGATCTTCAGTAACCCATTTTGGCGTAAGAGGAGACTAACGGAATTGGGTGATCAGGCTCGCTGACTTGGCTGACACATGTCATCGGTTCCCAATTGCGCAGATCGATGCTCATGCTGTTGATCACTGGATTGTCTGGTTCAGGCTCGATTATTTACAGACCGCAGCCACATAGGTGGAATATTGCTGAATGCCGCGTAAAATTAAACTCACTCACTCGAATCACTCCTAGCCATTGGTAATTCAATATAGCTTCAGAGTTAAATCTGCAAGTTCTTACCAGAGGTCTGCAAAGCCATCTTCGAGGGCCACAAGGACGAAGTACTCAGGTGCCCTAAAAATAAAGAGGAGTGGAAGGAGGTTGCTGAAGGTTTTAGTTCCAGATGCAACTACCACAACTGTCTGGGGGCTGTGGACGACAAGCACGTTGCTATGAAGAAGCCACCCAAAGCTGGATCATTCTACTACAATTATATGGGCTTCCACAGCATTGCACTCATGGCCCACGTTTTTGCTTGATACAAGTTCTTGAATGTTGATGTTAGGGCAGAGAATGGTGCTTCAGATGGAGGAACACGGAAGAACTGTACATTGCATGAAGCTGTCGAGGACAACTGAGCTCCAGTGCATGGACCAGCTCCACTCCCTAATGATGACAAGCCTGTGCTATATCATTTCATAGATGCTCTCCGAACTTGACTGATGAAACCATTCTCTCATCTCTCCCAGATTAACAAATTCGGCCAGCTTCATGGTTCCCCCATCCGTCCATTTGTAACCCGGTATTTCTTTCTTGCTGAGTCTGATCCTCTTTTTCTGCTGTGTTTGGGTCTCTTCTCGAGGTGCGGAAACATCAGCATTAGAGGAGTAGGAGTGGGAGAAATTTCACTCTCCCTCTCTGTAACCTCCGTCTCTATCTCTCTCTGTGTCTCTTGTCCGGTCGCTTCTTCAAGTTTTCTGTCCTCTGCTGGTCCTGCTCTTCCTCTGATTCTTTTCTTCTTGGCAGGCAGGCATCTTGTAGATTGTTCGCTGCCGAAATGAGAACTGTGGGAACTTCTTCTTCTTCCGTTAGGTGCTTTGGAGGCCGCCTTCGTCTGTTGGCATTTCGGCAGACCTATCACGCCTGGGGATGTGTGGGGCGTCCCTCCTTGGGATTTGTGGGGGAGGCTGTGGAGTCACTCCTTGGGATGCTTGGGCCGGATAAGGATGTCCCTCCTTGGGTCGCATGAGGTTGGGTTGGAGTGTCCCTCCTTGGGACGCACCGGCTGCATCTGGGTGTCCCTCCTTGGGATGCTTGGGCCAGATAAGGGTGTCCCTCCTTGGGACGCATGGGGCTGGATCGGAGTGTCCCTCCTTTGGACGCATGGGCTGTGTCTGGGTGTCCCTGCCTGGGACGGTTGGGTTGGGCTGGAGTGTCCCTCCTTGGAACTCATGGGCTGGGCGTGGATGACTCTCTTTGGGACGCATTGGGCTGGACCTGGTTATCCCTCCCTGGGATGCCTGAGGCTGTCCCTCCTTGTGTTGACCCTCATTGGGTCGCATGGTTGCCCCTCTTTGGGACGCATGGGTGTCTATAAACGTGTGCGTGAGTATATATAGGTTTGTTTTTTTTGTTTTGTTTTTAGTAGACACGGCTTCTTCCCTGTTTTCGCCCTGGGGAGCGGAAACGGCAACCCCCCTGTTTTCACCCTGGGGAGTGGGCACGGCCACCCCCTGCTTTCACCCTGGGGAGTGGACATGGCCACCCCCTGCTTTCACCCTGGGGAGCGGATACGGCCACCCTCCTGCTCTCACCCCGGGAAGTGGACACGACCACTCCCCTGTACTCACCCTTGGGTGTGGACACGGCCACTCCCCTGTTCTCACCCTGGGGAGTGGACATGGCTGCTCCCCTGCTCTGACCCTAGGGAGTGGACACGACCACTTGCTGCCTCTCATTTCCATCTTTAGGAAGCATGGATTTGACCCTCGTTGGGACGCATGACGGTTGGGCGGACCAGGCATTTTCATTTGGACCTTGGGGTCTGTGTGCAATGACCCCGGTGATGGCCGTGCAACTGATGTGTCGTGGCGTGGGAGCTTGGGTGTTATTGACTCCCCAAGCAGCTGTGCTGGTACTGTGAGGTCAGGAGCTTGGGTGATATAGTCTCCCTGGCATCCTCGGGCAAACCGAAGACTGGCTGACTGATATAATTTCTTTTAGATATACTGACATAGTTCAGTATATAAAAGAAAGTTGGCTAGAGGCCTGTACATTGCATGATGCTCCGTAGGAGCCAGCAGCTGCGTGGCTGTCAATGTACCTATCCCTGTTTCTTCTCTGAGTGTTTGCCTGGTTGTGTCAAACCGTTGGCAATCAAGTATGATGTGAGGGACAGTAGCTTTGGTGTGGCACGTGTGACAGTTTGTGTATGATGTTTTGGTGATGCCTAGCCTAAGGCGGGTGAGCATGATGTCGACTTGCCTATTTTGTGAGGGAGTGGTTCGCTTCCCTTTTACACTGGGGCGGAGTCCATGATACCATCTGCCTTTGTCTGAGGTGTCCCATTGCCACTTGCTAGTAATTGAACCTTGGATCATGCTACGAATTTTGTTTTTTGAGTAAGGATGGTCCAGTGACATGTCCAATTCTAGCGCTTGTCTAGCTAATTTGTGAGCTCTCTCATTTCCGGGGATATCTTTGGAGATGGTATTCAGCACAGCGTGATCTCTTTCTCATTTTCCCTTCTTAGTGTCTGAATGAGAACCAAAATGTCCCGGATGGTGTCGGGTCTACTGCTCGAATGCTTAGTTGCCAGTGACTGCAGTACACTGAGAGAGTCAGAGAGGATGACCACTCTTTTCTCTCTAAGGTTTCGACTGTACCTAAGTGCATGATGTATGGCTTCTAGCTCCGCCGTGTACACTGACTGTCCGTTGGGAAGGTGGACCAAGATTGATTGGTTTGTGGAGGCTGTGTATATCTAGATACCATAGGCGGTTCTATTTCTCACAGGATCCTTGGATCCATCAGTATATATGTGAGCCGAGACTTCATCCTACTAAGCGCAATGCTTCGTGGCAACATTGGGTTCTCACTTTTAAGCACTTCATTTGTGAGAGTGGTATCGACATTTGGTGATTTAAATTCCCATGGGGGACATTGCACTGTCATTTGACATGTTGGAGGCTCCACCCGGTCACATCCGTGTTCTCGTCTAAGCTGAATGACTCTGAGCCCGCCTGGTGTTATGTCAGGTCTCTTTCGGAGCCATGCTTTTATGCGTCCGGGTAGAGTTTCTCTTCCCTTAGTCTAGTGACAAGTGGATTGGAGCAGCAACTCCAACAGTTCAATGTCAGTTTCTCACGTCTGAGTTTGAGTGGTAGCTCACTAGTTTCCACTAGTAGGGCCTAGTGGGAGGTGCGGGCCGCCGTGCCCGTAACCAATTTAAGAGCTTGATATTGTATCGTTTCAAGCTGGTTTAGAACCGTTTGGGAGGCGCTGTGGTATGCTTCACACCCATAGTCTATTTTGAGGGTCTTATAGAGGGTGAGGAGCGTTTCGACGTTTGCTCCCCAAGAGCTGCCGGATACAGCTCTCATTGCGTTGAGGTCTTTCTGACATCTTTTGGCTATGCTGTTAATGTGTTTTGCCCAGGTGAGGTGTTGATCGAAAATAACCTCGAGAAATTGTGCCGATTTCTCAAATTTGACCGCTTTGCCCTTCAGTTTGAGACTGGGTGTGTTGCTTACTCGGCAACCCTTTCGCTTGATTACCACTCCGACTGTCTTCTCAGGTGAGATGGTGAATCCCCATTTGTCGCACCATTTTTCCACACCATCGAGGGTTTTCTGCATTAGAGCCTGAATTTTGAAAAACTCCCGATGTCTGACCCAGACAGCCCCATCGTCAGCGAACTTACTGGTGTTGATGTTATCGTCCTTTCGGACATGTTCAAATAGGTCATCAATCATGATGTTGAAGAATGTGAGACTGATAATGCTTCCTTGCGGCATGCCATTATCTAACCTGTGTCGCTCAGACAGGTGGTCTCCAACTAGGACTGATATTGACCTTTCTTGCAAAAAACTTTGCACATAATTTGGCATTTTCCCTTGTACACCAACATTCTCTAGGTTTTGGAGGAGTCCATCGTGCCATACCATGTCAAAGGCTTTGCTGAAGTCTAAAAAGACAGCAGCTAGGTACTGTTTCTTGACCTGGGCTAATCTGATGTCATTTTCCAGGCGGAAAATGTGGTCAAGACACAAGACAAGCGGTTTGATCTGTATCCACTCTGGTCATGAGATAAGTATGCGTTTGTCTCAAGTTGCCACCATTGCCTCCATACTTCTGCACAAGTTTTATGTTAGGGATATTGGCCGATATGAGTTGGCCGATGCCTTCTTCCCTGGTTTGAGCAGAGGTATTACTGCTGCATGTTTCCATATTTGTACGGTGACGCTGGCGACGCTGTCAGGCAGCCTTTTGAGCATCTCATAGCTGACCATGTCCTCCCCTGGACAAATACCCGGGGGCTGCTTGGGTCGTGGTGGCAATTTTTCTGACTTTCTTCAGAACAATTGTTGTTGCTACTGACAGAGGCAAAGTGGGTGGCTAAGATACTGGCTTTATCCGCTGTTGTGTTAGCCCCTCTGCTTTGACCTCAGTGGATGTACAATTGTCGACGACAAATGTAATCAGTCCACCCCGAGCTTGCCCCATTCCGTCTTTGCGGTATTGCGTGTAGCCAGGTAACTGAAAGTTTGCTCTCCTCCCCAGTTTCGCTTCTTGAATTAATATAACGTGGAGTTTCAGTACCTTTTTCTTTGACTAGGGCTTTGAGTTCTTGGCCATGCGACCTCAGACCGTTGGCATTCCATTGCATTATTTGTAAGCTCATGATGACAGTTGTGTCCTTATATTTGGTAGCTTAAATGTTTATTTAAGCTTGTGTATCTGCTGTTTGAGATGGGAGGCAGATTGCCCATAGGACAGTATGTCCACAGTGTGGTGAGTTTGGACCCTTCATCACTGTTCTTTTGTGTGCCTAGTGTGAGTAAGGCGGCACACATGAATTCAACCAGCTTGTCAGCTATTGTCTTGTTGTGGGCATTGGTGTTACTGTCATGGCTTAGTTCAGCATGCCTTTTGCCTGTTTCCATTTCATTGGTGGTTTCAACATTGCCAGTGTTGTTTGCCACCTTTTTTGACTTTTTTTGCCCCTTTTGCCTTTTCGCCTTTGGCGTTTGTTTAGGTCGCGCACCCTTGCCCTTAGGGTTGCCGGCACTGGTTGCCTCAGCGTCTATTTGTGCCTGTGGTTTGGCGTTGACCTTGCCCTTGGTCGCTGCCTGTTTACTGGCATCTACAGTTTTCGGTGTCTTAGTCAGTTGGCCTAGAGTCTCCGTGCTTAGACTCTTTTCTTTTGCTGTCTGCTCCTGCAGAAGTTAGACTGGGACGAGTGTCCCTTAACTTTGCAGATTGTGCAATATAGTGAGCAGTTGCCCTTGCAGATTTTGGCTGGCCTGGAGCATGTTCGGCATTTTGCCTCGCTGTGGCAGTTTGCCTTTACATGTCCGTAGTTCAGACGATTGACACACTGTTTTGTTCGCCGGAGGTAGGGAAGTGTCGCCACTACTTCACCTGCCACTTTAACGGTCTCTGGGACTGTTGTCCCTAATATTGTGAGTATCACTACTCTGGTATTTTTGCCCTGACTTTTAATCCTATACATGTCAGTAATAGTCGGATCGTACTGTTGCTGGGTAGTGAGCCTTTCATCAATAATCCCCTTATCAAGACAGGGACTGGCGATGGGCACGCTTTTATATACGCACTGCCGAGTGTGCGGTCGTCGCTGATTCGTGCTGATTTGGGGGTAAAACAATGCGTGAAGTAGGCGTGTCGATTTCTTGACATGCACAAAGTATTCGTGCCGTGCGCAAAACTAAGCGGGAACTCTTCGTGCCATGACCATGCGTGAACAAGTCGTGACAAATACACAATCCCTGTCCGCCCACTTCACGACAAGTGAGAAGGCGTGAATGTTGCAAACATTTTGTGATCAAATCGGGCCAATGCATGACACTGCGTGTCAATGCGAACAGGTCCGGAAATTGACACACTGTGATACAATATGATACAGTGTTTGCGACAAGGTTGCACAATGTTACTTGTTAAGGTCTTTTGTTATTTTAAGTTTTATTTATTCTCCACATCATTATTGCTTTTAGGTGCTTTGGATGCGTGCAGACTCAGCAATATTGACTGATGAGGACAGGCGAGTTATTGACGACCCACGTATTTCCGTAGACGAATGGACCCTCCACATAAGATCCGTGACCCTAACTGACCAGGGTCTGTACACGTGTCAGCTTAACACTAATCCAGTGAGATCGATGTCCGTGAACCTTCTTGTTAAAGGTAACAACAAACGACAAAACCATTGTACAATTGCGACAACATGAAGATTCTGTGTCACTTTGAAACGAAACAGATAAGATATATATGATATGATAATACCATTCAAAATTTGAAATAACTTATGACTTGTTTTGCTCATTTGTATGGTGTAACCTGTGTCATCTAACTGTCTAACAAGTTTCCTTATTCTTGCAGTGGACTGATAGCCTGAATTCTTTGAGGGCAGAACAGCGATGCTGCCTTGGCTATCCCTTCTAGATTATACCTTATACTTTCTCCATAAGATTTAAAGATTAACATCATACATACCAAGCTAATCTGCAACTGAACCTGAAATTCTAAAACCGGTAGTGATAGCCTTTGATTAACTAAACCCTGGGAAGGGGATGGTTATTAAAAGACATTTTGTAATTTGGCACTTATTAGGATGTGAAAAAAGAATAAAATGTTTTTGAACTGGAACAGAAACAGAACATGAATGCCAAGAAACTTTAAAACACACACCGGGTGTGCACCAACCCAGATGGTTGAGATACAGCATGTCATTGATAACAAGTGGTACATAATTGGATGAGGCCAGGTAGGGGGTAAGAACAACATACAGCACGGGCCTTGAAGCCCGAAATCAGGAGGGATAAAGTATTAGAAAGTAAATAACAAGCTGATGGGGTGCTAATATATATAGTCTATAGGTTCATTAGTACTTCCAACGCTGATGATATGTAGCACCCTCCGTCTCTATGTGCCACTTGTCATCAATTGCATGCTGTTGCTAATGGTCTGATGGTCGTCACAATATTGTATGTATATATACGTCTCATCACTTGGTTGTAGTCACTTTTAGCCTTATAACGTGTAAGAATTGTCGCTCTATGCAATAAAAAAGTTGTTATCAACAAAGTCTTAGTTTTAAAACAATGGTTCCAGTGAGGCAGATTGAAAGTGATACATAACGCATGCAATTAACGCATGCAGTCGAACATATTAGTTCACTGAACTATTGACTGGAATTAGGGATAATCAGATCCGATTGTCAAAACCAGAGTCGATTCCATGATTCCAACATTATGAGCATGTGTTAATAAATCACATATAGTAAAAGTGCCAGCCGTTTGTAAACGTCTCCTGTCCCACGTGACATCCTGCCCCGTCACACGTCACATGGAAAGGTATGTCAGATGTTCACCGTATGGACAAATATACTAGGCACATAAAGAAACTGTGCATACAAAAATTTAAAATCTAAATTTATCAAACCTGCCTAGACACATAAGGATTTAAACTCAGAGGTTAGTGACATGTATCCAACATGCATGCACGTGCCACGTTCCGTGACGTCAGTGGGTTCGTCCTTGAGACGTGCAATACGTTGTTGCAAGTGCATTCCGGGAAAGAGAAACAGTGCAAATGAATGCCACACAATACTGTCACTTTGGGAAGCTCAACCCTTGCCCTTGCGATCGTTCAAAAAATTAAACGGCTATTGAAACACATAGCATGCCAAGGCTCACGTCTGCACAACGTCATGAGGCCATTGGGATGGTCCGTGGGGGAATGTCTCAACGACAAGTGGCTGCACATTTCCACTGCCACCGGAACACCATTTCTGCACAGGTGAGACGCTACCAGAACACAAATGACGTCATCGATCGGCCACGTTCTGGACGTCCATGTGTAACAACGCCAAGACAGGACAGATGGATAAGGGTGACCCATCTTCGCCACAGGTTTCAGACTGCAGTGATGACTGCCCGAACCATCCCAGGACTTCGCCGTATCCACCCCAACACAGTTCGACAACGTTTACGTCATCACGGGATGAGACCACGACGTCCCGCCATACGGCCTATCCTGCCACAACGTCATCGACAAGCTCGACGAATGTGGTGCGGAAATCATGTCCGCAGACCCTTGTTTTGGTGGAGAAATGTTGTTTTTACAGATGAGTCCAAGTTTAACATTTCCCATTGTGATGGACGTCAACGTGCCTATAGACGCGTGGGAGAACGTTATGTACAGGCCTGTGTCTTGGAGAGGAATCGCTTTGTTGGTGGTTCCGTGATGATTTGGGGTGGAATAACAGCACGCCAAGAACTCCTTTGGTGATTGTTCAGGGCAACTTAACTGGTGTGGGCTACAGGGATCAGATTCTTCGACCTGTGGCGATTCCTTTTCTGCAACGTCATGGCCCTGGGTTAACATTCCAACAGGACAATGCCCACCCTCATACGGCAATTGTTGCTATGGCTTTCTTGCAACACCACAACGTTGACTTACTGCCTTGGCCTGCAAATTCACCGGATCTCTCCCCGATAGAGCATGTTTGGGTCGAGATGGATCGACGTCTACGCCGTCTTCCTCATCCGCCAGATAACGTCCTTGACCTCGCAACAAAGCTTGAGAGAATCTGGCGTGACATCCCACAAACCTTCCTTGCACGTTTGATAGGGCTCTATGCGTCGTCTATGCGTCGTCTTCGACAGGGTTTTATAATTTATCTTTACCTATTATGAAATTATATCTTGTTTTTAGTACGATATGGCTGAAATATTCCCGATGTGACATAAAATCTTAACTGACTCACTCACTCAAGATCTGTTCAAAACTTTGATTAAACAATGAAGATCAATTCAAAATGAATCTGAAGAAATGAATATACAATAAACTAAATAGTACCCATTCTCAATGTTCTTTACCAAATTAACTGAACTCTTCAACACTGACTGGACAGTTTTCTTCGTATAGATAACACTAAGTCCGATTTTTCATCTGAAAGTTTTGAAACAACACAACTGGACACTTCAACAATGAACAGTGTTAATATCATTAAAATCAGTCGTGCAGTGATTAATACATTTTTATATCGTCGGATGATGTTTTCGGGCGTCATACGTTTTCGGGTGGCAGTGTTTACTTTCTTTCTAGCGAGGCAGGTTCAGTCACGCAAACGCTGTAGATCTCTGATGATGGCTACTTTTTAACATGAAGTAGTTTTTATTGAGTAAATGGCAAGTTAAACAATTGTTTGCGCGATAATCGTGGTAAAAATAACCTCAAGAGTAAAGACCCATAACACAAGGACACTTGTGATGTTTTTCTGATGTTTAAACCTCAACCTGCCATACCCTGTAACCAAATTGTTTGTGAAGGTAATGTACCTCGTACATCGCGTTCGATTTGCTGCTTGGTTGAATGTTAACCTTGTGAGTCCTATCAACTGTATGTAGTGGATCTTGGTACGAATGTCAGTAAGAGTGAGTGAGTGAGTTTAGTTTTACGCCGCACTTAGCAATATCCCAGCCATATGGCGGCGGTCTGTAAATAATCGAGTCTGGACCAGAAAATCCAGGGATCAACAACATGAACATCGATCTACGCAACTGGGATACGATGACAACACTTTATTTCCCACGTGGTCAACGTATGGGTAGTTGCATACTAATCCCGTACGGCATAACTGTAAACCATTATGACGTCATATGCCTAGTCATCACTGCGCCGGAGTAAGCACTTTTGCATGACTTCACACTGTATTGTCGCATGGAACTCTGGTTAGGAGAGTGGCAAAAGTGTACTACAGAGCAAAATTCTTCGCAAGCTCTTTATGAAACCGGTTTCGGTTCAAAACCATAACAATAACAAAAATACGCTATTTTGCCAACTTAATGCATGTAATACGTGGGTAATAAATAAAATACCACACGAGGTCTCATTACATATGAATTATACGAAACTTGTGACCTTCCTATGGTTTCTGACCTCGCTTCACGTGACCATCTTATGGTTTCTGACCTCGCTTTCGCTCGGTCAGATACCATAGGAAGTACACTCGTTTCGTATAATTCGTATGTAATGAGACCTCGTGTAGTATTCTCTATGTACGTGACGTTCCTGTGTAGAGACTCTGTGTATGGTTCTTGAGGTTATCAGCCGATTCCTGAATGTCTGTGTTGACACTCTCCCTCTGAAGAAGTGTCTGCTGGTCGAGGTTTCAAACCTGTTCAGAGGAAGACGAACCCTGTTGTGTATTCATTTTAGTGTGACTTCAGATCTAAAACGGTGCCTGTCTGTTGCATACGGATCCTCAAACTGTGCAGATTGTCTGATGAGCCCAGCCCATGGAGTAGCGAAACTGCTACGATGTATTATCTAGAATTAAGCCCACCAAAGAGTACAAAATATGTGGATGTTAAGTTTCTTTTTTGTTGAGTACTTTCCAAAGCAGTCCTTAACACAACACAATGGTATTCTGTATTTGCCATCAAAATTGGATTGATACGCCAGTGACATTTTAGCAGGGCCAAACGTTAATTTTCATGACCTAAGTCTCAGCTATCGTTTCCCACTGAGATCCAATAACTTTCTGTGAACATACTGGCGACCCTCTGTTGGTGTGGAAGGATGAAGATATACTGGACATTCATGTTTTTGATGGGACTGGTCTTTTGTCAAGGTTAGTGTTATTTAGAATATATTGAAATGGTTATGTACTAATGTATGTACTGAATATACTGACTGTTTGAAAGTAAATATATATATGATTAATGATCGTAGGTTCAAGGATTATTTCAAAGTATAAAATATCTCCTTGTGTCACGAAGTACAGTTAATCTCTATTTCCGATTATTTCAGGTAATGTAATATCATTTTACGAGCGCTTTTGGCATATACAACATAATTATGTGGTGGTTGTCAAGCAACCTGACATTGCATATGACAAAATGTTATCTTAAACTAAACCTTAAACGAACCGCTTTGAAGCCAAATTGAATTTATGAGTCTGAATCATGAGACTACTCTGTGCTGCTTGTGCATCGTGAATCCCTTACTGTTCTAAGAGTTGGTATCATGCCATCGCCTACCTATGTCTACCGATCTGTTATGTCTGTGTCAGGTAGAGAGGGTTTATGAATGTTGTCTAAATATTCATTGTACTGGTCGTGCTACCCCTTTCTTCACAATGGTAGGCGCCAATGGGCGTGTCAAATATATTATCATGTGGGGGTTAATTGACCACACACACAGACACACACACTATGACACAGACAGAGACAGACAGACAAACACACAGACACACACACAGACACACACAGACAGACAGACACACGACCACACACACTCTGAATACTGTCTTCTTCTTGCGGTTTCTGAGGGTTAGAAATGAGCTCCGGATCCTCCTGTTTGTGGCACTAAGCATACCAATCACTCGAAGAGTCATACCATAGTCCTTATAATGCTGTTTGTGACGTCAAATAACAGGGGAATAGGAAAGGATGCTCGACATACTGAGTGACTTGGCAGTCGACGTGACATTGTCGTGGTCAAACTGGCCGGGGCTGGACCCCATGTTGTACGGGCTGTTGGTACGTGACTGCAAACTGCATTGCCACACCCACTCATAATCTTACACTGACATTTACTCCCAGAAATATAGACACCTTATTGAAAATATCAAGTTACAATAAAAGTTCACACTCAAATGATGCCTAGAACAGTTCTAAACTTCAGGCTGAGGAAATCCAGAATTGCCCAGTCATTCTAACCTTGAGCTTATCTTGTATTATTTATAGTCTAGTTTCTTGGAGACGCTCTATCAAAATCATTCATATTTAAAATAGTTATAATCCATTAAGGAATTCACTTTGTGAAAGGTACTTCAAGGAAGTCTGAATGTCTGTAAGAGCAATTCATCTCTTCTTTCAGGCCCAGAGCCCGTGACCCCGACCTCCACTAGCACGGTGACTGTTCGGAAGGGCGAAACAGCAATACTACCATGTGCTATGCAGGGAGATTACATGGTAAACTAAGCAGTGGACAATAAAGCAATTACATGCCTAAGATTATGTGGGTCATAATAGTCAGTAACGGAGTGATGGGGTATAGAGACCGGCTAGTATAGGGTGGGTTTTGGAGGCTGAGGTATTTCTTAGAGCCATAACTTTTTCAGTCTCTCCGTGCTTACCTGCAAGAGCGCTTCTGCGGCATGACACAGTGAATCACCGAACCTTTTCGGTCAGTGATTCAAAGCTACCAGTTGTTTCAAAACGCCCATCCCTTCACAACTCTGTAAAAATGTACTTGCCAGCACCATTAGTGGGTAATATGTAATATGTATGAACTATGGTATTTTCAGTACTGTTGCTTGACGGGATTGACGGGAGCAGAGGGCCTGTTCATGCTGCATACCAGAATCTCCCCCCCACACACACACACACGCGCGCGCGCACATACACACACGTACCCACGCACGCACACAAACACACATTTGTTAAGCTCAACTCCCCACCCTTAGATAGCACAAGCATGAACACACAGATGGTTATGGTCTTTCATTGTTTTTTATTTTTAGATTTTTTCTCTACATATTTATTACTTTTAGATGCTTTGGGTTGATCCATACTCCACTATATTGACTATTGGGGACAGACGAAGTGTTGACCACCCACGCATATCCGTGGAGAGACCTTCCACAGACGAATGTAACCTCCAGATAAGATCTGTGATCCCAACTGACCAGGGTCAGTACACGTGTTTGATTAACACCAGTCCATCGACACTGATGCACGTGAAGCTGGTTGTAACATTTAACTACAAACGACAAAACCTTGTCCACAATCATAAGAAAACTCCATTGTACAATTGCAACGACATGAAGATTCTGTGTCACTTTGAAACAATTCAGAGGGGATATACAGGATACGATAATATCATTCAAAAGATTGCTGAGATACAGGATGACATTGATAACAAGTGGTACATAATTGGATGAGGCCAGGTAGGGGGTAAGAACAACATACAGTACGGACCGTGAAGCCCGAAATCAGGAGGGATGAAGTATTAGAAAGTAAATAACAAGCTGATGGGGTGCTAATATATATAGTCTATAGGTTCATTAGTACTTCCTACGCTGATGATATGTAGCACCCTCCGTCTCTATGTGCCACTTGTCATCAATTGCATGCTGTTGCTAATGGTTTGATGGTCGTCACAATATAGTATGTATATATACGTCTCATCACTTGGTTGTAGTCACTTTTAGCTTGATAAGATGTCGCTCTATGCAATAAACAAGTTGTTATCCCCAAAGTCTTATGCTTCATTAGTGTATACTTACACCCTGATATGTTGTCGGTTTTAAGGAACGGATTTGGACAAGCCTACATCATCGGATTAGCTTGAGATAGATGATAATAGGGAAGAAGTGAAGACTAGGAGAGAAGAGGAAGGGACATATCCGTTCTTTCATTGGTCAGGAGCTGCATGTATTTTGTGTCATGTGAGAAATAAAGTGACAGTCTGAGGCTATTTCATTCTACTTGTCATTTCACATGTTTACCTGATCAGAAATTTTTTAACTTTCACGAGTTGATGTCAGTTCAGGAAATGAAATGATGATGTAATTTCTCTTAGTTTTAAAACAATGGTTCCAGTGAGGCAGACTGAAAGTGATACATAACGCATGCAATTAACGCATGCAGTCGAACATATTAGTTCACTGAACTATTGACTGGAATTACGGATCATCAGATCCGAGTGTCAAAACCAGAGTGGATTCCACGATTCCAACATTATGAGCATGTGTTAATAAATCACAAAGTGCCAGCCGTTTGTAAACGTCTCCTGTTCCACGTGACATCCTGCCCCGTCACACGTCACATGGAAAGGTATGTCAGATGTTCACCATATAGACAAATATATTCATAGGGAATTGCATCGGACATCACTTGTCTGACTGATGGGTCCGATACTGAAATGTCACGCTCTTGAGGCGAGTTTATTTCTAAGATATCTTCAGGGAATTTGTCAAGTAAACAATGGGCGTTGGGGTAGCCTTGTGGTTAAGGCTTTGGCTCGTCACACCGAAGACCCGGGTTCGATTCCCACATGTGCTGAATGTGTGAGGCCCATTTCTTGTGTCTCCCGCCATGATATTGCTGGAATATTGCTAAAAGAGGCTTTCAACTAAACTCACTCACTCACCAAAAGTGGACCCATGGCCTACCTGTCTTCACTTATTTGGGCCATTTGGAAAATATTTTGGGTCATGTGAAATTGCTGCGACTTGTTTGCCATACAGAATAGTAGTTACAAACATGAGTTCAAGATCTGTTCTTCTGTGGGGTTATGTAAGTCCCAAGGCATTCAAAGTAAATAGAATTTTCCACTTTTATAATCGTAGAATATATGTCTTTTTAATTTATGGCTAGATTATCTAAAATTGCTAATAGCCGAAGGGATGATGTGAATCCAGCTAGGGTCAATGTAGGAAGTAAACGTACTGTAAGTCCCCATGGTCCCTAGTATGGTGATCTACCTTCAGTTGTTGGCAATATATAGTCTGTTGTTTTTTTATTGCATTGTCATTTAAATGTAAAATATTTTAGATTTAAATTACTAGTTTTAATTATATTTCTGAGATAATCTAGTTATTTTACTGTCCTTCTTCGACAGGGTTTTATAATTTACCTTTATCTATTGTGAAATTATATCTTGTTTTTAGTCACGATATGGCTGAAATATTCCCGATGTGACATAAAATCTTAACTGACTCACTCACTCAAGATCGGTTCAAAACTTTGATGAAACAGTGGAGATCAATTTAGAATGAATCTGAAAAAATGAATATACAATAAACTAAATAATACCCATTCTCAATGTTCTTTACCAAATTAACTGAACTCTTCAACACTGACTGGACAGTTTTCTTCGTATAGATAACACTAAGTCCGATTTTTCCATCTGAAAGTTTTGAAACAACACAACTGGACACTTCAACAATGAACAGTGTTCATATCATTATAATCAGTCGTGCAGTGACTAATACATTTTGATATCGTCGGATGATGTTTTCACCGGGAACTTGGGGGGAAACCAACCAAACAGAGGGAACTTGGGGAAAACCAACCAAACACCGGGAACTTAGGGGGAAACCAACCAAACACCGGGAACTTAGGGGGAAACCAACCAAACACCGGGAACTTAGGGGGAAACCAACCAAACACCGGGAACTTAGGGGGAAACCAACCAAACACTGGGAACAAGACCTTTTGGCATATAATTCATATCAGGGTATGAAACTTTCAGCCAGACCACAGGACTGGTTAGATGTAAAACTTGCCAGCCCTGATCAAAACTTACCTGCCCGCAAATAGGTTAGGTTTGACAAGCGGCGTAGTTTACCATCCAATTCGAAGTCATCATTTATTTGTACGAGTGAATTAATAATGATTTATTATCCTGAAATATGATGAATATCTTCATATACATGACTAAATTTTAACACCACAGTCTGGCAGGTGAATTTGAGAATCTTGCACTCCGTGTTGAAAAACCCGTCCCGGGCGTTCGGGTAGGCAGGTATTTCGAACGCTGTTTATATGTAATTTAACTCTTTGACACCCCGCACAAACGTACGATCATGCAAGGGACTTAATTCATGACAACAGGAATGTGGCCGGGCTTTATCGCGAATTTCGACCTTTGAGAGCACGAATGTTACACTTGATTCTGATTTAGTCGATCAACTTTCTTCTCGTCAACCGGCGACGTTCTCGATTCTTACTTGAAATATTGACGGCATGTGTAAAAATAGACGACAGTGACTGTTTGCATTATCCACTTCAGTTTGACTACCTATGCCTACAAAAGACATGGGTTGATAATTGCATTGATATGCCTGAACTGTGTGACTTAACAAGTCTATTTCTGTACTGCCATACAACTAGTTACATATGGCAGACTTTCGTGAGGTATTTATGTGTTTATATGGAAACCTTTTCTAGATTTCTGTTCGAGGGCCCCTGTTGATATTGATACGACAGATCGTATCCGATTAGGTAAGCGACTTATAGACACAGTTCGTGATGTTTTACTTCTAGTAGCATACGCATATGCAGAGTGAAAACTTTGATGACTTTTGTCCTGGGGATGAATCGATGTACTTGTAGATGCTAGATTTGTAAATGACACTTGTGAATAGATTTGGGAAATTTCTGTTAAATGTTTGTTACGTTTTTAACTTGAATATCTTAAATGGCCGACTGGAAACAGATAGTGGAGGAATCCTTACTTATATTTCTGAACAAGATTGCAGGTTACTTGTTTACGCTGTATCATCACTGGACAGTTTCAGTATTTCTCATCAGGCGATGGAATAGAGAGTATTATTATGTGATATTTATATAGCGCACATATCCACGCAACTAGTGCTTGCTCAAGGCGCTGGTATTTGTTTCCCTCGATCACTGGATGTCAATATCAACGTCACATCGTATTGTCAATCTCAACTCCGTGGGGAGTATACAACTCTTGCTGCCACTAGGCACACCGAGATTATTGTGGCCTTCTCATCCTAACGAGGTAGCCAATTCACAGCTGGGTGGACTGGGACACATAGTCACAGTACTTTGTCCAAATTCACTGCACGTTGCTGTACCCGCAACTAGGTGTTTGCACATATTCATGTGGCCACCATCTGGACATATACCAACGGATTCGTGGGTTCTTTTAAGTGAACAGGGTTGTGTACTGTACACTAGGGGCTGTGACAACACAAAGTTGACTCCAAGGTTTTTTACACCCGGTCACAGGTGGGCTCGATCCCGACACCTTCAACTTCGCTGGATCTCTAGCCTGGCGCTTTAGCCAGCTCGCCCACCGCGCTCCTGCCTTTGATCCTTAGATGCACTGATCCAGGTGACCTTTAGTAACTAAAGATGTCACATTCGTGACCAACTCGTGTTATTCCGGGACAAGCCGACTCTTTTTGGAGGTTACGGAAAGGGGCGAGTGGTGACGAATGAAGATGTCAATGCAAGTACATCCAAGTACAGATGGAATAATGAACACGCTAACACATTCATGGATAACATATCAGTTATAGGTTTCAATTTAGACAATTTCATAAATGTCTTAGAGAAGGATGTATATTTAGCCCCAGAGTGATTTGTTTGATTTCTACTTGATGCAGCTGATGATGAAACCTGAGACCACACAATAGTATATGGTTTCTGATGAAACAGAGAATGAATGTTAATGACTCTTTGTGGACCAGAGTCTCCCTAGATAAAAGAAGAACTCGTGTTATTCCGGGACAAGCCGAATGCTGACTCGTGCCCCCCCTTCGGGACCAACTCGTGTTATTCCGGGACAAGCCGAATGCTGACTCGTGCCCCTCATTCGTGATCAGGGGCGGTGGGGTAGCCTAGTGGTTACAGCGTTGGCTCGTCACGCCGAAGACCCGGGTTCGAATCCCCACATGGGTACTATGTGTGAAGCCCATTTCTGGTGTCACCCGCCGTGATGTTGCTGGAATATTGCTAAAAGCGGCGTAAAAACAATCACAGTCAGTCAGTCTTTCATGACCAACTCGTGTTATTCCAGGACAAGCCGAATGCTGACTCGTGCCCCTCATTCGTGACCAACTCGTGTTATTCCGGGACAAGCCGAATGCTGACTCGTGCCCCTCATTCGTGACCAACTCGTGTTATTCCGGGACAAGCCGAATGCTGACTCGTGCCCCTCATTCGTGACCAACTCGTGTTATTCCGGGACAAGTCGAATGCTGACTCGTGCCCCTCATTCGTGACCAACTCGTGTTATTCCGGGACAAGCCGAATGCTGACTCGTGCCCCTCATTCGTGACCAACTCGTGTTATTCCGGGACAAGCTGAATGCTGACTCGTGCCCCTCTGGTAGGATGTCACATTGGTGACAATTATATTGTTTTGAAACGTGAAACATTTAAAACTACAATACCTAAAAATGTCAGAAAGCGCCCGTAAAATCCCGAAAGCATGTGCGCAAGATCGAGAGAAATATTCACATTGGCAACATGCGTGCCGTTATGTAAACAAGAGCACCTGTGTGTGTTTGAACCTCACCGTTTGCTGCCCTATCTTTATCAAAACCTTCAAATTAGACAGCATAGTTCTGTTTACTATATTCCTATAATGCCAAAAATGACGATATTAATTTTGCACGATTTATTAAACAGTCACAAAATGCAATGAACTTTATAAAGGTACCTCAATCCTTACGCGCATTCCTATTGGTTTGTCGCCCCGGGCTGTCAAAAACACCTTAAGCGTCACATATGCATAATGAAGCGTATTTACAGTGAGTGAGTTTAGTCTTACGCCGCACTCGGCAATATTCCAGGTACATGGTGGCGGTCTGTAAATAATCGAGTCTGGACCAGACAATCCAGTGATCAACAGCGCGAGCATCAACCTACGCAATTGAGATACGATGACATGCGTCAACCAAGTCAGAGAGCCTGACCACCCGATCCCGTTAGTCGCCTCTTACGACAACCTCGAGTTACCGGAGATCAATTCTAAGATAACATGTGTGAAGATATTTTTTTCCCGTAAAATTTATGCTCTTTTACCTCTACATTCTCAACAAAGCCTCAATCAAAAGCGTTTGGTTTATGTTCGAGTCCGGGTCAAGTCAGATCAACATTTGTGACAGTCTATGTTGACAGTCAGGAAATTGGGCTTCATTTAGATCAACTTGTGAGCTATGAATACTACGCTTTGAGAATTTATAAAGTGGTATTTAGTTAGAGATAATACTATTGTACAGATATTGTATATATGTACAGTTCAGGATATCTCTATGACGTTTAAGTTCCTTCTGACAGCGCGGACCAAGTCGGACCCAACATTTGTGATGTAAAGACTATGTTGTCCTCATTCCCACTTAACAAAAACCTGGAATCAGTGCGTAAAAGATAAGGTGTTAAACCAACAGACATCAAAGAAATGTGATGCAGTTGACAATTGGATTGTTTAATTGACCAAGTTGACAAATCAATATAAATCACCACAAAGGAAAGTACAAATTCAAATGTAATATGATACAACAGCAGTTGTCATAGTAATAAAGACAGTGATGGTCTTAATCACCTCTCAACAATAATAAACCTTAGGAAATACATGATACATTATAGGCGACAACGTATCATGTTATGGTGCTAGAAAGATTCTTATACCGTTGTCAAGCAAGGGTCATAAAATCATAAATTAATAAAGAAGCTGTCGTCCATAAAGTTCTATTCATCAAGTTCTATAATGCCAATCAAATAGAACATTAATCCAATCTGAAACTAGGCAGACTAATCCTGGATAATGATTGGAACACACAATGCTGGATTGTTGAGATGTAACGTGACATGAGAAGCAATAGTTAGCTCCCCTTATTTACCCAAGAAAAAGAAACTTCAACACTTTTATAGTCAAATGATCACTTTCCTATCATACTAACCCTTTATGAATGTGACAGACAAATAAAACATAAACAAGATTTAATGTAAATGGACTGCGGGTAAATAATATTCAGAGATGTCCATGGAGAAATGTAATCGATGCCTTTAGAATTATTCGTTCTCTACGCATCATAGTTTTATTAATATAGTGTCCTTAACCTTGAGTCACTTGTGGAAGCTTTGACCATTGTTGTGCACAGTGGTGAAAATGTAAATGTACATGAGAAAAATGGTACGAAAAAAAGGTGTTGGATATTAAGACTAAATCGTTTAGTAGTAGTAGTAGTAGTAGTAAAGTAGTTGTTGTACATACAAATCATGTATACATAAATTTAAAGAGCTGTACATGCACAAGCCGCCAGAAGGATATAAGAAACTTAAAGAGCATTAAAGTACGTGAGATGGATAAAATGATTAAAATAGATTACATTAAATGATTCAGTTGAAATTAAACATGTTTTTTTTGTGCAAATGGAGTCAAGCCATATGACTCGGTACTCGGAAACCAATTCAACGCCTGTGTCGTGGATGCAGCTGATGATGAAACCTGAGACCACACAATAGTATATGGTTTCTGATGAAACAGAGAATGAATGTTAATGACTCTTTGTGGACCAGAGTCTCCCTAGATAAAAGAAGAACTCGTGTTATTCCGGGACAAGCCGAATGCTGACTCGTGCCCCCCCTTCGGGACCAACTCGTGTTATTCCGGGACAAGCCGAATGCTGACTCGTGCCCCTCATTCGTGATCAGGGGCGGTGGGGTAGCCTAGTGGTTACAGCGTTGGCTCGTCACGCCGAAGACCCGGGTTCGAATCCCCACATGGGTACTATGTGTGAAGCCCATTTCTGGTGTCACCCGCCGTGATGTTGCTGGAATATTGCTAAAAGCGGCGTAAAAACAATCACAGTCAGTCAGTCTTTCATGACCAACTCGTGTTATTCCAGGACAAGCCGAATGCTGACTCGTGCCCCTCATTCGTGACCAACTCGTGTTATTCCGGGACAAGCCGAATGCTGACTCGTGCCCCTCATTCGTGACCAACTCGTGTTATTCCGGGACAAGCCGAATGCTGACTCGTGCCCCTCATTCGTGACCAACTCGTGTTATTCCGGGACAAGTCGAATGCTGACTCGTGCCCCTCATTCGTGACCAACTCGTGTTATTCCGGGACAAGCCGAATGCTGACTCGTGCCCCTCATTCGTGACCAACTCGTGTTATTATTCGTGACCAACTCGTGTTATTCCGGGACAAGCCGAATGCTGACTCGTGCCCCTCATTCGTGACCAACTCGTGTTATTCCGGGACAAGCCGAATGCTGACTCGTGCCCCTCATTCGACCAACTCGTATTATTCCGGGACAAGTCCGAATGCTGCGACTCGTGCCCTCATTCGTGACCAACTCGTGTTATTCCGGGACAAGCCAGATGCTGACTCGTGCCCCTCATTCGTGACCAACTCGTGTTATTCCGGGACAAGCTGAATGCTGACTCGTGCCCCTCTGGTAGGATGTCACATTGGTGACAATTATATTGTTTTGAAACGTGAAACATTTAAAACTACAATACCTAAAAATGTCAGAAAGCGCCCGTAAAATCCCGAAAGCATGTGCGCAAGATCGAGAGAAATATTCACATTGGCAACATGCGTGCCGTTATGTAAACAAGAGCACCTGTGTGTGTTTGAACCTCACCGTTTGCTGCCCTATCTTTATCAAAACCTTCAAATTAGACAGCATAGTTCTGTTTACTATATTCCTATAATGCCAAAAATGACGATATTAATTTTGCACGATTTATTAAACAGTCACAAAATGCAATGAACTTTATAAAGGTACCTCAATCCTTACGCGCATTCCTATTGGTTTGTCGCCCCGGGCTGTCAAAAACACCTTAAGCGTCACATATGCATAATGAAGCGTATTTACAGTGAGTGAGTTTAGTCTTACGCCGCACTCGGCAATATTCCAGGTACATGGTGGCGGTCTGTAAATAATCGAGTCTGGACCAGACAATCCAGTGATCAACAGCGCGAGCATCAACCTACGCAATTGAGATACGATGACATGCGTCAACCAAGTCAGAGAGCCTGACCACCCGATCCCGTTAGTCGCCTCTTACGACAACCTCGAGTTACCGGAGATCAATTCTAAGATAACATGTGTGAAGATATTTTTTCCCGTAAAATTTATGCTCTTTTACCTCTACATTCTCAACAAAGCCTCAATCAAAAGCGTTTGGTTTATGTTCGAGTCCGGGTCAAGTCAGATCAACATTTGTGACAGTCTATGTTGACAGTCAGGGAAATTGGGCTTCATTTAGATCAACTTGTGAGCTATGAATACTACGCTTTGAGAATTTATAAAGTGGTATTTAGTTAGAGATAATACTATTGTACAGATATTGTATATATGTACAGTTCAGGATATCTCTATGACGTTTAAGTTCCTTCTGACAGCGCGGACCAAGTCGGACCCAACATTTGTGATGTAAAGACTATGTTGTCCTCATTCCCACTTAACAAAAACCTGGAATCAGTGCGTAAAAGATAAGGTGTTAAACCAACAGACATCAAAGAAATGTGATGCAGTTGACAATTGGATTGTTTAATTGACCAAGTTGACAAATCAATATAAATCACCACAAAGGAAAGTACAAATTCAAATGTAATATGATACAACAGCAGTTGTCATAGTAATAAAGACAGTGATGGTCTTGATCACCTCTCAACAATAATAATCCTTAGGAAATGTATCACACATTATAGGCGACAACGTATCACGTTATGGTGCTAGAAAGATTCTTATACCGTTGTCAAGCAAGGGTCATAAAATCATAAATTAATAAAGAAGCTGTCGTCCATCAAGTTCTATTCATCAAGTTCTATATAATGCCAATCAAATTGAACATTAATCCAATCTGAAACTAGGCAGACTAATCCTGGATAATGATTGGAACACACAATGCTGGATTGTTGAGATGTAACGTGACATGAGAAGCAATAGTTAGCTCCCCTTATTTACCCAAGAAAAAGAAACTTCAACACTTTTATAGTCAAATGATCACTTTCCTATCATACTAACCCTTTATGAATGTGACAGACAAATAAAACATAAACAAGATTTAATGTAAATGGACTGCGGGTAAATAATATTCAGAGATGTCCATGGAGAAATGTAATCGATGCCTTTAGAATTATTCGTTCTCTACGCATCATAGTTTTATTAATATAGTGTCCTTAACCTTGAGTCACTTGTGGAAGCTTTGACCATTGTTGTGCACAGTGGTGAAAATGTAAATGTACATCGGAGAAAAATGGTACGAAAAAGGTGTTGGATATTAAGACTAAATCGTTTAGTAGTAGTAGTAGTAGTAGAAGTAGTTGTTGTACATACAAATCATGTATACATAAATTTAAAGAGCTGTACATGCACAAGCCGCCAGAAGGATATAAGAAACTTAAAGAGCATTAAAGTACGTGAGATGGATAAAATGATTAAAATAGATTACATTAAATGATTCAGTTGAAATTAAACATGTTTTTTTTGTGCAAATGAGTCAGCCATATGACTCGGTACTCGGAAACCAATTCAACGCCTGTGTCGTTCAGGGATCTTATATTCGTGAATACGCTTTCTCAGTAAAGTCCCGATTGTAATATACTATTCCAAAAAAGAAACGCATAACCCAGAAATCTTTTGCGAATTTTTTTAGATTTTCAAACATGTAAATAACTCGTCCACAAATAGACTTTAGTACATGAATTTTTACATCAGTTTAGGAGAAGGTAATGTCTATACAACCAGTTGGATAATTTTAGATAACGGATGCGTTGGGCGCTATGGTGACCACGTAGCATGGTCCCGACGTCTGGTCTCCAGGCTCTCAGTCCAATCTCTCTCAACCTGTTCCGTACAGTTTGGCCGGATATTCTCCAGTCTAGGCACCCTGGCTGCTGTGCTGTCATCCGTGGCAGTACGATCATGCAAATGTAGTACCCGGATGTACCGATCTTGGGCTGCAGTGGTGACTCGAGGTCTGCCTGTACGGGGACGGTCATTTATTATACCTGTTTGGTTGTAACGAGCTGCAAGCAGTGATATCGTGCTCAATTTAACATTCAGACGCCTGGCAACAGAAGATTAGTAATCTCCAGCGTGCATCCTTTCAATGGCGATGTTCCGTGTCGTAGCGTCAAGACGTGGCGTACTGATTTGACCTTGAAACGCCTTCTAAACGAATGCCGATTTTCGTAAGTAGTCTGGATTTTTAAAGCCAGACAGTGCATGTTCTTTGCTGCACAATTTCAACCGGAAGGTGATTTCTGTTGCGTAGTGGAGAGTGGAGATGCTTTTTAAATTTTTGTACGAAATCTCATCAAAATCAACATTTTCAGGTAAAGTCGATTTTCACTTGTGCAATTGTGTACATTCGTGTTATCAACACTTTTGTCACATAGTTTGACGATTGTTTGAACACAATACGTAATTAGTAGATTTAAATTAATACAAAACGCCCATGCGTTTCTTTTTGTGTGGATAGTATACTATTATCAGGATTCAAACCCACACTTTTAGAGTCAGGCACCTAATAAAAGTACTGAAATCTGTACTTTATTGAGAACGTTTAATGCCGAACATAACATATAACATTACATCAGTAACATTTTTCACAGTTAAGCTCAGTCAAATAGAAAGGAAATGTTTGTGCTGAGCGCGCACACATAACCATTCGCCTCAATGATTCTTAAAGAACGAATAAACTTGGTTTTTTGGTACTCTTTTAACTATTACATATGAAAGATTTGTGGTCAGTCTTACGCGGAACACCAAATTCATTCTTTAAAAACTTGTGGTTAATTAGTACCGAGCGATTAAAAGTTGCCAAAAAGTCGCCTGCTTCACTCTCGCCCGCCAACGAACTACAGACAGGTTACGTAACTCTATCGCAAGAGAACTGCAGTGACGTCATATGAGGAAGGATTTTCAGTTAGATGTATAGAAAGTGTGTAGCAAGCTCGTCATTTTGATGATTTCTCGACATCAACGAAGACATGCCAAATCGTTGCGTTGTCGTCAATTGCTCCTAGAGATCGGGCGATGCTGTCGCCATGCATAGATTTGCACAGGACCCCGCAGTTCGTGCAAAATGGGTTATGTTTGTGAGTGCGAAGCGAGCGTTGTGGAAGCCTAAAACGATATCTTACTTGTGTTTTAAAGAATCAAAACTACTCACCAGTCGGAGTAAAGTATGTATATAATTGATGACCATAAAGATTTTCCATGACACAACTTGTAACATAACGATTTCTGCCTCAGAAGCGAGGTTGTGGTCGAAGTAACAATAATACTGTAAGTACCTGTAGTATTATATTGACCCTCACCTCGCTTCCACGAGAGAAATTGTTATGTTATACGCTATGTCATGCAAAATCCTATTGGCCATCAATCAAATACATATTTTACTACCTGTTGATTTTGTAACTCGGTGAAAACAAACCTAAATAGCATTTATACTCAGACTGGCGGATGTTCGCGATAGGGCGCCGCCATTTTTGAAAATCGTGAAGTCACGGGCTAATTAGTCTGTTAGAATTAATGAGATTATGGTTTGTTTTCATCAAGTTAGAAAATCAAAACTACTTTCTACTCGTAGTTAAATATGTATTTGAATCATAACCAAAAGCAAGGTGGGGGTCGAAGTGACAATACCGCGTGTCAAATTTCTTGCTACATTCGCGTGGTTAACGTGCACTCACCAGTCTGTAGATACTAGTCAATGTACGTCTTTATATTTGGTCTTATAACCCTAATTAGTTTATTATCATACTTGTATGCATTTTGAAACCACCTCACACCGCTCACAACGAGGGAGTATTAATTGCTGTATTGCATGCAGTTTTAATTGCATGAGAACCGACACTGACACTGCATGTGAAAACCGACACCGACACTGTTTTGAGAATACAAACAGAACTTCATTGTTGCATAAGAAATACATATAAGCATTTGCTGTGTGCTAAAAGTGTATGTTCCTATTTACCTAAGTAAAATTTCAGATTCTTCTAGCAATGGCAAAATAGGGTTGTTTAGTTTACCGATTCAAATAAATCAAATGTCAATGTTTAATATCATACGTAATAGACGTCATATTTTTACATGACATGATTAAATATCGAGGTAAAAAAACACAGAAATGGGATCAATTTGGATCAGTCATTATACAAATAAGGCCTAACGACACCAAGCGATTTTGACAGAATCGTCTATGAAAACAAGTTGTAACTCGGAAACTAGGCAAAGCAGGAGACAAAATTATATGACAGTAGATTGTGAGAACATATAGCTTTCATTTTCCACAACAGTTGTCACGATTTCAGGTTTATACAAACCGGTAAACAAGATAATTTACCCCCTGAAATGTCGATGAATTCTGCATCGGCCCTCATATCTATTCCTCATATGACGTCACAGAGACGCCCCGTTCTGATTGGTTGAAATTTCGTTCGCGGGTGAGAATTGTGCACTGTTGTCAAAAAGGTCTATTTAAGTTGATTAAAGATCGAAGTGAGTAGTTTTAATGACGGGGTTTCATTTATAGCGATGCCAGTGATTGATTTATGTATTTGTACCCCCCTAGAGTATATGTGATCTTTAAAGTGTTTACTATAGGTGGAAAAAGTAAGTCAAAGTTGTCAGTTCCAGCAAAATCAGTATCACTGTCGTGTCGTGTCACTGTTGTTTATCCATTACAGCAAGATTCGCGATTTTACAGGAATCCTTCGTGCAGTGATGCGTTAGGCGTCCAATTCCTATGTTTGTGTGAGCGTCCTGTTTTCTCCGTAAAGCAGGGCTTGCTTACCATTTTCGCCATAACCTGGTGCCGTATGTGATTTTCAGCTGTCCATTCAGATATTTGTTATCACGTTTTTGCCCTAATGGCCAAAGCAATCTTTTCCGTGTGATAATTGAGATTAGTTTTACTCCCGCTCTGAGTTAGTTCATATTAACATAAACTACCGGGCAAAAGAATGTTATCACTTTTTAAGTAATTGTATACAAAAACAAAAACGTTTGAACCCAAGCGGAAAACATTCGCCAAAACAATGATAACAACACAGCTATTCCTAAATTCGTACGAATCGTGTATTTTCAAAACGTGAAAAACGTTATTGTAGAATATTGGCTCAAATGCACGAATATGTCAAGACTTATACAAGCGCCACGAGACTGGGCAATCCGTATGCCGAATATCCGGCCTTTTATGTCAGCTTGCAAGGACCTTCAAATGCAGCCAGGCCACCATTGATAAACTGATAAACCGCTACCAGCAAACAGCCCAGACCCATGACCGTCCAAGGTCGGAAAGACCAAGTGTCGCGACGCCGGCCGAAAATAGATCCACCTCCGGAACAGATTCGGAAATGTCAATGGCGACGACAGCACAAGGACACGTCATTTGCAGACCAACAGTCCTTCGACTACTTGGCATGGTTGGTATACCGCCCCTTCCGTTGAATGTCCTTGACCCGTTTACACCGTTAATGCAGACTGTAATGTCCACGAACTGTACGTCGATGGCAGCGACGTGACTGGGAGAGAGTGCTCTTCACAGATGAAAGTCTGTTCAGTAACGATGGCAGAGTTCGACTTTTTCGAACGAAGTGGAGGAGAGCGACAAATTGCATTCAAGACGTTCATCCATTCGATGGAGAAGGCGTCATGGTATGGGGCTGCATTTGTAGCCAGAGAACAACAAGACTGATTGTCATACGAGAAAATCTGAATTCCCAGTGACACAGGAATGAAGTGTTGACACATTTTGTGTTGCCCTTTTTTCACCAACAGCCAAGAAGAGTCATTTTGCAGCACACCGTCAGAATTGGTCGAGAATACCTGCACAACATTAACGTCAACGTATTGCCTTGGCCAGCGAACCCTATTGAATATTTCTGGGATCATCTTGATCGTCAACTGAGACAGCGTGCACCACCGACAGGAAGTCTCATGGACTTACGGAACAGGAATCCTGCTGACGTCATCCGCCGACTGACGACGTCAATGAACATCCGTGACCAACTCGTGTTATTCCGGCACAAGCCGAATAGCGACTCGTGCCCCTCTGGAAGGATTTCATATTGGCGCACGAACATCAGAACTACCTTAACCAAGAACGATAACTCTATCCCTGTTTGATTCCAATGTTTCTTAATACCACCAAAGCACTCGTACATTGTTTTGCTGTTTTTGTTTGTACTGGTACATTTTATAGAATTAAACCTCTTTGATACAACTAAAAGAAGGAGAAAAACATTTTTGTTAAAGACACATTCTAATGTAATTATTACCAGCTGTTCACCTTATATTTCCAATTTAATAATCATAAATGACAATTGTTTTATTGAATATGCGAAAAAAAAATTCAGCTACATTAAATGCCAAAGGAAATGCTTTAAAATATGTCTCAAACTGAACATTCGTGTAAATTTGCTGTCACACCCATGGTGGATTTTTTTAAGGAATTCGCTGAAAAAATATGAATGACCCAAAAAGTCAGACTAAAATATCCCCAGAGATTGTGAAATATAAGCCCAATGTTAAAGAT
This sequence comes from Haliotis rubra, assembly GCF_003918875.1. Taxonomy (NCBI): domain Eukaryota; kingdom Metazoa; phylum Mollusca; class Gastropoda; order Lepetellida; family Haliotidae; genus Haliotis; species Haliotis rubra. Next base: position 944,221 of record NW_025767723.1, read on the forward strand.
TAAAGTTGATTAGTTACATACAGATATAATATTATTGTTTTGAAACTCGTAGCGATTTATAATTGCATTTCCTAAAACTGTTGAAAGCACACGTAAATCTCCAAAACAAGCCCGCAAGATTGTCAGAAATACACTGAGTCTCAATTGAACCCATGAGAGCCGTATCAGTATTTTCTGTCTGGCAGAAAAATAACATACAGGCAATAGTGATACAAAGTTAAATAAGACTTTAATTCTTCAACACATTAACACACTCAACAGTGGCACAGAATTGAATCAAACTTTTACTTTTAACACAGTAAACACTTTAAACAGAGTAACATACTATGGAAGAAATAAGCACTGGATTGGGAATAGCACTGCATGGACAACCTTTCATGATAGCACTGAATTACAATTAAAGTCCAACTAAATGTGACATGCAATCGGCAAATTCCATTGGAGTTTTCGCACCATTTCTGAGTAGAATTTTTGGGGCCTTCTTAGCACCGTGTAGGATCTTAAGCATTTTTGTCTCAGTGTGGCTCTGCTCTCTTCGGATAAGGACAATGAATCTATATATGTTGGGGTGCTTAGTCTTGCATGCCATCCTTCGACATGATTTGTGGTCCTGGCACCCACAGTGTGGAAGTGATTCCACACCTGTCTTCCAGGACCCTCAATCCACTGCAGTGTCACATAGTCCGCAAAAGTGTTTACTGTGTTAAAAGTAAAGGGTTGATTCAATTCTGTCTGGAAATTCTCGCTTGTATTCTTATCAATATCCATATCCATGCAAATAAGCAAATGCTATAGATGTAAAACTTGTCACTTACGTTGAAGACCGTCTTCGTACAGGGCAGGCATGGGTCTGGTATCAGACTTGATCATATGCTTCAAATTGGCAAGGGATTTGTCCACTTTGATCTTGCTCTGATTTGCCGGATGGTTGTGGGTGTTTCGATATGTCGTAATAAGATCATTGGCAGTGTTGATGGTTGCTGGACACCCTGTATTGCAACATCTCCAATGCACACCGGTGTTACGTCTGTATTCTAAACTTATAACCTTGATAGACAAGGTTACGTATTCCTGCGTAATATTTACCTGTGAACAAGATGAAATTTATTCAGTGACATTAATTGAACATGGATAATTGGTGAGTTGATATCAGTCTGACAATCTATCAGTCCCTTGGCCATGAGTTAAGTTCAGCTAAATCATGAGACGACCCCTTTCCTTAGAACAACATCACTAATCCTAATCCTCTGCAGGCTACCTCCATAGTGAGGATAAACCGTCTCAAATAGTTGTGATTAATGTTCTTCATCGGAGGACGTGTCACTGTAAATAATACGGCGACGCTTGGCGGAAGGCGACAGTGACATCTGCTCATCTCAGCTTGGAATTCCCACTTGTTGAGATTCGAGGTTTATGTTAAAGACTCCACCGTAAATTGGGCCTGAAAACACCTTGCCTACAACCTCGAATGAAGACGATTTCAAGCCCATTGTGTTCTGAGAAGTGTTTTCAACCCCGCCATGAGAAACCACGGGAGGCATGGCAGTGGCAGAAGAACACATGTTTTGTGCCGGAGGACGCGGCTGACAGGGGCAGTGATCGAGACACAAGAGCGCCGCTCATCTTTTATAGTCCAGTCAGAATACCGAAACACCTTAAACAAATTGCAACAAAAAGTATTTTTATCAAAACACATTTAGTTGTCACCACATTATAACATATCAAAAGCATAGAAAGATATCATTGTTCAAAATATTGTTTTTGAGAGCCCCCGAAATTGACAAACGTCATACATTTGCCGCATTCAAAATAAGACCTTGCTGGGATACCGTAGCCAAGTTGAACGTAAATAACATGGCCGGACGGCACTTGACACTGATCATACAGGTAAATATATTGTCTATGTTCAATGAAAATGAAGTTATTTCTATTCATAAAATGTATACAATCCTTCATAGGTACGTGCAATGCAAAAACAGTGATCACATTTGACATAATTCTTTCATCATTGTTACTTTGTCAGCAGGCGTAACAGAAGCCTGTAGAATAAAGATTTACAAATTAGTAGATTTTAGATATATTATGTATGAGATACGTACTATAATACATAATATAATGTTAAACATGATATACTCTTAATTTCTTATCTTTTTCAATTTGTATCAATGATTTATTTCTGTGAAGCTCAGTTCTGCTTGAATTCTAAATCTTTGGAAACGCTTGTCCGCCATAAATAAGAAATCGATTTTGAAGGAATATACCAAGTTTTTTCGCATTTAATGGCTCTAAAGACCCAAAATTATTTCCTTTTTTCCTTTAAAAGTTATTTTAAACAAGACATAAAAAGTTATATCTATCCCTTTATACTTAAAATACTATTATATCTTAATAGATTTATTTAAAAAATGAAAATAATCGTAGCTCTGTATCATTTTTTATATTTTAGGGAAAAGAATGGCTTGCTCTGTTCTCTGTGGATTGCTGTGTATTGATGATAGAAAGCCCACTGTTAAACTTAGTACGAAGGAAAGTGAAAGTATCAACAAGGCAAGCAGAAGTCGTGGAATGACATGGAAACTGAAGGACAGACTGTTCATCAAGAATGTAGACGCATCTATCTCAACCCGAACAACACAGCAGCCTCCAGCAGGAAGTCAACAGACGACACTGACATAAGATCTCAGAAACGCGAGCTTCGTTCAGTGGACAGCAAGTTTGATTTTCAGACTGACTGTTTATTTTCGGTCAAGTGGGAAGTAAGAAGCAAATGATGCACATGGTCCACGTTCGCACTGAAACGAAGGTCCAAGATACCATTAGAAGTGTCTGTTACCAAGGGCTGCAATACCCCCTCTACAGATAGGTCTTGCTGTTCAAATGCATCATCATTTTGCATCAAGATTCCTAATTGATTCACTCAATCGCCATGGATTTTGCTCTTCGTATACAGAAATGAAGAAATTTGAGAGACCACCCAAGACACAGATATATCTGGTTTTGAGTCTGGGCAGTTTCTTCAGTTTGTGGCAAATAATGTTGACAACAATGTTCGGACTCTTGATGGTTTCAATACCTTTCATGGAATGGGCATAATAGCAACAGCCGCTCCTGGAAAGAAAATCAACAAAGCAATACCAAGGACAGGTGCTTCCTCAAAGGATATAGTGGCAATTGGACGAATTGGAATTGGCTTTTGTTTAAACCAAGACTCGCCATCACGAGGGACACCCTTTGTGTGTGAGACTAAATAGAATGGATGGTCATTTGAAGAGAAATTCTGAGAACGGAGGCCACGATACTTCTTCTACAGAGCTACCGGACACCAGTCAGGGTCACTCAGTACAGAAGGAGGACAGATCATAAGCCAAAAAACATGGTATTATTCCTCCACAATTTGTTAAGAATAGCATCGGGAGATCCCTCTCCGAGTTGACCCATTTCCCGAAGTTTGTTTATTTCAGACTCAGACACGACCTCGGCGGCTTGGGTTACTTGCAAAGACCTCCCTAGATCGAGCAAATTCGGGGTCAAGTAGTATTGATTTTTGATAGTTCAATCTCCTCAAATGGCGGTCCAAACTTGATCGAAATCCGCGAAGGGACGATGGCTCATACTCGTCCCCGTTAGCTTTTTGGCATCCATGAAAAAAATGCACAGTATTTGATTCAGTTCGTTTGGGGGAATCTTTTCAAGAGATCTGTATTCCTTCAGAACATTTTGGAGATACATCGTTTCAAGTCATATGTTGTTTTCTTAGCCGTGTTTTTTCATTTTTGGTCAAAAAGTCATTAATTTCTTTATTCCATACTTCATCATTTGTGTCATCGAAATTAGCATCTAGGCCAAGATCACCATCCTTATTTTCTCTAAACAGTTCATTATTCAGTTCTTGTGACAGATCCAAAGCATCGCCAGTCCGCAAATTTGGGGGAGGGACCAAAGAAACAGTCTCGGGCAACACTTTCAGTCTATATCTAGGTACTTGCTTTCCACCCTGGGCAGTCCTGACAGGAATGAGTGATGAAAGTAGTACCGGTAATTTCAAAGTTCACGTATTAATATTAGCCAATCAAATCAATCGAAGGCGTTATGGCACATATGTTTTATAACGAAGTGCCACGTGGGTATTAAATGATATATACTCAGCAGCTAAAACTCCACGTCAGTACGAATTCAAAATTAGATAGGCACTGTAATCAAATCGTCACAAAAATGGACAAAATAAGCGGATCAAAAGCATTTTTTGTGTACAATATCTTGACACATCAATGAATAACACAGCACAATTTCAAGATATTACGTGAACGTTTGCAGTCCAGTCAGACTCTTGACTTCAGTATCTAGTGTGACCACCACGAGCGGCAATAACTGCAGCACAGCGTCTATGCATGGAGTGCACCAATCGATTGATGAAGACCATTGGCACCTGGAACTACACTCTGAGAAAGGCCTGGCGCAATAGATCGGCTGTGTTCGGCCTTGGTATGACATTATTCAGTCTCCTCTGAATTTCATCCCAAAGATGTTCAATTGGGTTTAAATCAGGACTAAGGGCTGGCCACTGCATAATGTTGACACCGTTCTGCTGTAGGAAGTCCCGTGTAGCTCTGGCAGCATGGGCCATTTCTGGTGTCCCCCGCCGTGATATTGCTGCAATATTGCTACAATCGGCGTAAAACTAAACTCACTCACTCACTCACTCACTCACTCTGGCAGCATGGGCCCGGGCGTTATCATGCTGGTGAGGTGAGGTGAAATTGGGTTTTACGTCGTGCTTGAGAACATTTCGCTCATATGACGACGTGCATGCGTGTGTATGTGTATGTGCGGCTGCTTGTACTAGCCCAGACATAAGCTGGTTTTATAGTGCTAGCCCACTGAGATACCATGCCGCAGTGAAGCATGAATACTCCACTCAGACACTATACTGATTCCGAGCAGACCAGTCCTCGTTGTACCCACTAATGCCGAGCTCCAGGCAGGGACCAACAAGTAGCATATTTTAACGTCTTTTAGTATGATGCGGTCGGGGATCGAACCCGCGACCTTCCGCTCTCCGGGCGGACGCTCTAACCACTACACCACGGGCGTTATCATGCTGGAAAATGTTGTTCCGGTGACGTGCGAAATGTGATTTGACCTGGGGTCTGAGAGCGTGGTCGATGTAGCGCACCGCTGTGATGCCGCCTTCTCTCCCTGGACCAAGGTTCTGGAACACCACAGGACCCACTCTCTGGTTCAGGCCTATTCCACCCCATGCAATGATGTTCGCACCTCCCCATGAGTCTCTATCAATAACACATTGGTCTGAGTAACGCTGGCCACGTCGTCGCCATATTCTTGTTCTACCATCTGCAGTTGATACGCAGTACCGACTCTCATCTGTGAACAGAACAGTTCTCCATTGCCTGTACCGCCATTTATCGTGTTTTAGGGCAAACTGTAGACGTTCACGCCATTGACGAGGGGTGAGGATAGGTCTACGGTAAGGTCTACGGCAATGAAGATTCCCGCTGTTAAGACGTCGGCGTACTGTATCAGTACTGATTGGTCTTCCGTGTGTTCCCACTCTCTGGCATGCTGTTTCGGATGCCTGCATGAAGGGAAACTGTACATGCTGTCTCACAACATGGCGGTCTTGTCATCACCCTTGGTCTGCCAGTACGGGGGCGATCATTTACGGTGTTGGTGGCCCGGAAACGTTGCTGCAGCCTGTAGATGGTCCGAACGTTGACCTGGAAGTGACTGGCAACGGATTGTGCAGTTTGGCCAGCTTCAAGTCTTCCTAGCGCCTTGTTCTTCTGAGCTGTTGTGAGTCGCGGCATTTTGCTGACGTTGTAATGTGAATGTTTCAACCAGGTTTGGGGGTGCATTCTATAGGGCTGGTCCTTGTGAACAGCACGTGCAGCATAAGTTGCATGAAAAACATGGAGAACATCGTACCATCTCCGAGATCAGGTTGCGTTTTTGAGACCATTTCCTAGGTTCCATTCTGAGTTTGGGAAGGAATGTCTTTGCTCAGGTAAATTTGGAGATGTTGTCAAAAACAGATGGTTGGTTATACCTACTTGGGTTGTCAGTCAAGACGTGATGAGGTAATTTTACGACGATGTAAATTGGCCACAGTCGCTTTACTATCTGCTCAAAAAGGATGGAGATGGACCTCCTATGTGCATCTCTTGCGATGAAGTGTTCACTGTGTGGACTTTTTCAAAGGGATTCTCATTATGCAGCAATACATCTGAAAGATCTGTTTTCCCGCGTGAGCGTTCATCTCATTGTAAACTACTCGAGAGAGACTGATCTGTATCATAACTTGTAACTATGCAATGTGAATGACGGATTGCTTGTTTGTAATTGTGTTCTATGGCTCTTTTCTTTTTGTAAGTAATAATGCAATGAATAACTATGTTTCTGAAACCCCCCAACTCATTTAAGCTTAGTAATTATAATGTCCATGTATGCAGACATCGGTCTCGTCGCTATATGGCTGAGATAATGCCGATGCGACGTAAAACCCAACTCAACTCAACAGTCAAGACAGCCCTTGACTATTAAGTTTCTGTTCTTCATAAAGTTATCTTAAACTAAGCATTAAACGAACCCCTTTAAAGCCACTGGCATCTGATGTTGCTGAAGGAACCAAGTTAGCTATTGGATATGCTATACAGGAGATATAATTAATGGCTCCATTTGAAGCTGTTTTTTCATTTACCTACCTACATACCTTGCATAATTCAACACACACACACGCACGTGCGCGCGCACACTGAATACCGTTTCCATTCTGTGGTTACTGAGGGCAAGAAATGATCCCCGGAACCTCGGGTTTGTTGTTAGAGCCGCTTGTAGCGTGAAGACAGTCATGATATAGCACTGATATTGCTGATTCTGACGTGAAAAAACAGGGAATAGGAAAAGATGCTCGACATTCTGTGTGACTTGTCAGTTAATGTGACATTGTACCACATCCAGTGGTCAAACGGACCGAGGCTGGACCCCATGATGTACGTGCTGTTGCTATGTAACTGGAACCTTTACAACTTGTTATGGTTACAATACACTCACCCACTCAGTCATAATCTTACACTGACATCTAGTCCTAGAAATATAGACATCTTATTGAAAATATCAAGTCTAAATAAAAGTTCGCACTCAAATGAAGCCGAGAACAGTTCTAAACTTCAGGCTGAGGAAATCCAGAATTGCCCAGTAATTCAAGTCTTGCTTAGCTGCAAGATCGCTGTTCGGCATGAAACAATCAATCACCCAATCCTTTCGTTCAATGTTTCAATGCAAACAATTGATTCTAAAAAACCCTCCCCCCACCTCCCCTTCACACACCTGCAAAATTAAAATTGTCTGCACCATTAGTAGTTAATATGTATAGACTATGAACTATGGTATTACCAGAACTCTAACGTGAGGGGATGCAGATAGCTCAAGTACGAACGTATAAATGGTTTATGTGGTCTTTCATTATATCATTTTAATTTACTTTTTACATCTGTATTGCTTTTAGACTTGTTAGACGGGTGAATATTCCATTTTGTTGACTTTTGAGGACAGGCGAATTATTGACGGCCAACGTATTTCCGTGGAGAGACCTTCCGTAGACGAATAGAACCTCCACATAAGATTCGTGACCCAAACTGACCGGGGTCAGTACATGTGTCAGATTAACACTAATCCAGTGAGATTGGTACCTGTGAACCTTCGCTAACAGGTAAGTACAAACGACAAAACCCTGTCCACAATCATAAGAAAACTCAATTGTACATTGCGACGACATGAAACCATGTGTTACTTTGAAACGAAACAGAGAAGATATATAGGATGTGATAATATCATTCAAAATTCAAAATAACCCAGAACTCTTTTAACCCATTCATATGTTGTAATCTGTTCCAGTCAACTGCAGGAACAAGTCGTCTAATTCTTGCAGTGGACTGATAGCCTGAATTGTTTTTGAGGGCAGAACAGCGATGCTACCTTGGCTATCCCTTCTAGATTATACCTTGCACTTGCTCCATAAGATTTAAAAGATTAACATCATATATACCAAGCTAATCTGAAACTGAACCTGAAATTCTAAAACCGGTAGTGATAAACAACCTTTGATTAACTAAACACATGGGAAGGCATGGTTATTAAGAGACATTTTTAAAAATTTGGCACTTATTAGAATGTGAAAAATAACTAAAATATATTTGAACTGGAGCAGCAAACAGAACATGGATTGGATACAAAGAAACCTGGATATACACTCCGGGTGTGTACCGCCCCAGCCACTAGATGGCTGAGATACAGCATGTCATTGATAACAAGTGGTACATAATTGGATGAGGCCAGGTAGGGAGTAAGAACAACATATACCACGTGCCTTGAAGCCCGAAATCAGGAGGGATAAAGTGTTAGAAAAGTAAATAACAAGCAGATGGGGAGCTAATATATATAGTCTATAGGTTCATTAGTTCTTCCTACGCTGATGATATGTAGCACCCTTCGTCTCTGTGTGCCACTTGCTATCAATTACATGCTGTTGCTAATGTTAATCTGATAGTCGTCACAATATAGTATGTATATATACGTCTCATCACTTGTTGTAGTCACTTTTAGTTTGATAAGGTGCAAGCATCTACACGTCGCTCTATGCAATAAAAAAGTTGTTATCCCCAAAGTCTTATGTTTCATTAGTGTATACTTACACTCTCATATGTTGTCGTTTTTAAGGAACGGATTTGGACATGCCTACATCATCGGATAAGCTTGAGATAGATGGTAATAGGGAAGAAGTGAAGACTAGGAGAGAAGAGGAAGGGACATATCCGTTCTTTCATTGGTCAGGAGCTGCATGTATTTTGTGTCATGTGAGAAATAAAGTGACAGTCTGAGGCTATTATATTCGACTTGTCATTTCACTTGTTTACCTGATCAGATTTTTTTTAACTTTTACGAGTTGATGTCAGTTCAGGAAATGAAATTATGATGTAATTTCTCTTAGTTTTAAAACAATGGTTCCAGTAAGGCAGACAGAAAGTGATACATAACGCATGCAATTAACGCATGCAGTCGAACATATTAGTTCACTGATCTATTGACTGGAATTAGGGATAATCAGATCCGATTGTCAAAACCAGAGTCGATTCCACGATTCCAACATTATGAGCATGTAATAAATCACATGTAGTAAAAGTGCCAGCCGTTTGTAAACGTCTCCTGTCCCACGTGACATCCTGCCCCGTCACACGTCACATGGAAAGGTATGTCAGATGTTCACCATATGGACAAATGTATTCATAGGGAATTGCATCGGACACCACTTGTCTGACTGATGGGTCCGATTTGGAAATGTCACGCTCTTGAGGCGAGTTTATTTCTAAGATATCTTCAGGGAGTTTGTCAAGTAAACTATGGGCGTTGGGGTAGCCTTGTGGTTAAGGCTTTGGCTCGTCACACCGAAGACCCGGGTTCGATTTCCACATGTGCTGAATGTGTGAGGCCCATTTCTTGTGTCTCCCGCCATGATATTGCTGGAATATTGCTAAAAGCGGCCTTAAACTTAACTCACTCACTCATCAAAAGTGGACCCATGGCCTACCTGTCTTCACTTATTTGGACCATTTGGAAAATATTTTGGGTCATGTGAAATTGCTGCGACTTGTTTGCCATACAGAATAGTAGTTACAAACATGAGTTCAAGATCTGTTCTTCTGTGGGGGTATGTAAGTCCTAAGGCATTCAAAGTAAAGAAAATTTTCCACTTCTATAATCGTAGAATATATGTCGTTTAAATTTATGGCTAGATTATCTAAAATTGCTAATAGCTGAAGGGATGGTGTGAATCCAGCTAGGGTCCATGTAGGAAGCAAATGTACTGTAAGTCCCCATGGTCCCTAGTATGGTGATCTACCTTCAGTTGTTGGCAATATATAGTCTGTTTTTTTATTGCATTGTCATTTAAAGTTAAAATATTTTAGATTTAAATTACTAGTTTTAAATATATTTCTGTGATAATCTAGTTTTTTGACTGTCCTTCTTCGACAGGGTTTTATAATTTACCTTTATCTATTATGAAATTATATCTTGTTTTTAGTCACGATATGGCTGAAATATTCCCGATGTGACATAAAATCTTAACTGACTCACTCACTGTAGATCTGTTCAAAACTTTGATTAAACAGTGAAGATCAAATTAAAATGAATCTGAAAAAATGAATATACAATAAACTAAACAATGCCTATTCTCAATGTTCTTTACCAAATTAACTGAACTCTTCAACACTGATTGGACAGTTTTCTTCGTATAGATAACACTAAGTACGATTCTTCCATCTGGAAGTTTTGAAACAACACAACTGGACACTTCAACAATGAATAGTGTTCATATCATTACAATCAGTCGTGCAGTGACTAATACATTTTGATATCGTCGGATGATGTTTTCGAACGTCATACGTTTTCGGGTGGCAGTGTTTACTTTCTCTCTAGCGAGGCAGGTTCAGTCACGCAAACGCTGTAGATCTCTGATGATGGCTACTTTTTAACATGAAGTAGTTTTTATTGAGTAAATGGCAAGTTAAACAATTGTTTGCGCTATAATCGTGGAAAAAATGACCTTCAGCGTAAAGACCCATAACACAAGGACACTAGGTTTTTTTTTTCTGAAGTTTAAACCTCAACCTGCCATACCCTGTAACCAAATTGTTTGTGAAGGTAATGTACCCTGTACATCGCGTTCGATTTGCTGCTTGGTTGAATGTTAACCTTTTGAGTCCTGTCAGCTGTATGTAGTGGAACTAGGTACCAATGTCAGTAAGAGTGAGTGAGTGAGTTTAATTTTACGCCGCACTCAGCAATATTCCAGCTAAATGGCGGCGGTCTGTAAATAATCGAGTCTGGACCAGAAAATCCAGGGATCAACAGCATGAACATCGATCTACGCAATTGGAATACGATGACATGTGTCAACCCAGTCAGCGAGCCTGACCACCCGATCCCCTTTCGTCGCCTCTTACGACAAGCATGGGTTCCTGAAGATCAATTCTAACCCGGACCCTTACGGGTGCCGTCAGTAAGATACAGTGGATGGCAATCAACTGAGACTAAGAAACTGGCACATAATGCACCCCAAACAATGACGCTGACGGACACAACACTTTGTTTCCCACGTGGTCAACGTGTGGGTAGTTGCATACTAATCTCGTACGTCACACGAGTGTCGTAACGACTTGACCTGAGATTCTAAGGATTTGATTGGATAACAGATCATATCCGTCGAAAAACATAAACGCAATGTTGATGTTAGCCGAGTGAAGCAATTGCAAACCAAGAAACGGGGTGCTACGGAGTAGTTTACTTTAGGAGGCTGTACGAGGCGATGACAACTGACATGCATCGTGACGTCGGTTACCAAAGGCACAGACGAGAATGATATTTCACGGAAGCGAGTTTAGTATTCTATTTGTTACTCTCCAACATAAACTGATGGAAACTGCCTACGAAGTGTGATGATTCTCAGCTTTCCACGAGTCAAGCAATGTCTAATGCCATTGTGACAGAGGTATTAGCATTGTGACGTCATAACTGTAAACCATTATGACGTAATATGCCTAGTCATCTCTGCGCCGGAGTGAGACGAGAATGGTATTCACGGAAGCGAGTTTAGTCTTCTGTTTATTACTCTCCAACATTTAGAGAATAACCAACGAGGTACGAGTGATTACGGGAAATATGCCCGAGTTGAAATAATGTTCACAGTGCCGAGCCTTGGCGAGGCACTGAACATTATTTTAACGAGGGCATATTTCCAGTAATCACACACTCTGGCAAAAACCTGTCAAGTTTTGGGAAAGTCAACGGTTAAAGGTTGAGAAATCAAAAAGACAACCATCCCACGAATACATCTAGAAAAAGTTTTCTGTCAAGAAACTCAACAAGTTTGAAGATTAAACAACATTTTGTTCTGTGGAAGGCGTGTTACACTCTCGTCTTAGTAGAGTACAGCAGTTCCAAGAAGGGTAACTTTAGTTGGAATCTGAGTCTATGAAATGTGTCAATCTCTGCATCGGCTACTGGGACCAACCTCTCAGATTAATTAGGAATGCGTGGATATAAAAAGAAGAACATTTAGCACTGTTTCCGGTAAGAAACTAGCTGTTTTCTGGTTCGATGGCATGGACGCCGTGTCCGACTTATTTGTCACACCTTCAGATAACATCTTTAGTCGGTATCTTGCTGTTTCTATTTCCCCGAATTCAGTTTCAACAACAAACAGGTTTTGGGAATTCAAGGGCTGTAAAATTCTTATCATTCTTCCTATTTGGTCACCGTCAACTTTAACTAGGTAAGTGACCTTGATCGGGGTTAGCCTAACGGCGGCCATGTTTGTTTATAAACAATGCAAACGATTGTTTTGGTTTTTTTTAAAGATTATATAATTTAAAAAGACTACTATTTATAACGCAATTTTATTCCAAAATAATAACGTCTAATAGAAAGAATATTTATATTCTTTAACCATAATGTTTTTTTTTTAGATCTCGGAATGTGTGATTACATTACTTAATGTCAATTTATCAATGAATCGATGAAACTTTATGAATGAACGTAGGGTGTGAAAGTAGTTCCGGTATCCAATGAAAATGTACAAATATACGATCAGCCAATTAACGTCGAGAATCACTAAATTGCATACTGTGCAAATATCAAAAAGATATTACACGGGATCTCCTCACCCGTATGGGTAATAATTAGAGAATAACTAACGAGGTACGAGTGATTACGGGAAATATGCCCGAGTTGAAATAATGTTCACAGTGCCGAGCCTTTTCCCGTAATCACTCGTACCTCGTTGGTTATTCTATTTATTACCCATAATGTAATTTAAAAGGAAGAACCACGAAATAAAAAACACCCGGAGACAGGACTTGTGACCTTAAACAGCTGATTCGTATTCATGCGCGTATTAAACCTAACTTCTCCAGTGGTAATAACATACTACGCTATGGAAAAAGTACATCATAAAATCGCTTTAAAATACAACAAAATTATTATGCCTGGAATAATTAATTAACATTTGTTAATATGATAAAAATGATCTTTTAAATATATCATTGAACTTAATACGAGCTAAACATTAATTCGATCAAGTCAGTGTGACGGAACATCGTTCATTCACGACTGACGTGTTTTCTGGCGACGGGTGACGGTGTAGTGTTGAAACACACTCTGGCAAAAACCTGTCAAGTTTTGGGAAAGTCAACGGTTAAAAGTTGGGAAATCTAAAAGACAACCATCCCACGAATACATCTAGAAAATGTTTTCTGTCAAGAAACTCAACACGTTTGAAGATTAAACAACATTTTGTTCTGTGGAAGGCGTGTTACACTCTCATCTTTAAGTAGAGTACAGCAGTTCCAAGAAGGATAACTCTAGTCGGAATCCGAGTCTATGAAATGTGTCAATCTCTGCATCGGCTACTGGGACCAACCTCTCAGATTAATTAGGAATGCATGGATATAAAAGTCATCTTGAAGAAGAACATTTAGCACTGATTCCGGTAAGAAACTAGCTGTTTTCTGGTTCGATGGCATGGACGCCGTGTCCGACTTACTTGTTACACTTTCAGATAACATCTTTAGTCGGTATCTTGCTGTTTCTATTTCCCCGAATTCAGTTTCAACAACAAACAGGTTTTGGGAATTCAAGGGCTGTAAAATTCTTATCACTCTTCCTATTTGGTCACCGTCAACTTTAACTAGGTAAGTGACCTTGATCGGGGTTAGCCTAACGGCGGCCATGTTTGTTTATAAACAATGCAAACGATTGTTTTGGTTTTTTTTAAAGATTATATAATTTAAAAAGACTACTATTTATAACGCAATTTTATTCCAAAATAATAACGTCTAATAGAAAGAATATTCATATTCTTTAACCATAATGGCTTTTTTTTAGATCTCGGAATGTGTGATTACATTACTTAATGTCAATTTATCAATGAATCGATGAAACTTTATGAATGAACGTAGGGTGTGAAAGCAGTTCCGGTATCCAATGAAAATGTACAAATATACGATCAACCAATCAACGTCGAGAATCACTAAATTGCATACTGTGCAAATATCAAAAAGATATTACTCGGGACATCCTCCCCCGTATGGGTAATCAAAAGTGATAGAAACTGCCTACGAAGTGTGATGATTCTCAGCTTTCCACGTGTCAAGCAAGGTCTGATACCATTGTGACAGAGGTATTAGCATCGTGACGTCATAACTGTAAACCATGGAACTCTGAGTAGGAGAGTGGCAAAAGTGTACTACAGAGCAAAATTCTTCCGCAAGATCTTTATGAAACCGGTTTCGGTTCAAAACAATAACAGTAACAAAAATACGCTATTTTGACAATTTAATGCATGTAAGACGTGGGTAATAAATAAAATACCACACGAGGTCTCATTACATACGAATTATACGAAACTCGTGACCTTCCTATGGTTTCTGACCTCGCTTTACGTGACCTTCCTATGGTTTCTGACCTCGCTTTAAGTGACCTCCTTATGGTTTCTGACCTCGCTTTCGCTTGGTCAGATACCATAGGAAGGACACTCGTTTCGTATTATTCGTATGCAATGAGACCTCGTGTAGTATTCTCTATGTACGTGACGTTCCTGTGTAGAGACTCTGTGCATGGTTCTGAGGTTATTAGCCAATTCCTGAATGTCTGTGTTGACACTCTCCCCCTGAAGAAGTGTCTGCTGGTGGAGGTTTCAAACCTGTTCCGAAGAATACGAACCCTGTTGTGAATTCAATTTAGTGTGACTTCAGATATAAAACGGTGCCTGTCTGTTGCATAAGGACCCTCAAACTGTGCAGATTGTCTGATGAGCCCAGCCCATGGAGTAGCGAAACTGCAACGATGTATTATCTAGACTGACTGACTGAGTTTGTTTTTACGCCGCTTTTAGCAATATTCCAGCAACATCACGGTGGGGGACACCAGAAATGGGCTTCACAAATTGTACCCATGTGGGGATTCGAACCCGGGTCTTCGGCGTGACGAGCCAATGCTTTAACCACTAGGCTACCCAACCGTCCCGTATTATCTAGAATTAAGCCCACCAAAGAGTACAAAATATGTGGATGTTAAGTTTCTTTTTTTTGTTGAGTACTTTCCAAAGCAGTCCTTAACACAACACAATCGTATTCTGTATTTGCTATCTAAATTGGATAGATACGCCTGTGACATTAGAACAGGGCCAAACGTTAATTTCCATGACCTAAGTCTCAGCTATCGTTTCCCACTGAGATGTAATAATTTTCTGTGCACATACTGGCGACCCCCTGTTGGTGTGGAAGGATGAAGATATACTGGACATTCATGTTTTTGATCGGACTGGTCTTTTGTCAAGGTTAGTGTTATTTAGAATATATTGAAATGGTTATGTACTAATGTATGTACTGAATATACTGACTGTTTGAAAGTAAATATATATATGATTAATGGTCATAGGTTCAAGGATTATTTCAAAGTATAAAATATCTCCTTGTGTCACGAAGTACATTTAATCTCTATTTCCGATTATTTCATGTAATGTAATATAATTTTACGAAAGCTTTTGGCATATACAACATAATTATGTGGTGGTTGTCCAGCAACCTGACATTGCATATGACAAAAAGTTATCTTAAACTAAACCTTAAACGAACCGGTTTGAAGCCAGTTTGAATTTATGAGTCTGAATCATGAGACTAATCTGTGCTGCTTCTACATCGTGAATCCCTTACTGTTCTAAGAGTTGGTATCATGCCATCGCCTACCAATGTCTACCGATCTGTTATGTCTGTGTCAGGTAGAGAGGATTTATGAATGTTGTCTAAATGTTCATTGTACTGGTCGTGCTACCCCTTTCTCCACAATGGTACGCGCGAATAGGCCTGTCAGATATATTATCGTGTGGGGGTTAATTGACCGCATGCACAGACACACAGACACACACACACAGACACAGACACACAGACACACAGACACACACACACACACACACACACACACACACACACACACACACACACACACACACACACACACACACACACACACACACACACACACACACTGAATACCGTCTTCATCTTGTGGTTTCTGTGGGTTAGTAATGAGCTCCGGAACCTCATGTTTGTTGCACTAAGCATGCAACATATCTCTTGCCAACACCAGACAAAATGACTGTATTAGCCAAAGGACAAGGTATGATAAGGGTGGGTTTTGGCCCACAAACAGAATTGGCTGAACACATGTTATTTGTTTAGAGACAAGATGGCTTTGCATAAAAAAGCTATTTTTTAAATGATCTGAGGCCATAATTTCAATGCAGAGGGGCCAAAAATGGGTTTTATCAGTTCCCATGAAAAAATAAGAAGAAATCTTAAATATCAGTGTGCCATAATGACTTATATACAACTATTAGTTTATTTACATACAAACTGTATCAGTTTTGCAACAGGTATTCATGAAGAAGAAACATGTCAACATCAATCACACGGTTTTAACTTCAAGGGGCCCAATTAGGGTTGCAATACATTGTGGACAGTAATTCAATTACTTGCCAATTGATTACAAAAAGCACATTATTGACCACTTTCTTTGCAAACATAAACTATAGGTCAATTTTACAATATGTACTTATGATAACCAATCATGTCCCACGAAAAATCACAGGGGGCCCATTTTAGGTCTAATTACATTTTGGGCACAGCTTGATTTTAACAAGTAAGTGTTAAAAGTCAGTATTCACAACCGGTTTTAGCAAATATACAGTAAACATCTCATTCATAACATGTTATTACAATAACCAATCATGTTGCACTAAAAATCACAGGTCTTGACCTCAAAGGGGCCTATTTCAGGTGAAATTACATTCTTGGCACAGCTTGATTTAACACCATGTAAGTGTTAAAAGTCAGTATTTACAACCGGTTTTAGCAAATATACAGTAAACATCTCATTCACAACATGTTATTACAATAACCAACCATGCTTCCCTAAATATCACAGGTCTTGACCTGAAAGGGGGCCATTTTGGGTGAAATTACATTCTTGGCACAGCTTGATTTAACACCATGTAAGTGTTAAAAGTCAGTATTTACAACATTCTTGCAAATATATACCGTAAACATCTCATTCTCAACATGTTGTTATAATAACCAATCATGTTGCACTAAAAAGCACAGGTCTTGACCTCAAAGGGGCCTATTTCAGGTGAAATTACATTCTTGGCACAGCTTGATTTTGACACCAAGTAAGTGTTAAAAGTCAGTATTCAAAAATCTTCAAAAAGTAATTATTCACAACTCATTCACTGCAAATATATATAAAACATCCACTTTCACTCTTCATCCACATGGTCATCAATCTCTGAATCAGTTTCTGAATCACTGTCAACAACTGCAGCATTCAACCGTGTATCACTAGAGTTGCTGGAAACAGGCATATTGTCTTGGTGTCTGCCATACCCAGATCTTCTCTCAACTGAAAAACAGATGACTTTATATCAAAAGAAAATCCTGTTTTAAAACTTTGATATTATAAATCTATACAAGAGTAACATTACTTATTTATTTTCAAATGTCAGTAGTCTGGCCTTGAATGCTTCTGCAGATTTAATCACCACTGAGACATCAGTATTTCTGAAATTCTGTCACATTAAATAAGAAAATTGAAGAAAAAATATTGGTTATTTTTTAGCACTCACATTATTCTTACCTTCCACCTCAAGTTTTAAGTTGTCATCTTCATGAAATGACACTCCTGAAATCAGTCCAAGCAAATTTCTCTTATCTGAAAACAAATATTTGAAATCATAAAAGAATTATCATTATGTTCAAGAAATTGGTGCTTTGTAATTTTTCTAATGCTAAACATGTCAATAGGATAGTTATATAGGGAAGGGAATTGACCTCCAAAAGCATAATCAATTGTTGAGGCCACTTTTTGATCAATTATAGATATAAGATAAAAACAACTGTTAGAGCACTTGAAAACAAAGGTAATCAGTCCTCAGTTTTAATATGACAATTGAAACCAATAGTCATTGATTCTGTAAACATATTTTTAAGAAGAAATAGTGAACGCTTTAATTGATTATGTGATTTGGTTATCGGTAATTGACTGGCAGCCCACAAAATATCCATAAACTAATTATTTGTTTGATCAGTGCACCACTAATTAACAGCTCTGGACAGTTTGTAAATATTTACTTAAAGAAATTACCATACTAACATTTTGAAACAATGCTTACCTTCTACAGGTTCTTTATTGTGTGGGAACAAAGTGGAAAAGTCAGTGTCTTCAGGCTTAAACAAGATTTACATGATGTTAATTCAAGTTTGTTTGAACAGTGTAACTTACATTACCAAACTTAAGAAATATTTTTACAAAATTTGTATTTCATGTGCACAAGTTTTGTCAGCCAATTTACAATGTTTAACTTAACTTTTGAAAAAAAATAGAAGAAAAGAAAAAACAATTAGGATTTGAACCTGAATGTCTGATAACAGAAAAAAAATTGAGAAGCCATCACTGTAACCACTAGGCTACAGATTCTACTGTTATTATTTGTCACTTTAAGCTTATATATACACTTTGCAACAATGTGTCACTTGACGTCTGCTTGCTTTTCATAATCTGCTAGACCTTGATACAATGTTCTTATTCTAACAATATTAAATGTAGCCTGATATATCCTAGAAAACATCAAGGTACATTATTTTTGTTAAAATGTGTATGTTTATACACTGTTACATCCAGTGGAATGCCAGTGTTATTTGACAGTGACAGGTGACACAGAGGGGTTTGCTAAACAGATGATAGAACAAATATGAAAAAATTCTAGCATAATTACAAAGATTCTCACCTTTAGAATGCTGCCTGATCATATTTTGAAAAATCTTCTGATGTCTTCTTATTTTTCCAGCAGTGATCAACAGGGTCTCCAAAAAACTACCCTTGTTTACCTCAAAGTAATCAGCCTTGAGAGTCCCTTACGATATTGAAACTGTTTAATAAACATGTTTGATAAGTTCATTTTAGTGCTCTAAAACATTCAAAATAGTAATGAATCATGCTATAGTTGTGTAAATGTGACAGATAGTTTTCAGAGATATTACTTTACGCCAATGTTTATTTTTGAGATGTTGTATGGGGCAATTTCATACAACAGAAAAAATGTACTTTTTTAAACATTTTGATATGAGCAAAAGCGTGACCCACCACAATTTTTAGGAGTGCATTCTAATTTACTCTCTTCATGTGTGGTGAAAAACTTGGGATGGGTCAAGCTTTTGCTCACACTTTTTTATCACTCTGAAAATATGAAAATGCAGGTTTTTCGAAGATATTGTAAAATAGGTTAATTTTGAGGTCTTCAAAGAGGGAAAAAACAGCACTAAAACATAAAAAAAACATATGGAGGTAATTTCAACAATTCATTTAGCATTTTTTATGCTAAAATTATCATGTTGTAGAACTTTGAATATCATGAAATTTTGTGGGCCAATAAGGGCTTTTATCATACCTTGTCCTTTGCGAACGTCATTAAGTCCTTGTTTCATCCGGCGGCCATATGAACAACGTTTGAAATCTACGTATCATCTGGCCGTCAGATTTACACACGTTTAAAGGGGTGTTAAAATAAACGAACATTCAACTCTGCATTTACATGTGTTCCACAGGTGTGTAAATCTCGCCATTGTTTCCATGTGTTTCCTAACATGTGTAACATATGTAAATGCTGTGATTGTAGGACATGCATTTCAATACCCTTGAAATCTCGTATGACCAGGGTTAAGTTTGTCATGTATTTAGTACATGCGTAAATGGTTGGAAATGGATAAATATAGTGTTACAAGATTAGCACTACTTTAACATGTATTTCAATGGTTCTGTAATGTAACTGTCCCACTGGGTTCGTAAGCGCATCCGACCACGCCATAATGTACTGAGATAATTAGAAACACATGGCGAAGTGATACCCATGACTGAGCACCACTAACAACGTGCGTGTCTTTCTTGACAAACACAAGTAGTAGATACAATAGCGGTCCGAGACCAAGTCAAACAAAAGCCTCTGCAAAGCTATAAAGCTTTTGTCAGGCCCTTAGATCTCACCCTCCATTGTCTACTACTTTTTAACCCCCAGTTAACTTCCCAGCCCCACGTGACACAATAGTGTCACACGTGGCACTACTGTGCCACTATGACGTGTTGACAGGAGGTAACATTGTACCATACGGTATAATCAATAATTCCTCTCTAACAAAACCTCTCCCTGGCCCATCTCTCAAGTAGTACAAGTTCGGCTCGTCGTCTTTGATGTCCACTTTATCTATATTGTAAGTTTTGACTGACCATATTGGATCCGTGGCTCGCTTACGACTATACCCTTCGTGTTCCCCCGGCTGGTAGAGGTACCTCGCTAGGGCCCTATCTGGTATCTGTTTCTCCTTCCCATGCATTGGTGCAGCCGACTCAGCCACTATTGATTTTAGTTTGATAGCGTCGGCTGGTTTCTTGCCAGTGAGCCAAGTGGTTTCGCTGTTGATGGCCGACACCACCTGAGGTAGCCGCACTACCCATTCAGTAGATGATTTCCCCGGGTTGGCCATTTCTCTCGCATACTGATGCCCGAATAAGCACTCAGCCAAAGCCCTATTGAATCTCTCGACTATGGCTTGGTTGCGATGGGCTCTGGCCGTGCCATGCCTGACCTTGGTATTGTGTTTGTCTAGCAGTTGTGACACGGCACCCATGAACTCCCCCCCGGGGTCGACTTGCAGCTCTGTGGGCCACGTCAGCGGACTGCGCTTGTACATGCGTTCGAATCCGCTGGCTACCTGGGCCGAGTCTTTTGCGGTCAAGGGTTCGGCTTCCTTGTAGCGACTAGCCACGTCCACGACGGTTAGGGCATACTTGTACCTCTTATCGTGGGGTAGGAACAGGAGGTCGGCTTGGTGAACGCTATTGGGTATGCTAATACCGAACTTCCTTCTAGGCACGTAGCGTGGTGCCGGTAAATAGATCTGCCACAGGGCTTGTTTTTCAAGCCACGCTTTGGCCTCGTTTGGGGGTACTCGAGCCATTTTACCAGCTTATGTACGGCGCTAGCTCCTTTCCAGAACACACTCTGGCTGTAGTAAATAGCCTCAAACTTTCTCTGGTTCCGTGACATCCCACCATATATACACCTATGTTTTCTCCAATATACTAAAATTTAATTCGTTGTTATCATCCCAAAATGAAGACATTTCCTTGAATACTGCTAAATATCTGTTTTATGCATTCGAAAAAAGGAAATCAATTTTGTCATATTAAGATTGTATATATTATACATGCTTTCATTGTTAACATTTTATTTCAAGTCTGCACCGATGAGGTGTTTTTGTACTCATAGGCCCGTGGCCTCATAGTATCAGAAATAAAGATTTGATTTGATATACACCTATGTTCTTGGTTCAATTTCTCATGCCCGTACGCGTACGTGTTGATCCCATCAATAGCTATCCAACACTGTGTATCCATCGGCGACAGGGACGTCTTGTTTATCGTCAGTCCGTATATCCTATGCCCATCACTTCTAAGCATGTTCATTTTATGCCTGAAGGTACGGGTCTTCGCCTTTCTGATCTCACCATTGTCGGACTTCAGGATGAAGTACATCTTGGGCCTCAAGCCTATGTACTCGGCAATGGGTGTGCCAGCACACTCGTCCTTCATCTTACCTACGACCTTTTTATTTACCGTGCTGTGTATGGCATGGCCCTTGGGGTAGTCGCTGGTGTCATACAAATCGAGGCGTTTCTTCATGTCCTCGTACACGTCCTTGGTTCGAATCTCCATTAGCAGGGATTCCGTGTCAGTGTACAGCACTTCGCACCTGTCGCCGTACTGTTTCTTGAGCTCGTTGTAGTAAAAGTCGTACATCAGGTGTTTGGATAAATCGAGGATGCTCATCCCCACGTAAACAGGCCGGTTGAATTTGATGTGACTTTTCTTCATGTGTAGGGCCACCAGGTCGTCGGTGAATATCTTGCTCCGGTTGAATGCCGGACTGGCTATCAGTTTCCTGAGCTTGTCTTCCTCTTTTGACCGAACCAGTTTCACGATCACGCATTTCCTCAGGTTCTCCATAGTCTTACCGAACCCCGAGTTGTTCATGAGCTCGTAGAGGTTTCTCTCAAATTCACTGGTGGCCCGCTTTTGCTGGTCCGTGTTCATTCTGATGTAGGGCACCATCCAGGGGCTCTGGTCGATCATGAGCACCCTGTGTATTTTGGTCAGCCTCATACCCAACGACAGGTACAGCTGTAGGTTGCGATAGTGAACGATGTACTTCGTCTTATTCATTAAGTTGGGTACTACTTTTTCAACGTCTGCCACCCGCCCACCTAGCAAGTTATGTTGGTACTCAGATATCCAGTCTGGGTTAACCCTCATACGTTCGGGGGCCAGGGGGTAGCTGTTGTGTGATGTGTGTAATGCCTTGGGGTATTCCAAGTCCACTTCGAGGATATAGCCTTTGTTCGAATCCGGCGAGATGCTCATAACATCAATCTCATACGATACCCATTCGAACCCCCCTGTGGGTAAAAACTGACTCATGGCCAAGCCGTACAGGTTGTTGGCGTCGAGGTAGAGAATATGATTGATTGGCTTGCTCGGGTCGTAGCCCTTCATGTATTGATTATTTGCTTTCTTGTATCGTTTGGTTGCCATGGAAATCCCACCTTGCAAGCCTTTCTCAATGAACAGGTGCATGTCGTAATCGGTGAGCAATTCCAACTTAACTCCAGTCTTTTTCAACAATGCATCCCACGACAGACCTGGGCTGGTGTAGTACCATGCGGGGTCGAGTTGATATTGCTTGAAACACGTCCTCCTAAACGTCTCAAACACGTCGGCTAGCAGGAGTACATCTGTCCTCAAGTACAGGTCATGGTAGTCACCCAGATTCTTACAGACCAGTTTATTCCATACTTTAATCGCGTGCGAGTAATCATCTTGGGTGATTGTCGAGTCGGTCAGGTTGCTGTAAAATTGTCTGATGGGGGGTAGTCGGGTCTCGGCGAACTTGGCCCAGCCATCAATGTACTCGTAGGGGTACACGCCCTTCCTCATCAGCAGGGGTCGAGTCTCGGCGTCGGTGTATCGGTCGGTGATGGGGAAGGTATTGTTGGCCTTGACCAGACTGTCAAGTGACGACAGGAGGAACTGAACCGAGTCGATGAACCTCAGGCCATTCAAGCTGAAGGAGATGTATCTCTCCATGTTGTTGGGGATACTTTTCTCTTCCTCCTGCAAACATTTTAGAAACTTTTCAGCCGCGTCGGGACCCCTATACACTACGGGAGCTTTCGTTTCCCAATCACATCGGACGACCATGTATCCAAACCCACAGGCCTCGTGCTCCTGTGTTTTTTGTGTGGCTGGGGTACCCCCACCATCAACGCGTTTGACCAAGGCTTCTAAGTCGCCGTAGGAGACATAAGGCACGGACATCTGGTTCTTGTGGTTGCCGAATTTTAAGATATTGTCGCCTTCCTTAGGCATGTCGACTCGTATGGCCGTCTGCCCCACATCTTGGCAATCCTCCCGGTGGGATTCTAATAAATCAGCCATGTAGGCATCGTATGCAAAAGTGTTTTTTCCCATCGTATTTCGACTGGTCGTGCAACAGCCTGCTGAGGTGTTTTATCCACGTGTAGTGATACTTATCACCTTGCTGGGTCATGAATCCCCCAACAATGGGCTGATCCTGTGCATGATCATTTTGTTGCCTGCGTTATAAGCTATATTATTCTGTTTTTCTACTTTAGTGATCTGGGATATGGGATCTATACCATCCCAGTTGAGCCCATTGTCTTGGGGATAGCTAGAAAGCCTGTCCGAATGATTGTCAGCTGGAAACAAGGCTGACCTGGTAGCTACCCTCAGGCAATTGTCTCCTCTATTCTTGACGTTGACCATGGCCTGTTTTGCTTTGTAGTAGGGGGACAAGTCTATGTACGACCCCCCTCTGAATGGCACGTAGTTAGCTATGTCTAGGTAGACATTATCGATTTTATCAACAACCCACCCGGACCCCATGTGTGTGTAGCGTTCTAGGTATTCTCGTATCTGCTGAAAACTGATATCGATTGGCTCGTCTATAGTCTCGGTATGAGTCACGACTTCTTGTTTACTTCGGAAGTAAGGCTGAACGTACTCAATGACCCCATTGGGGTTCCCCCCTGCTGGTTATCGAGTGACATTTTCACTGTGATTTGAAACTTTATACTTCCCAAATCGTTTAGTTCCTCATTGACTTAATCAGTGATTAGAGGCTTGATATCGGCGATGTCTATGTTCCTATCAACATGCATGTGCCAGCCTCTCAAATAGTTACCTAGAGCGTGCTCAGTGCACATGAACTCTAGGTCAATAGCTCTATTCTGCTGTAATAGTTCTACAAGCTGTGGTTTCCTCATACAGGAATAACCTACTAACCCCAACTCGCGGGCCTCCTGTTTGAGTTGTTTCACAGTGTGGGGCTTTGCTACAGGGTCGTGTAATGATAATGCGACTAACCCGGCTCTCCCCAGGTGGGAATAACCCGTCAACCCTAGCTCTTTTCCTGGGAGTTTTAGTTGTTTTACCATGGGAGGGGGGTGTATGTTAAGTAATCTCAACAACTGTGGTTTCCTCCTTCGAGAGTAACCAACTACACCTCGCTGCCCCGCAATCTGCTTGAGCTCCCGAGTATTTGACATTGTTTACACACATAACTAGGTCAATCTCTAATTTCGCCACTGGGAAGGTAACTAAAGAAATTTGTTCCTCAATAATAACCGTATCGATTATTGGCTCAGTGTCGTATTCCCGTTTTTATTATTTCCAGAATGTCGCTGATATATGAATGTAAATCAACTGCTTCAGTTAAAATATACTCTCTGAAGACACCCTGATTTACAACAATCATCATTTGACAGTTGATGTGTCCCAATTCTTTGAGTTTGTTAATAATAAGAGGCTTGGCATCAGTAATAGATACATGTTCAATTCGCCAGCTATTCATTATTTTTATACTCGTAAATAATCTCTAATTACACCTCTATCCTGAGGAAGCGCCTATGTTCTTTTCTATAGTCTTTTTTCTTCTCGTAGATAAGATGATGTCTGACTACGTTTGCTCCGTGAGTTTTGCATAGGCAGTAGTGACCTTTCACCCCGATACCACACACAGAACACGTGTAGTTCAGGCTTCCCATGTGGAAACAACAGTACACCTCAGTCCTGCATCTCCTACCGCAGGCCTCGGTCTTCCCCATAAGTATGTACTGACATCGGTACGGGGCAGGTATCATCTTTGGTATACTTATATGAGTACTTAGTCTAATTGTTTTACAACCAACGCAGTCGCTGCTAGACCCAGCATGATAAAGACCAGTTCCCGGTCCTTTTGCCCCGGGGTAGGGGTGTAAAACTGAGAGAGTGTGGGCTTATGGAGTGGTTCTAGCTGTTTACCGGTTAGTAGGTAGTATTCTCTCGCTGCGTTGTCGACATCATGGAATGTTTTAACGGCATGGTTCTCATGCTGCTAGACCCAGCATGATAAAGACCAGTTCCCAGTCCTTTTGCCCCGGGGTATGGGTGTTAAACTGAGAGAGTGTGGGCTTATGGAGTGGTTCTAGCTGTTTACCGGTTAGTAGTATTCTCTTGCTGCGTCGTCGACATCATGGAATGTTTTAATGGCCTGGTTCTCACGCTGTAGTCGTTCGTTATTGTAATCGATCTTCTGTATACGTTTGTTTGCGTACTCGGCTTGCGCTGCTTGTAATCGTTCCACAGTCAGGTCGTGGTGCTTACGTTCAGCTTGTATCTCAGCCACGTGCGACTCCCGTAGTTTTTCCCGGAAAATGCCGGGGCGTTAGTAAACGAGTGGCGATCGCAGCCATCTTATATATAATTACATATAATTTTCTCCGGTAGGATCCCTTGTTTTACGAGGATGTCCTTGGTGGCCATCGCCATACCCAGGTTCATTATGAGCACACACATATCCTGCAGGTTGAAATCTAGTCGGTTGTTTAAGCACCATTTTGGTCAACCGAGCGTACCCTACAGCTAGACTGGCGACCACGGTGGCGTGGTATGCATCGTTGACGAACGTTTTCCCCTCAGACATTATGTATATGATATAAAAATATATATTTATAACATGATATGTGGGTTGACCTCTAATTGTGGGGGAGGGATACCCTCCCTGGGTGGTTGTTTATTATATAACCATGAGAGAGCCATGGCAGCAGTTGCACCTGCAATCCACAGAAGTGGAGCCCGGCTCCACGTGTTACTCTTAGACCACCTTTTTTACCGGCAGCTACTCTCTTGGGGTTCTTCTGCCTGGTGACTGTGTGGGTGGCGGGAATTGGGGGCTGTTAACATCGGGGTTGACGCCCAACTTTTGGTCTGCCATGGCTACGACTAGTTCGTTGTTGTAACCCACCACTTTTTTTACTCTCAGTTGCATATCGCTCGGAGCCATGTACAGTCACACGTCGAACACGTAGTCGACTTTCGACCGGGCGTATTCCAATACGTCTTGGTAGCGTCGAATAGCACTCGGGAGATCAACTGGAGCATTGATAGCATCCTCAACGTAAACAACGAACTGTTTCTGCGCCTCGTAAGCAGTCCACTTGAACAGTCCACCGATGAATGCGTTTGATTCTGAGCGCCAAGCACGGCCCACACGTACGTTCGAATCTAGTCATTCAAGCGTTCGATGCCAGCATGAGTGAATCCTCTCGATTTGTCCCACATGAACTTTTTCCAGTCATCCGCTGGCCCCTGCTCGAACCTCCAGACTCGGTAATCCTTGCTTTTGTTGAAAGCCATGTAAGGGTCATCCCATTCGTTTGTTGTGAGGTGATGATACGACTTGTACCCCCATACTTTCATCTTCTCGCTGGCATCCACGATAGGCATATTGTGAGCGATGGGGATACCCAACCCGTGGTTTGGCCCCGGCAAACGCCAATCCGTCTTTGGGTCTAGCTTAAATTCGTTGCAAATACGTTCGTAGGCCCGTCTATAGTACTGGTTGTTTACTGCGTCCCACGCCTTGTCCTGTGTGAGGGGGGCGCTGATCTCTTTGAGGATACGTCTGACCTCGTAGTACACGTGGAACGTGAACACAGACTGACTCAGTGGCCCGCCGAGTGTCGGTTAATGTCAAGCCACACCCAGTCGTTGCACACCAGATGGCGAAGTTGAGTTGATTCTGCCAGAACTGCATCAGGTTGTTGAACCAAGCGTGGACTACCTTAACGTTAGTCACAAAAAACCTATACCTAGCAAATACATCTATAAACTGGGCATCGAAAAACAACCCATCAGCGACCACGATCTTCATGTGTGGGAAATCTATGTCCATTTTAGGGTAAAACACTCCCGGTTTGTACATTTATTAAAGTATTATATAATGGATATATACTCTTACATGTACGTAACATTTCCAGGAATAACGAGAGGTGAGGCCGTTCAGCTGATGCACGTGATCGATAACACGTCGGGTCAACTGGAAGTCGCACTCTGCGATATCACCTACCTACCGCGATGGATTAACATCAACACAAGCAACAATAAACTGTTCGTCAGAGGCGCCCGCAACCAGATAATCGACGGCTACTACAGCGTGTGCTCGCTAAGCGATGAGGTCTTCAAACCCTTGGGAGCCGAACTCAAGATGAATGACTCAAATGGCACAGTGGTGTTAATCAACAACGGAATAAACCCTTTGAGGCTCGGCCGGCCATTGGCGAGGACACTTGGTATGCCGCCTGATGAGATAAAACCAACAACTACCATCACAGGCACAAAGTTACCCGACATAGTACCATACCGAGAGCTGTGCATTCATCTCGGTCAGCTGAGCACAACAGACAACATTCAAGGGGGTCACCCTTCCACGATACTGGGAGCCGTACCGGTGAAAACGGAGAAATACAACGACGGCAGAACCGAGTCGTTTTCACCGCGGCAGTATAAGAGGTTAACTCGGGGTAACATCCCGGAGCTGATAATATCGGTGTTAGATATAAATCATAATCCTGTGAATATAGGATACCTCAGCATAACGCAGCACATAAAGTGACTAGCGCACAAGGCCCTGGAATGAGGTTGAAAAAATGCTTCAATGCGTTGATCTCCGAACTCGGGTACACAAGCGGATTCGACGACCCCGGAATAGATGGTAAATTGTATGATTTGCAACTGAAAAAAAACATTTACAAACGCGTTGAAGTCCCCTCCGGTAGAACCCTAGGTGATATAGTAGATACCTCAGGAGCGGCCGTCAACACTTGGTACACCCTAGTCCGCACCGGTGATGATAGATGGATGGTATAAACTGTTTGACATAGAAGATGTTGAGAACACTACCGTCGCCCGAACCAAGCCATATACGCTCGTCTTCACTGACGATGACAAGTGGGTGTTGTTACCCGCTAAAGGCGACTGGTTTCTCAATATTAGGTTTGGCTCCCCCTACGTGTTCACGGAGAACAAAGACAACTACCTAAACAAAGTCGTGAACAACGGAACCCTGCTCGTGGCTTACGTCCCGGCTCATAGACGTGGCGTAGTCATCAGCCCAGTCGCCAGTATGGCAGCCCACATGCTATCGAGTAAACCGGGAGTGCAAGACGGGGCATTGCAGTTGGTGTCTGAATTTGCTTGCGTGGTCAACATCCTGGCGAGCCTTATATGTCGATAAACAAAGATGGGTATATCACCAAAATTAGGAACAGCGGTATCTTACCCAGGGTTGTCATTCCGGGGGTTGATATATGGCCTCGGTTAACACTGGATCACATGAGCAACATGTTAGATGTTTCAGACCGGGATGTCCCGTTAAGGTTTGACAGCCCCGATTCCCAATCAGGGCTTATCACTGTGAAACCAGGCTTCACACTCATCATAGAATTCCTGCTCACAAAAACATCCCGGTCTGATACAATAGAACTACAATTTTTACCCGGGGTGAGAATATATTGGGTTCCCCTGACCAGGGACCACCCTTACTTTATCGACAAACAACGTCACTGTGTCGTCATACAACCTGACTCCCGAACGGGCCATATAGGCCTTTTATCAATCTCCTACGGGGTTTGTGCGGCTGCAGTGTTAACTATTAGCCTCTCACCTATTTCCCTGCGTAGGTATCTAGGCCTTATAATCCTCAAGTACATTGATTGACTATTAACTGAAGCCCAATTAAAAAATATCTCATAAGATATATTATATGCACACAGGATGGGTCCATACCCAGTGGTAGAGGAAGTCGCGAAGACACTGGAGACTGTGGACGGATTCCGCTTGAGACAGTTTTGCGATGTAAAACGCCAACTAGAACAGGACCACAACACGCAGAAAGCACTATGTAAGAAGTACCATAGAGCTTTCAATATCGTGGATGGGGCTGATACTGCCCTTACAACAACCAGCATGGGACAAGGAGGGGCAGGTGTTGGGTTGTTAGCCACCATCGTGGCCACACCTATAGTGCTAAGCATTTAGATAACAGCTGGGGTTGTAGGGGTGGTAGGGTTGACGTTTAAGGTTGTATCCCGCAGACTGCACCGTAAAGCGTTGAAACATGATGAGATCAGGGTTCTAGCCGAAGCAAAGCTGAACACGGTAAGTGAACGTAATTCTAGAGCACTCACTGACACTAAGATCTCAGAGGAGGAATTTCGTTCAATCTTCTCTGAACTTGACAAGTACCTTAAGATGAAACAAGGAATCCAGTCCAAGTCTCGTAAGTGTGCTATCAGCGCGGACGAAAAAAAAGAAAGTACATAGAACAGGGGGTATGGAAAGCCCAGCAAGCCTTTATTACGAACACCAAAGAGATCATAGGCAATTCACCTTCAACTGTTTCATCGAGGTCAACGCGACATAGTGTCAAGTGCTAGTTCATGGTCATAGCGACACTATTTTGTCACGTGGGGCCGGGAAGTTAACTGGGGGTTAAAAAGTAGTAGACAATGGTGGGTGAAATCTAAGGGCCTGACAATAGCTTTATTTGTGAAATAAAGCTTTGCAGAGGCTTTTGTTGGACTTGGTCTCGGACCACTATTGTATCTACTACTACACATGGTGTCTGTTTAACAGGTTCAAATAGCGGGACTATGGGCCAGAGCGATATGTATGTTAGGGAGTGTGTGTGTGTGCGAGGGGTGTGGCATGGGGTAGGCCTAGGGTGGGGTGGTGGCGGTGGGTCGGTGCTGGGGTACTGATAAGTCTTTCTGACCAGTAGGTAATATCGTTTATACTTTTTGTAATGGAAATTACATAACAGTTTAAATAACTGACCTTAGGTACACTTCTTATATATGCTATACAAGGAGACACTGCTAATTACAATAAAACACAGACAGATGTGTTCACACAGACATGAACCGGTAGGTCCCGAATTTTAGTGCTCACTTGTATGAGTTATCCGACTGATCATAACTGAACAAATTTCATTATCTATACTTGCATAAACGATGATTACAATCATTTATTAATGATTCTCGGTGTAAATTACTGTTGTAAATGTGTGAACATGCACATACTTGGTATGACCTCTTTTTGATTCGGAATACAGGTATTATTTCATACAGACGTATTCTCAAATTTCAGTTACCCGACGGAATATACTGTAGACATATTTTGTTTCCACCTCTTGGGTAGACTAAAGAAAATTGTAGCGATTGCAGTTAGCTCATAATTTTCAGAATAGACCTATTTTGTTTCCATCTCTTGGGTAGACTATAGAAAATTGTAGTGATTGAAATTAGCTCACAACTAAGCAGTTTCGATAATTATTGAAAGCTTACTACTTGACAGCATTATGTTGTTCATGCGTTTTCTTTCTTGCTTTTGCTTATTGCTGTCTAATTTGTTATACATTATATAATTATGTTAATCATTTTGGTATCTCAATATTATGGAATATAATGTGTACTTGTTGATCTATCAAAGTAACGAAACGTATTACCTGTATGCTTTACTGTTATTGGGTGAAACTGTTAAAAGTACCTTCGTACAGAATTTCGAGGAAATAGAAACTGAAAATTACTAGATCAATGGAAAACTTAATTTGATAAAGATCGCAAACAATCATTATTTATATTCCACTTTTTAAATGATCGGTGTGCAGATCATGTCACTAACATAAAAACTGAGTGATATGGTGACAAAACTGGGTTCAATCTTGAATGTATAATAAATGCACCAATGTATATTCTTTAACAGTATCAAGGAATGATGGGGTACGCTCGTGGTTAAAGCGTTCGTCTGTCAGGTAAAAAATCGGTGGTTGATTTCCGACATAGGCACATTAAGACTGAAAATATATTATTTTGATAAAAGTCAAAGATCTTAATTTCAATTGAAAAAAAGAGACGAAGTAATTTGGAAGATTCACAGACTAACAGTCTATATCGGGGCTACAGGTGCAGGCAGCATCTTCAATTATAAAATCACATTCCACAAACAATAGATAAAGGTTTAAATGACAAGCCTGCTAAGCTCTGTCCTCTCTCAATGCAGTATAACCAGAGTTCTGTGGTCACTACCTCAGGTGGCCAAATTCAGCCATCCCATTACTTTACAGTATTTTCTTACAGACATATATATGGAAAATTAACGTTTACGGGTATGGAAAAAAGTGGGGGGAAACACGTGTAAAGTATTAATCAGCTGAGATTATCCTTCAAAAACATCATATGTACATTATCACTTATCATATGTGCAACCAAGGCATTACAAAAAGGACATATTTCCAGACAGCATAACACCACCTTGAGCTAGAGTTAACGCAAGGGAAATAACCCTTGTGTTTTGAAATGATGCCTTAATCATAGTCACAATGAAGTGTAGGTTGCCATGCATTTTCTAGTCTGTCTCACAGTCCCTGAACCACATTATTTTCCTTACTGCTTAGTGTGTCTCACAGTCCCTGAACCACATTATTTTCCTTACTGCTTAGTCTGTCTCACAGTCCCTGGTCCACATTATTTCCCCTACTGCCAAGCCCTCTCTGCAATGTTAAAGCCTTAAATGAAGCAAGTCTAGATCTCCTCAGGGCCAGGGTCTGTTAACATCTGCAAGAAACCTAACTCACTTTGGGGGTCGGGTTACAAAGTAAACATATCTATAGCTAACTGTCATGGCTAGCCGGAATGAATCTGGTGTCTGCCTGGGGCTCCTTTTCAATTTAAATGGGTTTGTTTGTTGCTATCCAAATTATATATATTCAGACACTGAGCGTTAGCCTATGTATTTTCCAATATGATGAAAATACTAATACATGTATTTACCAAATAAAATTCTAAAGGAGCCTTTCTTAAAGCAGTGACTTAACGTCATACATAGCTAGACTTGCTTAGATGATAGACTTCATATAAAGCATCATAGATATTTCACAAACATGGTACAGGAATCTTAGCCTCATTAGCTTATTGCCTCACCACTTGCGAATTAAGCGTTGGCAGATGTAAATGTTACTGGAGATGTTGGTCCCGCCAGCTGTGGGTGTTTGGTATGGCACTCCATAACCCAACCCTGCAGTGAGTTTTCCTAGAGACGGAAGGGGAAAAACTATCGTTCTGTGACTAAGGAAAACCAAAAATTTGGACAACAAACCATTGTTTGGGTCTTTTAATTGTAAATATGATTCAAATAGTTTAACCTAGATTTCGATATCCTCCGATAGGTACATTTGGTGGAAAATATACATTTATACCGAGACAAGGACGAATGTATATGTATAATAAAATGTAACAGCCCTAGTATCCATTTTGACTTTTGTCTTCTACCCGTCAGAACTAGATTAACAACTAGTCCCTGATATGAACATATTGTACAGAAAAAAAGTTCATAGTAAAAAAAATATAAAATAATGAAAAGGAGCCCTGAGACCTTCTCCTGAAGCTGTGAAAATCTAGACTTGCGATATATTGTAGACTTGCGTGGGCTTGGATATATTTGCTTCAGGGTCTGTATGACAGACGACGTCCCAACATACGCTCAGTCACATGTGTCTCCAGGTCACGGAGAATCAGTGGTTAGAGGCCCGTATTGCAATTCTCGTGCGTTTGCCAGGCGCGTAGCAAGCCATTTTTTTCGTGTAAGCCCTATGGGCTGCAAAGCCTTATATTTAGGTGGTATTGAGGGCTTGCCCAACTTTAATTTTTTATGAGACCTGAAGACGTTTGATGATTTCAATAGCTTCAAAATATTGTGGAAAGACTTCCGCCCGTATGCCCCCTTAAATTTCATTCTAGCCAATTCATATCACCTGAATACATACTGTATATATTCCTCATCTGATAAGGATGAGTTTTAACGTGATTTGTTTATTGTAACTGAACATACTGAAAGACATAGTCTACTTCTAAACATGCCACTCAAAGAAAGTTTCCTCATCGTCAAAATTAAGGGGTGGTACGGACGGAAGTCTTACCACCATGGAAATTGAAATGTGATTTCCTCTTATACAAATATGTTTGGGCATAGTTTACACATGTCTGCTGCATTGATACAATACCATACATCGAGTATTTGGTGTTTTTTCTAAAATAATTTGATAAACAAATGAAAAATAAACAACTGCATTTCAGTGATGATTCACATATAATCAAAACTGTAACAAAACATCCTCATACCTGTCGATGGAAAAACAATCATCACTGAAAGTTATGATATGAAGAATAACCTGTTTACTGTACATGGTAATGCTTTAATCAAAGAATATTGTAGTCAGTATGATTCATTGAGGGATTTCCACTTTTCAAATGGAACGTATTTGTAGGTATTTCTGGCAAGAATTAGAAGAAAGATTATTTTTTAGCAAAGATCATGTGTAAGCTCGAGCTGTTTTTTATAATGGTAGCTACGCCCCTGTTTGCATGTGTTGTTGACGCGGCATGGACGCCTTGTAACATCTCTTTTTGATTGTGCTTCACAAACACATGCCCATGATATGTTTGGAATCGTGCCAAGGATTAGCAGATATTTATCACGAAAACAGGTTTTTATGTAGGTAGCTTGATCCTCGCTTTTACAAAAGCCTATAGGTTCGATCACAATACATTTTGTTTTACAGCTTCTCTTTTCTTAACATGCTCACGTCAAAACGTATTTAAATTCTAATCGTAGATTAAAGAATAACACAATAAATAGTATGCCAAATTATCGTTACTATAACAACCCTGTGATATTTCACCTTATGTAAGAGAGTAATGCAGATGATACTGTCGGCCGTAAAAATTTGATAAGTTGCCTCATCGCTATCAATAAACACTGGGTATCTATATAGAGAATACTACACGAGGTCTCATTACATACGAAATATACAAAACGAGTGTCCTTCCTATGGTATCTGAAAGCTCGGTCATATCACATAGGAATGTCACGAGTTTCGTATAATTAGTATGAAATGTGGTGTTTTATTTATTACGCACGTCTTACATGCATTAAATTGACAAAATAGTGTATTTTTGTTAATATTTTGGTTTCAAATCGAAACCGGTTTCATAAAGAGGTTGCGGAAGAGTTTTGTACTGTAGTACAATATTTGCATGACGTCACACTGTAAAGACGTCACTGCCTTAGTAACCGACGTCACGATTCATTTCAGTTGTCATCGCCTCGTACAGCCTCCTACAGTAAACTACTCCGTAGCACCCCGTTTTGGGGTTTGCAGTTGCTACATTCGGCTAACATCACTGGTGGAAACATTGCGTTTATTTTTTTCGACGGATATAATGTCTCAGTTCGACTCACAATTACACAGCGACACGGCAACGTTCGCGATGTTTACATTCCCACAATGCATTTAAGTCGTAGAATGAATGAATTCACGTGTTAGTTATGAATGAAAAAATAGTAACGTCAAAATGTGACCTGATTGAGAGGTCATCGGTTATCCAATCAAATCGTTAGAATTTCAGGTCAAGTCGTTAGGACACAGGTCAACGCCATACGACACTCGTGTGACGTACGAGATTAGTATGCAACTACCCATACGTTGACCACGTGGGTAATAATCAATTATATGTGTGATCAAAGGCCATATGATAGATTATGTGGTCTCTGGTGTGATGGAGGAGAACTTGCGTCGCTAGTTTTCTCGATAATCTGAACACAAGTATGTAGCGTGAAACCGGCAGACACTTTAGAAGAAAGAGTTTGCCCTACCTGTAACAACGATGTCCCGTGTCTATAAAAGGGATATAATGTGGGGATGAATGACATGTACTTTTATCTTGGCTCGTTTATGATGATACATACTGCGATCTTTCACAATAATCCCTCTGGCTATCAGATTGAGGGTACGTTTTAAACACAACCGGTATTTCTATCATTGTATTTATAAAGTTCTTCGAACATTCTCCAAACACGTCCGTCAGATACATTGTGCACTACCCTTTTCTCGTTTGATTTTCTCAAACGACTGTTACAAGTTCGAAGAATCCTGGTCAAAGTAGAAAAGTCTTAAGACTATACCCTACAATTCCGTAACTTACACATTGTACCCTAAATGGGTAGAGCTTTCGTTCGGGGAAATATCAGAAGGACAATGATACAGTTATTTCCAATGTTGTAGAAAGCTCTCCATTTACTTAGGAAAACACTGAGATATTGTATTCATGTCGGAATGATATTTTCAGCCCCTGTCAGATCTGAATTTGAACATGCGAGGTCTGCGTCTGTGTCAGACTAAAGGCCTACAAGATGTTTAGCAACACTGGGGCGTAATAGCCATAGATCTACTCCAAACAAGGGATATATATCTTGTGAGAATGACTTCTCCGACAGGGAAACTTACAGCAATGCGACATCACAATTACTTACGTGATATTTACTCGCAATCTGAGTTATGGATCGTCAATTTAAATAGGACAATATAGACGAATTTCACAAAAGGCACAGAGATCCAACATGCCTATGATATATAAAGAGAACGCACCCGCCTGCGCTATCCGGTCATAATCGCTACACAATATAAACAATTTTTCATTTCATGTCCCTCAGAATATATAATTTGATATGGCATTGTTTGTTATCGTATACTTTTGCGTTAGTGAAACAAATGTGGACAACTTTAAAGTTTATGTATGGCGTTATTACAGCAAAGACTGAGCGAATGGCGAAATAACATTGTTCAGGCACTGTGAGACTATTAAGGAAGGTCTCATGCAGGCTATAATATTCCAATTATGTACTGCCACAAAATATTTTACAGTAGTGATGCGCGAGCTGAACAGACTTAAGAAATTACGAGTTGATTCGTGTAGCATATTTGGCTGTGCTCCAAGAGAGACAAAGTGCTATTCCATTGGGACAGCTAGCGACACTTGCGAGGACAAAGGGGCAACGCATCGCCCTTGGTTTACCACTGAACCTTTTAATCCCCCGAATCATGCACCTCACAAAATTTGCCATCACCACAGACAAGGCGTAACTGACACTGGTAGCAAGAGCGAGTGCAGCTTGATAAGGCGTGTTAGCTTGCGTAATACTGCTTTCTTTGTCAGGCTCTTTTGGTGATAAGAATATTGAAGTCATGTGAACGTTGATTTCAAACGTATTAAAATGTGTGAAAATGAAATTACATGAACCAAATAATTCACATGATGGATATATACGATCATCTTGCTTGAGTACAGGTAACATGAAGGTGTATGAACCGTTCATATACATACCCCTGAAATCCGGTATGATACATAAATATCTAAGGTGTGTAAATATTTGCAAATTTGAAAATTTACATGTGTTTCCCCACCTAAGTAAATTCACATGTTTCCAACCCGAGTAAACTTAGAACGAAATCGGAAATTTCAGCACCCATTGAAATTCAAAGGAATGCATTGGAAATACTGTATGATCATGTATTTACCGGGGTATCTGTTTTGCAATTCATGTTTGGAAATCCCTGACAATCCGGTCAGGGCATACATGAACAAGGTGCTTGTGCATACGAAAATGTACGATGAGCATATGTTTCAAAGGTATAGATTCATATGAAATATATGCCCTAAGTTAGGAAATATCTGAAAACATACGTAAATCCGGTCATGGCATGTATTTCCTACTGTATTTACGATCATTTCAATGGTTTACTATCCGGCTTTTGGTCCTGTGCAATCACTCGACGAGTCATACCATAGTCCTTATAATGCTGTTTGTGACGTCAAATAACAGGGAATAGGAAAGGATGCTCGACATACTGAGTGACTTGGCAGTCGACGTGACATTGTCGTGGTCAAACTGGCCGGGGCTGGACCCCATGTTGTACGGGCTGTTGGTACGTGACTGCAAACTGCATTGCTTCACCCACTCATAATCTTACACTGATATTTACTCCCAGAAATATAGACGCCTTATTGAAAATAGCAAGTTAGAATAAAAGTTCACACTCAAATGAAGCCTAGAACAGTTCTAAACTTCAGGTTGAGGAAATCCAGAATTGCCCAGTCATTCTAACCTTGAGCTTATCTTGTATTATTTATAGTCTAGTTTCTGGGAGGCGCTCTATCATAATCATTCATATTTAAAATAGGTATAATTCATTAAGCAATTCACTTTGTGAAAGGTACTTCAAGGAAGTCTGAATGTCTGTAAGAGCAATTCATCTCTTCTTGCAGGCCCAGAGCCCGAGACCTCGACCTCCACTAGCACGGTGACTGTTCGGGAGGGCGAAACAGCAATACTACCATGTAAAATCAAGTTTAAGGGACGTTACAAGGTAAACCAAAATAACAAAGCAGTGGACAGTAAAGCAATTTCATGCCGAATATTATGTGGGTCATAATAGTCAGTAACGGAGTGATGGGGTATAGAGACCGGCTAGTATAGGGTGGGTTTTGGAGGCTGAGGTATTTCTTAGAGACATAACTTTTTCAGTCTCTCCGTGCTTACCTGAAAGAGCGCTTCTGCGGCATGACACAGTCAATCACCCAACCTTTTCGGTCAGTGATTCAAAGTTACCAGTTGTTTCAAAACGCCCATCCCTTCACACCTCTATAAAAATATACTTGCCAGCACCATTAGTGGGTAATATGTAATATGTATGAACTATGGTATTGTCAGTACTGTAGCTTGAGGGGATTGACGGGAGCAGAGGGCATGCTCATGCTGCATACCAGAATCTCCCCACACACGCGCATACACACACACACGGACCCACACACGCACGCACGCGCGCACGCAAACACACATTTGTTAAGCTCAACTCCCCACCCTTAGATAGCACAAGCATGAACACACAGATGGTTATGGTCTTTCATTGTTTTTTATTTTAAATTTTTTCTCTACATATTTATTAATTTTAGACGGTTTGGACGGATGGAGACTCCACTTTATTGACTTTTGAGGAGAGGCGAATTATTGACGACCGACGCGTATCCGTGGGGAGACCTTCCATAGACGAATGGAACCTCCACATAAGATATGTGACCCAAAATGACCAGGGGCAGTACACGTGTCAGATAAACACTATTCCAGTGAGAGTGATGCCCGTGGAGCTGGTTGTAACAGGTAACAACAAACGACAAAACCCTGTCCACAATCGTAAGAAAAACTCCATTGTACAATTGCAACGACATGAAGATTCTGTGTCACGTTGAAACAATTCGGATGGGATATACAGGATAAGATAATATCATTCAAAAGATGGATGAGATACAGCATGTTATTGATAACAAGTGGTACATAATTGGATGAGGCCTTGAAACCCGAAATCAGGAGGGATAAAGTATTAGAAAAGTAAATGACAAGCTTATGGGGTGCTAATATATATAGTCTATAGGTTCATTACTACTTTCTACGCTGATGATATGTAGCACCATTCGTCCCTATGTGCCACTTGTCATCAATTACATGCTGTTGCTAATGTTAATCTGATCGTCGTCACAATATACATGTAGTATGTTTATATACGTCTCATCACTTGGTTGTAGTCATGTAAGAATTGTCGCTCTATGCAATAAAAACGTTGTTATCAACAAAGTCTTATGCTTCATTAGTGTATACTTACACCCTGATATGTTGTCGTTTTTAAGGAACGGATTTGGGCAAGCCTACATCATCGGATTAGCTTGAGAGAGATGATATAAAGGAAGAAGGAGTATGGAACATTGGAGCAGAAGAAGAGGACACATCTGTCCTTTCCTTGGTCAGGAGCTGCGTGTATTTCGTGTCATGTGAAAAATAAAGTGACAGTCAAAGGCTATTTTGGTCTCCTTGTCATTTCACATGTTTACCTGATCAAACGAAATTACACTTTCGAGAGTGGCGTAGGATGATGTCAGTTCAGGAAATGAAATTATGATGTAATTTTTCTTAGTTTTCAAACAATGGTTCCAGTGAGGCAGACTGAGAGTGATACAATATGCATGCACTTCACGCATGCAGTCGAACATATCAGTTTGCCAAACTATTGATTGTAATTTCCAATAAATAGAATAAACTATGAGTTGTCTGGAATTAAGGATAATTATATCCGAGGGAATTATGTAAAGGTTCCCAGCCATGTTGGAATTAATGCATAAAAGCAAAGAAACCCTTAAGATTTGCAAATTAAATCTCTGCCAAAAGCAAAGTCGATTGCACCATTCCCACAATATGAACATGTGCAGGGTGTGTGTTAGCGTATCCACTTGGACAGTTGTCGTTTCTGACTGATGCTCCCTAAAGTATAACGAAATGGTGTTCCAAACAGGATCGGTGAAATAGGAGGGTAGCTTTCACTTAGTTCAGTTCATAAATAAACATTGAGAAAATGAGGTAAATTTCTTCTGGTATTTTGATGACCTTGACCTTGGACAAATACGGATTCAAATAAAAACCTGAAGCACGTTTAACAGAGGAGAGACAAGAGTCAACCAATCCCATGTCGCATTCTTGGTCACTCTGAGAGTGTGGGTAGGACCTAACCCCCGAAGTACTAGAAATTTTGTTTACTAGGAAAGGATAATCCTAAATATCACATATGTAACATTTGACCACTTTCTGAAAGGCATGGGTATTCTTGGCTTTCGGTCTTGGGTTCGGTGTCAGTTTACACTCGCAGAGATGTACACCAAGTACGTGATCTGGACTACCAGTCGTCAGCCATCCATATTGTGGAGCTGCGGTGGCTGAGTTGGTTGGATAGCTGGTTTTGTCTACCTTACTCTGAGGGGGTGGGTTCGAATCCCGTATGGAACCCAACACAAGTATTTGTACTTTACCAAGACGGTGTAATTCCAAACATAACCTCGGCTATCCAGTGTGATATAATTGAATCCTAGTGTGTTAAATATCCTGGACCCATTCCCTTGCCAAACTGATATAATTTTGACAGTACCGTCCTTGCATTTATCACTTACAGACAACAGTAGTAATAAATGGGTCATAATGCACCCCATCCGGATCCGTGCCGGATCCGCGATAATATATGCACGAGAATACATGAATATGTCAATGTAGGCAGGACGTCACAGGTCAGGAAAGGTTAATGAAAGGTGGATGTTTGAATGCGTTCATGCTTTCTTGCAGAAACCCCTTTATAAGAAGTGAAAAACAAAATCAAAGTGTTATGAATAGACCTGTGTATAGCGTGTAGTCATGACCCTATCGAGTTGTCAGCCCAGTTTAAATTGAGCACGCTTGACAACTCACGTGACCCCGTCTTGAATATGGGGTGTATATTAAGTACATAATACCACAATAATGACTGGTTCTGTTCTGAGAGATGGAATGTAGAAATGTATTACTTGTATATAGCTCAGTCGTCAGCCATTGCATCGATTTTATACAGAACATAATGTATCCTGTACAAGTTTAAAACCACGAAGGTTGGTCTGTTGGGAAAAGAATACGGTGGGATGCGTTATATGTAATCTAAAAGGTGAGACGTGACTGATCACAGTTCACGAATATGTTAATATGTCCTGGAGACGGAATGTACAGGAAAGGGACAAAATACAGCAGTTACACGAATAACGACGAGGGGAGATTTGGTTCAGGTTAGGCATGTCATTACTGATTAGTCATCGTACCCCGACGGCAAACGTTCACGTAATGTCTTGGAATTGTGCTGAGTTATTCATTGATGTGTCATAATATTGTACACAGCAAATGTTTTTCATCCGCTTATTATGTCCATTTCTGTAATGATTTGATTACAGTGCCTATCTAATTTTGAATTCGTACTGACGTTTTTCTGCTGCTGAGTATTATGCCAGTAACAGCGGTGCCATCTGCGAATTTCACAGTAAACACGCCATTTAATGACAAGTAACAGTCATTGGTATACAAAATGAAGAGTAAGGGTGAAGGAACACAGCACTGTGGAGCTCCAGTTGAATTGTAAAGAAAAGAAGATTGATAGCAATTGACACTGAGTTGTATGTACCTTGAATTCTTCAAACCCACCTGATAATGTTGCTATTAACACCTAGATTAAACAGTTTACTC
The DNA here is from genome assembly GCF_003918875.1 of Haliotis rubra. Classification (NCBI taxonomy): domain Eukaryota; kingdom Metazoa; phylum Mollusca; class Gastropoda; order Lepetellida; family Haliotidae; genus Haliotis; species Haliotis rubra. Next base: position 985,771 of record NW_025767723.1, read on the forward strand.
ATCAAAAGTGTGCCTGGATGGTACTGAAGGCGGGGAAAAAATCAATAAAGAGGATTCTTACATGCATGTAGTTGTTACAAGTCTCCAGATGAGAGTAATCCCGTCCCACGCCCTGGTCTATATGCAAACTGTAAAGGATCTAGTAAATGACTTACATTATCAAGTAACAATTTTGATAACCCGTTCTAATCACTTCATCGCTATCGATGTCAAAGCAACTGGGAGATATTTACGTGTCAAAAAATGACAGCCAAATCTGGCATTAAACGAATTCAATTCATTAGCAAAATGATTGATCTTTAAGAATATGGTCAACTTTTGAGACCAGGCACAACTTTTGAGACCAGCCACTGGGTAGTACAAATTGAGGGATTTTCAAAAACATACGAGAGTCCAGTATTGTCTAATATATTTTTAACGTGCGAGAGCCAGGGATGATCTTTTTTATCTATTGATCTTGGAAGTGATAAATACTTGTAAATTAAGTTCGTAAGCTTTAAAACACCTTCTTGGTAAGTTAACTTGTGCCAAAAGTTTAATAAACGTTTACATATCATAATTCTAATTGGGAATCTTCCTAGTTCCCCATACAGCATGAAACGAGGGGTTGAATTTCTTAATCCTGTAATGAGTCTTAAGAATTTTAAATGAATTTTCTCCAAAATTTCAAGGTTTTCGAAAGACCAGACTTCTGCACCAAAGGTATGACATGCTCCTTCAAAAATCCCAGAAATTAGTACACTCAAAACACCCTCTCAGTTGATCCAGTGACTCAGTGGTCCATGACTTAATTTGCTTTTCCGTTATCTGAAGATCTCTGTCCATGCGAATCGGATGTCCAAAACCAGAAAGAGTTATTTATCCTGAATTCACACTTTCGTTCAGCCATGTTTCAGTGAAGCACAATAAAGAACTTTCCCGGTATTCGTACATGAATTTTGCACACACCTCCAATCCCGTCAGTTGGTTTCGTAACGACCGCAGGGGCGGTGGGGTAGTCTAGTGGTTAAAGCGTTGGCTCGTCACGCCGAAGATCCGGGTTCGAATCCCCACATGGGTACAATGAGTGAAGCCCATTTCTGGTGTCCCCCGCCGTGATATTGCTGGAATATTGCTTAAAGCGGCGTAAAACTAAACTCAGTCAGTCGTAACGACCGCACATTTTAGGATTTTCCGTCTCAAACCTTCTCTTTTGCCCTCTCTTGTGTTTCTTGACATCTTCTTTCAAGCACTCCTCAGGAACATCTTTTAGACATATTCCCGTCAAAGAAGAGTCACGGAACTTCAAAAGTTGAAGGCGATCATAACGGGTGGCCGTGGCGTCACCATGGCTACCAGCGTAAACAAAGCCAAACTGTCCGGCTATGATGAGTAGGGCTATCAAGCCGAAGAAAACACTGAAAACCCGCAATCGGTTCACCACGCTCTTCACATATGGAAGAAAAACACCTTTGTTCAAAACCTGAACAACTTTGACCACAGAGGAATACACATAAAACTAGCAAAAATGTGACCGCGCAGCGCCACCTATCAATGTTCTGCTGTCTCAAGAAACTTGTCACAACACGAGCGACATGTGAACGAGCACTATCTTGCTGAAGCGTGAAGTTACGTAGGTCTCTGTCCTTGAATGAACGCCTGCACATGAGGCCCAATGATCTAATCCCTGTATCGCAGACCTCGGCTCCGTACAGTCCTGGAACTGTTTGGTCGTAAGCCAGGAAACAAATCTCTCGTGTTCCCATTATGTTGAAAACTTCTCCATGGAGATGAGATCGATGGACACCAAAATGTCTTGCAACTTAATTTTTGGCCATTCCAGTCTCCAGCATACCCACGTCGCGGAGACGCTGATTTTCTGTAAGCCGTGGCATGATGTACGCACAGTTTAGGTTGAAATTAGAAGTCACACCAACTGAGCGAAGTATCGTACAATCGTCAGTTGTATACCGGATTTTGGTGAATCCAACATCCGGACATGCGTCTTCGTGTCAAGTGCAATCCACTGACCGGGTCCCCAAAAGTTTTACGATGACAGATTTTGAAAAAATTCAAGCAAAACTCAGTGAAATCAGTGAAACATTATCAGCTATCAGGATTAACCAAGAAGTAATTGAAAGTAGATTGCTGACAGTCGAAGAAAATTCGCAGGTACGTCCTGTTATACAAGAAAACTCTACCGAGGTTCCTCAGTCTGATAACCGCCAAATTGGCGGGATAGCGAGCCAGGACGGCCATGTCGACCTGGGGACACATTCTGTCGCTGCTGCCGACATCCAGAGAGAATTCGAGTGTGTTAGAGACAGTTTAACGAAAGTACTGATTCCAAATGAACTGCGTGTGTTTGACACGAAACAGGGCATCAAACAGGAAAATCAGGCGGTGCTAGCATTACTCAGCAAATGTGCTAGATATTCTCAGACTGCAATGAAACAGTTGTCTGTGATTGTTGATAAAGGACTAGACAAGATTAATGATGGAGACATCCATAAACTTTTCATTATTTTAAACGCGGAAATAAATCATCTACAAGGGGAGTATTCGACCCTTCTGGTGAACAGTCAGTTTGATGGTGAAACTGCAAAACTTTTCAGATGTTTAGAGAAAAACACTACAGCTTTTTCAGCACAATCTCTCAACAATCTGCGGCATGCTGCACAAGATATCAGCGGCCAGATCCTCGTTTTGTCACCCCATCTAGACGTGGTTTTTTAACAGTCGTTATATCACAATCTACAAACTATTCTCGTGGATACCGTGGTAGACAGTTTCGTCGTGGATACAATCCCGTGTGTTTCAACAGCTCAATAGACAGTTACCATACACCAGATTTCTCGGTCAGACAGGGAATAATGCTATGCAGGACTCGTGATCATTTTAACAGTATTAACTGTTATGTCACCTCAGGTTTTTAAAGCAAGAAACATATGTAATTTTCTTAGAAACAAACAATTGGTGCATGTGATACAGTGTTAAAGTGGATTGAGATAGGAGTTGATATTCCTTTTGTTTCAGAACCTGAGACTTTTGAGCTTCCAAATCGCACACTTTCCTCAAAAGAATGTATTTTTATTGACAATGAGATAAGTAATCTTGTCCGCTGTTCAGCACTTGCTGTATGTCACAATAGACCTCATTGTGTATCACCTTTAAGTTGTGTCCCAAAGAAGGGTAAGGATTCATACAGGCTTATTACTGATCTTAGACAGCTTAATCAAAATGTAGTTTGTCCTAAGTTTAAACAAGAGGACATATCAACTGTGTTAGATTTTGTACAACCTAACCATAAGTTGGTTTCTGTTGATATTAAGAATGGCTTTTATCATGCATGTTCCAGTCAACAAAGTGTCTCAACAATATTTAGGCATACAGTGGCGAGGAGTGTATTATACCTGGCAATGTTTGCCTTTTGGTCTATCAGTTAGTCCATATTTTTTCAATAAGATATTAAGGACAGTGATTTGTCATCTGAGACAAAAAGCCTTAAACATTTCAGTGTACGTGGATGACTTTATTGGTGCAAATTTCTCAGATTGTATTGAAAAGGATAAGGATATTCTTTTGACAACCCTTGAGGGTCTTGGACTTCAGGTGAATTTTGAGAAATCAGTGTTAGATCCTACATCTACATTAAGGTATGTAGGTTACATTCTATCTACAGATAATACAGATGGACATGTCTGGATAAAGATTCCTAAGGATCGTATCACAAAACTGAAACATGACATTAGAAGAGTTATTTCAAAAGGTGTTTGTACATCGAGAACTCTAGCTAGGATAGCAGGACAATGTATTTCTATGGCTAAAGCAATTGTACCAGCAAAACTTCTGTTGAGAAACATTTACGCACCAAATCCACATGGCAGGATACACTTTACTTGGATCAAGCAGCTGTGAAGGATCTGAAATGGTGGTTTTCAGCAGTAAGCTCATGGAATGGTGTCGCGGTACAGCCCCACACAATAGACGTACAGGTGATAACCGATGCATCTTCGGTAGCCTGGGGTGGTACATGTCAGGGGCTGGAAGCCCACGGTTTGTGGAATACTCGAATGTGTCACCAGCATTCAAATGTGAGAGAATTAACTGCTATTCTAATGTGTCTACATGCGTTCTCCAAACAGATTCAGGGGAAATCAGTTCAAGTTCTCAGCGACAATATCGCAGCAGTGGCCTATATAAACTTCCAGGGAGGACCAAGCAGGGAATTGACTGCGATAGCCAAACAAATATGGACATTTACTTTAAGTATGGACATAAGACTTACAGCCAGACATCTAGCTGGCAAAGAAAACGTGCATGCAGATGCCCTCTCCAGACCACTAACACGGTTCGAATGGAAACTAAACCCGACAGTATGGTCATACATAGATCGGATATGGGGACCTCATACCATCGATCGCTTCGGTTCCCTGCTGACAACACAACTGCCTCGTTACAACAGTCTCTACTTCGATCCTCTAACGGAAGGAGTGGACGCGCTTGCCCAGACCAACTGGACATCAGAAAACAACTATGTCAACGCCCCATTCCATCTTCTTTCAAGAGTACTAGAGACCATACTCCAGCAAAATGCAGTCGCAACAGTCATAGCTCCACGTTGGGAGGGACAACCATGGTGTCAACGGCTGATAGCAATGTCAGTATCACCGCCGATTCTGTTACCGAACCACAAGCGGACCTTTTTACCCATAGGGCCAGAACCAGAACCCCTTCGAAATCGAGGATGGCAGATATATGCCTGGCGAGTGTCTGGCATGAGAAATTAACTAATCTTGGATGGTCGCAGAGAGCGTCACAGCAATTCCAATTTACTTGGGCCAAATCAACATTATCTTTATACAACAGACAATTACAAAATTGAAATCATATTGTGAGAGTGTGGGCGTGTGCTTTCCTCCACATTATCAGGACACAGGGACCATTGCTAGTTTTCTATGTACTTTAGCGGACTCCAGTGATCGGCCAGCATCACAATTAAAGTCTACATGTGCTGCAATATCATGTCTCTATGAGGCTCTTGGCAAGCCGTCACCTATGACTCTTGGAGACCTCAGCAAAATGTCAACAGCTCTGATAAAATCAGGTACATCTAAACCATGTCGCAGAACCCTGTAATGCCATGTGAACAGTTCAGGTGTTTATTTGAATCTTGGCCTAATAATGACAACCTGTCAACTAAGGACTTGAGACTAAGGGCCATAACTCTACTTGCCCTGTGTTTGATGACCAGACCCTCTGATCTAGCACCGAAAGCTGTGCACTATGAATCAGAGTCTCAGTCTAGCATACCTGTTGTTTTCACTACAGATCAATTGGAATTTAACAGAGATTGATCTCTCACTGTGATACTGTTTGGTATAAAGAATGATTCTGATCGTTCAGGCTTTGAGGTTCGAATACCCAGAGGATCTTCGATAAAGTCTGACCCAGTGGAGTCACTCAGGGTGTACATTGACAGAACGGCGAGCTACCGGTCAAAGGGGAATAACCCCGTGTTCCTTACTTTGACTGCACCTTACAAAGCACTTACAAGCCAAAGCATAGCTTCTATTCTGACAGATTCTATCAGGCGAGCAGGCCTGAATGGACAAGGATTTACAGCTAGGTCCTTCAGACCTACAGGTGCCACTGCAGCAGTACAGATTGGTACCAAACCTGAAACTGCTATGACTATTGGTAGATGGAAGACTGAAAAAGTATTTCGTGATCGGTATGTCTATCCTCAAACACAGAGCTCATACTGTGATGACCTTCTCAGATATGAAAAGACTTATTAGTGCTTACCGTCACTGTTCCAGTATAACAGGTTTGATATGCAGTTAATGGCATGTTTACCAGTGAGTAGGTTTAGAATGAATAAGGTGTTGTCTTTTTGTTTACCATAGTTACTGTATGAAGTTGAATGTTTCTTTGGAAACCACGGTTTCATGTTAACATTGTTAAAGTTAGTGTTTGTGTTTTCTGCAAATATTTACGGTTTGATATGTTTTTATGGTTGTTGTCTTAAAAGCAAACGTTTATTTACTATAATAGGTGTTCTTAGTATATTTCTTAATAATACTAAGGATTTAATCATGTTACTCTAAAAGCAGGCAATAAACTTATTTGAGCTCAGCTGTGTAGTGACGTTGGTTTAAAAGAAACTGAAGTCACACCAACTGAGCGAAGTATCGTACAATCGTCAGTTGTATACCGGATGTTGATGAATCCAACATCCGGACATGCGTCTTCGTGTCAAGTGATTTTATTATAGGTTTATACAATATAGCTCACCACCTAATTTTCACATGTGTACCCATTACTATTTCCCTCTATTTGACTTTGAATTGTTTGTATTTGGGTGTAACATCAGTCTTATTATCTATACACAAGGCCATATAGAAAGTGGTTAAATGTAACATATGATATATTTGGGATTACACTATCTCAGGAAAGTACCGATTGTAATAAACTATTCCAAAAAAGAAACGCATAACCCAGAAATCTGTTGCGAAAACTTTTAGATTTTCAAACATGTATAACTCGTCCACAAATAGACTTTAGTACATGAATATTTACATCACTTTAGGAGAAGGTAATGTCTATACAACCAAGTGGATAATTTTAGATAAGGGAGGCGTTGGGCGCGATGGTGACCACGTAGCATGGTCCCGACGTCTGGTCCCGTACAGTTTGGCCGGATATTCTCCGAAGTCTAGGCACCCTAGCTGCTGTGCTCTCATCCGTGGCAGTACGATCACGCAAATGTAGTACCCGGATGTACCGATCTTGGGCTGCAGTGGTGACTCGAGGTCTGCCTGTACGGGGACGGTCATTTGTTATACCTGTTTGGTTGCAACGAGCTGCAAGCAGTGATATCGTGCTTAAACTAACATTCAGACGCCTGGCAACAGAACATTAGCAATCTCCAGCGTGCATCCTTTCAATGGCGATGTTCCGTGTCGTAGCGTCAAGATGTGGCGTAGTGATTTGACCTTAAAACTCCTTCAAAACGAATGCCGATTTCCGAAAGTAGTCTGAACATTTAAAGGCAGACAGTGCATGCTCTTTGCTGCACAATTTCAACTGGAACGTGATTTCTGTTGCGTTGTGGCGATGCCTCTTTAATTCTTGTACGAAATATCATCAAAATCAACATATTCAGGTAAAGTCGATTTTCACTTGTGCAATTGTGTACATTCATGTTATCAACACTTTTGTTACATAGTTTGACGATTGTTTGAACACAATAGGTAATTAGTAGATTTTGAAAAATACAAACCGCCCATGCGTTTCTTTTTGTGTGTGGATTGTGTACTATTATCAGGATTCAAACCCACACTTTTAGAGTCAGGCACCTAATAAAAGTACTGAAATCTGTACTGTATTGAGAACGTTTAATGCCGAACATAACATATAACATTACATCAGTAACATTTTTCACAGTTAAGCTCAGTCAAATAGAAAGGAAATGTTTGTGCTGAGCGCGCACACACATAACCATCCGCCTCAATGTTTCTTAAGTGTTTACTATAGGTGGTACAAGTAAGTCACAGTTATCAGTTCCAGCAAAATCAGTATCACTGTCGTGTCGTGTCACTATTGTTTATCTATTACTGCACTGACTGGTCAAGATTCGCGATAGGAATCATTCGTGCAGTGATGCGTTAGGCGTCCAATTCCTATGTTTGTGTGAGCGTCCTGTTTTCTCCGTAAAGCAGGGCTTGCTTACCATTTTCGCCATAACCTGGTGCCGTATGTGATTTTCAGCTGTCCATTCAGATATTTGTAATCACGTTTTTGCCCTAACGGCCAAAGGAATCTTTTCCGTGTGATAATTGAGATTAGCTTAGCTCTGAGTTAGTTCATATTAACATAAACTTCCGGGCAAAAGAATGTTATCACTTTTTAAGTAATTGTATACAAAAACAAAAACGTTTGAACCCAAGCGGAAAACATTCGCCAAAACAATAACAACACAGCTATTCGAAAACATCGCACGAATCGTGCATTTTCAAAACGTGAAAAACGTCATTGTAGGATATTGGCCGAAATGCACGAATATGCCAAGACTTATACATTCGCAACTAGACTGTGCAATCGGTATGGCGAATATGCGGCCTTTCATGTCAGCTGGAAAGGACCTTCAAATGCAGCCAGGCCACCATTGATAAACTGATAAACAGCTACCAGCAAACAGGCCAGACTCATGACCGCCCAAGATCGGGAAGACCAAGTGTCACGACGCCGGCCGAAAATAGATCCACCTTCGGAACAGATTCGGAATTGTCAATGGCGACGACAGCACTAGGACACGCCATTTGCAGACCAACAGTCCTTCGACGACTTGGCATGGTTGGTATACCGTCCCTTCCGTTGAATGTCCTTGACCCGTCTACACCGTTAATGCAGACTGTGATGGCCACGAACTGTACGTCGGTGGCAAGGAGTGACTGGGAGAGAGTGCTCTTTACAGATGAAAGATTGTTCAGTCTGTTCAGAAACGATGGTAGAGTTCGACCTATACGACGTAGAGAAGAGCGTCAAAGTGCATTCAAGAAGTTCGATGGAGAAGGCGTCATGGTATGGGGTTGCATTTGTGGCCAGGTGAGGTGAGGTGAAATTGGATTTAACGTCGTGCTTGAGAATATTTCGCTCATATGACGACGTGCATGCGTGTGTGTGTGTGCGGCTTCTTGTACTAGCCCAGACTTAAGCTTGTTTTATAGTTCTAGCCCACTGAGATACCATGCCGCAGTGAAGCATGGATACCCCACTCAGACACATTATACTGACTCCGAGCCTACCAGTCCTTGTTGTACCCATTAATGCCGAGCGCATTGGACCAATAAGTACCATATTTTAACGTGGTCGGGGATCGAACCCGCGACCTTCCGCTCTCTGGGCGGACGCTCTAACCACTACACCACGGAGGCGGTCGCATTTGTGGCCAGAGAACAAGAAGACTGGTTATTTTTCGAGGAAATCAGAATACCCAGAGATACAGGAATGAAGTGTTGACACCTTTGTGGTGCCCTTTATTATTCAACAACAGCCAAGAAGAGTCATTTTGAAGCACACCGTCAGAATTGGCCGCGAACACATTAACGTCAACGTTAACGTCAACGTATTGCCTTGACCAGCGCGTTCTCCAGACATGAACCCCATTAAACATTTCTGGGATCATCCTGATCGTCAGCTGAGACAGCGTGTACCACCGACAGGAAGTCTCATGGACTTACGGAAAATGAATCCTGATGACGTCATCCGCCGACTGACGACGTCAATGACGTGTGTTGGCGTGTATGGATGCCCAGAGTGGTGACATTGATGACGTGTCCCATGACTCCTGTCTCGATATGTGACTCGTTATGCACTTTTTGAATGAATATCTGATTTGTGTAAGTTGTATTACATAGCTTCGGTCCGTTATCAGGAATGTATTACAATGTGATTTTAGCAGTATTTTCATATTCAGATCTATTTGGGTTCGAGTGTGATCTCGAATGTTTTAGAACAGCATCGATTAATCTAGCATGGTAAGGAACATTCTAGAAGTTTTGAAGAATATGATAGGGATCCAGCCCATGCCTCACATTACATTACATCAAAACCAGTGACAGTAGAAATAGTTTTAGCCTGAAGATCCAGCTTAAGCATATTTTGAATAATTGACTAATAGCATTGCTTACAAAGGCATATTCTGATATTCTTTTAGATCCTTTGGTGTACAACCAAAGAGAAGGAGCCCTAAGGCTAACACGTCTTATCCCCTTCTAGTTGGCAGTACCATTCCTTTTATCACGACCTGGTCGTGGGTATAACCCTTCATCTGGGTAATTTGCTGTCTCTGTATCTGGTAAGAATACGATTTTGTCACATCCTAAATGGTTATTCGTCATTTTCCCGTTATATATCATGCATCTAATTTCGTTTTACTCTATGAGACATTAGGTGAAGCCATTCTTTCTTAGATATATTATGGAATTCAACGAATCCGCAATAATTAAACGTATACAATGCTTTTTTAAAAAAAAAATCTATCGTTTATCATAATAAGAAATGAGCCTTGCTAACTTACACTGGTCAGAAGGGTACAGGAAGTACGTTATTTTGACTACCAGTTGACGGACTTCCATTTTTGTGGAAGCTTCAATTGCACAATGGGTTAATTCAATTTTGAGTGTTCCGGTGCCCCACATTCAGAATTCAGATTCAGATTTGTTGTATTTGAGTGGTACTGTAATAATGAGATAAATCAATATGGTCCAGATATCAAAATTCCATCAACCAAACACTCATACCTTTCAGAGCAATCAAGTATCAAACCTCGGTGGGTCCAACCGTGACATGCATCCGTAGCCAGAGTTTCTTCGACCTGTCTACATCAGCTTAGCAGCTTATAGCGTGACTGGGTTGTTGTGGTAACAGCGTTTCTGAAAACACCGTTCACACTTTATACCCTAGCCTTACTTCCTTCACATCTCATGCGCCCCGTGAAGATCCGGGTAGGAACTGGTTATGAGCAACCCATGCGTGTAGTAAGAGGCGATTAACAGGATCGGGTGGTCATGTCATCGTATCCCAACCGCCGTCATATAGCTGGAATATTGCTGAGTGCGACGTTAAACACTAACCAAGCCAAACCACATCTCATACCATTGTATCGCACAAGCTGCACAATCAATCAATAATCAGTGTGTACTGACATTCAGATGCAGGGTCTAATACTATGGTCGTTGTATTAGGGGTTATTATCAGTGCCGATAATAACATGGTGCCGATTTTGCGCTGGTTGGAAATGGTTCTGTGGAAGCGTTTGTGACCTTTCGAACCGGTTGCATCAGTACCTCTCTAAGCGCTATCAGCCATGTCAATAAAGGTGGCCACATGTTCATCTGGAAGGTCTTCGGCCATGGTACCAACCCATTAAGACAAGGGCAATGGACGCAATTTATCGGACAGCTGCTTAGAACAGACTAATTGCAAATATGTCGACAAATAAAGTACCATCAAATGATTTCACTTTGTTTTGTACTTCGAAAAGCATACACCATATTCACAGTCTCCAAAATATCCACAGGCATTTTACAACAGCAGTGACAAAACCCTTTCCACATTAATAAGACATCTATGCCAAAAACAGAGTCTATTGTACAATTGTGACTATATCATGAGCAGGAGTATTACAGCTGTATGATGTTGTTTGTAAACAAATCGAGAGGTACATTCGTAGATGGATTTTCGAAAATGATTTCTAACCCACGATGCAAATGAGTCAGTAATCCAGGCTAAGTAAAACCGTCACAAAACGCGTTTGAGACAAGTTGGCGGTGCCCGGAATTACTGGTAGAGAGGGTTTATGCATGTTGCATTCGTGACCAACTCGTGCTATTCCGGGACAAGCCGAATAGCGACTCGTGCCCCTCTGGAAGGATTTCATATTGGCGCATGAACATCAGAACTACTTTAAACAAGAACGATAACTCTATCCCTGTTTGATTCCAACGTTTCTTAATATCACCGAAGCACTCGTACATTGTATTGCTGTTTTTGTGTTTACTTATTCATTTTTTCATCTACATTAAATCCAAAAGCAGATAACCCAATGACTTGAAAATATTTCGCAAACTGAACATTGGTATAACCTTGCTGTCACACCCCTGATGGAATAAAAAAAAGTCAGACTAAAATATCCCCAGAGATGTGAAATATGAGCCCAATGTTAAAGATTATATTTGATTAGTTTTGCAACTCTTAGCGATTAATAATTGCATTTCCTAAAAAATGTTGGAAACGCACGTACAATTTCCAAAAGAAGCCCGCAGAAATCGTCACATCGTCAGAAATACACTAAATGTTGGACCCATGATAGCCGCGATGTCAACAAACGCACGTTCGTGTATTTGAATCTCTCACCGTCCATGGCACTATCCTTACTAAAATCTACACGAGGCAACACAGTTCTGTTAGCTACGTTCTTTGTGCTTTCAATATGACGGTATATATTTTTCATGATTATTTAAACAAACACATAATGCCATAACCGATTTAAGTACTGGGGATTATTTTTATCAAAGCACGGCAGTTATTGCGCTCGTTCTGATTGGTTCGTCGTATTTTCGTACATATCAAGCATCGAGACGGGGAAGAATCTTCTTGGAGGAACCTTACGGAGAGGGGCGAGTGGCGACGAGTGTGCATGTTGTGAAGATATCCATCGTACTAGTTGTCCTGGACACCTGCTACCCCTTTCTTCACAATGGTATGAGCTGTGGGTGGGCCTGATATATAATCGTGTGGGGTTAATTGTCCAGTCACCACTCGCGAACCAGTAGATATATATATGAATTACCGTAACCGAACGGACATGTTTTGACAGGACTGGCTAGATTATAATGTACTAAAACCAATATATACTACTCAAAACAAGTTAAGGGTCATGCGATGTCATCATGTAATGTTATTGGTGAGGCTGGTTGCATTATGTATTAATAAAAGTTTACATTCCGTGTATGGCAGATTATCCAAAACCATTGCAGAACCTGGATAAAGGCTGCAGATAACCGTGGTGCCAATAGTCATCATGTGGCAGGGTGTTAAAAAATTAATAAAGTGAAACATCGGGTGCTTCACAGAAGCGCCACCACTGTGTGTGTGAAAGATGATGTTTCATCATGAACAAAATGTGCACGTGTTCGTCGTGGGATTAGTGCTGTGTTTGCTTATTTTCCCTATAAAACTTGTAATTGTCGCATTGTTATTGTCACTTGAAATTCAACAATGGCAAGACGTCATCTGAGCATGACAGACAGAGGAAGAGCTCTTGCGTGGCTTCAAGATGGAGAACCTCAACGCAGTGTGGCTCAGAGACTAAATGTGAGTCAGAGTGTCATTGGAAGGTTATGGCACCGGTTTCGTGCCACTGGAACGCTGACTAATCGACCACGTTCTGGCAGGCCTCCATCAACAACTCCTAGAGAAGACCGATACCTGACAAATATGGCTTTCCCACAACGCAGAGTAGCTGCCAGACAATTCAGTGACCAACTGAGAACTGCCCCAAGTACCCTGGTATCTGATCAGACTATCAGGAACCGACTGACGAGGAACAATCTTCGGGCACGGTGACCAGCAGTGCGACCACCGCTCCTTCAGCGACACACGAAGGCAAGACATGACTTGTGTAAACGCCATGTTCGTTGGCAACGTGCTCAGTGGGCATCAGTTCTTTTCTCCGACGAGTCTAGGTTTACTCTACAGTTCAATGATGGTAGAACTCGTGTGTATCGGCGTCCAGGAGGGAGGTTTGCTGACGTTAAAGTCAACCAACGTTTGCCATTTTGAGGTGGGGGTGTCATGGTTTGCGGTGCGTTTTCCTTTCATCAAAGGACACCTCTCTATGTCCTTAATGGTACCCTGACCTGAAATCGCTATCTATGGGAGATTATCAGACCCCTTGTTTTGCAATGTTTACAACGTACCGGCGTCGGATCCATATTCGAAGGTGGCAATGCCCGACCACACCGTGCCCGTGTAGTGGCGGACTTCCGTAGACAGAACAATGTTTAGCACATAGAATGCCCGGCATATCCAGCAGATTTAGCCCCTATGGAACGTGCTTGGGACGAGTAAGGACGGCGGCTTCGTAACAACCACGCCCCTCCAAACAACCGTGCAGAACTGGCCCAGTATCTCATTGCAGAATGGCAGACAATACCACAAGCCTTCTTCCAACGTCTGGTGAACAGTATGAGACAGAGGTGAACTGCTTGTCTTACTGCTTTAGGTGGTTTCATCCGTTATTAGTCAAATTTGGCGTTTGAATTTTCACTTCTGACAGTAGGTCACTTGGACCTTATTGATCAGCAATCAGTGACATTCCTTCTGTTTTTGTCTCCCGTTATGGTTATCATGAAATGTTGGCTCGAGTCGTTATATGATCGCTACATTTCACTGTTATTTATATTTGTAGTTATGGCCATTAAAAGTTTTGACCCTTAACTTGTTTTGAGTAGTATATATCAATGTCAACCGACAATGATTGCCCCCCCCCCCCAATGTGTATTAGAATATAAAATTCACTGTCATGTTACATAATCAAATATCCTAATTCTTCTCCTGCAACACGGGAGTAAAAAAAGGCAAAAATCTATCGCCACTTGTTTTCACTTTTTATAAATTAAATTGAGCCCTTTCTACTGAAACGAGGAAGTAAAGGTGTTAATCTAGAATACCAAACCGTTACCGAATTGATACTTTGCCTGCAGTTTATTGTCTTGCTATATGCAGATGATGCTGTCGTATTCAGTGAAGACCCTGAAGACTTACAACAATCACTCGACACTTTTCATGTATATTGATCACGATGGAAACTTGGTCAAAACCAACATAATAGTTTCTTGAAGCGGGCCTTCTAAAAACAGCAAACTGAAATATAGATTCACGTTCGGCATCATCGTTAGCAGTGTTTCAAGGGTATTAAGTATACACATTAAGTATACACCTACTTAAAGAGAGAGAGAGAGAGAGAGAGAGAGAGAGAGAGAGAGAGAGAGAGAGAGAGAGAGAGAGAGAGAGAGAGAGAGAGAGAGAGAGAGAGAGAGAGAGAGAGAGAGAGAGAGAGAGAGAGAGAGAGAGAGAGAGAGAGTGTGTGTGTGCGTGTGCGCACATTTATGCTGTACTTACAACTGATACAGGCCTGACCGTTATGGTATCTGCCATCAACACACAGACACCTGGAGACAAGAGAGTTGCAAGAGACGGTGTTATTATCGTCATCGCATTGGCTGGTGCTGCAGTTACCCCCATATACTTGCTCTGAAACATATATCGTCTACTGTTAGTCTTATGACATGACCACTTATGGTGAAGGCGTGTACAACTAAATGCTATCGACACTTTACTCGGTTGAAGCAAAGCTGTATAATGTGGAAATCTGGTTATGTTGTATGGTGCTGATGAATGTCGACAGACAGGCTGACACTCAATGCTGATATCACTTTATACCTGAATGTAAAAGTCGGTATTGTTTTCACTGAGTTTAATCTGTAACACATGTAATCACAATAGCCAGAGAGAGAGAGAGAGAGAGAGAGAGAGAGAGAGAGAGAGAGAGAGAGAGAGAGAGAGAGAGAGAGAGAGAGAGAGAGAGAGAGAGAGAGAGAGAGAGACAGAGAGAGAGAGAGAGAGAGAGAGAGAGAGAGAGAGAGAGAGAGAGAGAGAGAGAGAGAGAGAGAGAGAGAGAGAGAGAGAGAGAGAGAGAGAGAGAGAGACTACAATCAACAATACCTGTACATGGTTTACAGTATCGATGACACATAACTATCAAGTAGCCAGCCACCTGCACGGTGGAACGGACGTTCATAGTGTTAAGACACCTCTGGAGTGTACTGGATAGAGCACCAGGCAAAGAGCAGAAAGTTGGTTATTCGACCCGTGTCGCGTACCGTTAAAATGGTATTTGTTGTCAATTTGTCGTTCAGGTGATCTGAACTCTGCTGCGGGACTGAAGTCACAGAGTTGTGTAACAGTTTTGTAACATCAGTCACAATATGAAAACACAATGCCCTTTAGAAAGTTGTCAAATGTAACACATGATATATTTGGGATTACACTTTGTCAGTTAAGTATCTAGTACTTTTATTAGACTGAGACCCATTCGAGATTCGAACGACACTCTCAGAGTCAGGCACCTGATAAAAGTACCGAGAAAGTATAATCCCAAATATAACATAAATATAAATCAATATATCAGTAACATTTTCCCCAGTAAAGATATGTCAAATAGAAAAGAAATGTTTGTGCTGAACGCACACGCTCTAAATAGAAGCGACAAAACCCTTTCCACATTCATAAGAAATCGATTGAGTCCATTGTACAGTTGTGACTATATCATGAGTATATATTTGTTTCAGCAGTATTACAGCTGTACGATGTTGTCTGTAAACAAATCAAGTCTGGACCAAACATTCCAGTGATTGTCATAATGCAGCCAGCAAACTGCACGGTGGAACGGACGTTCATGGTGTTAAAAAACCTCTGGAGTGTAGTGGATAGAGCACCAGGCAAAGAGTAGAAAGTTGGTTAATCGACGCGTGTCGCGTACCGTTAAAATAGTATTTTTGTCAACGTGCTTGGCACTCGTCGTTAAAGAGAGAAAACCGTCTGCTGTAACATAGACTTACGACAGTCGTAGGGCTACGGTAGCTTTGTGAAACGGGGCTCTGGTCATACGAGTCCTCGTATGTTCCCCGGTGATCTATACCCGTTATTCGAACCGGCGATTGGGCTGGGTAATTAGTTGATTAGTCATCGTACCCCAACGACGTGGAACGTTGCTTCTAATACCAAAAGGTGTTTTTATCTGGCCCACCCTTGTGTATCACCTTTGTAGCGGTAACATTTGGTGAGGGAATCAGCAAATACGTCAGCAAATGTCAGTCGATAGGAAAACTTCACACTACTTGCAAACACCATATACTTACAGGTATTGGTAGCAGGTTGCGCTGATGGTAGAGCCGCATCATCAAGCCCAGGATCAATATATTTGCCATGCGCTTAACAGGATCTATTACAGAAGTGTTATATCACACCTTTGCTGGCCATGAAATTGTAACATGACACGCCTTCATGTAGGTGCTATAGTAAAGGTGCAAGATACCATGATCTGATCAGAATTTTGCATGGCTTTAAATAAGGATCTTTAACTGTGTATTAGTCTTAACGCTAGGGTTGCCGTACATCTATATTAAATTATTGTTACGGTCAAAAACGCCCTGAAATGAAGAATGACAGATATAGTGTTCTACTTTTCCATAGGTGTCAATATGAACAGTATTCAGCAAGGTGTAGACATTTAGACAGTTGACGTTTCTAGCGCCGCTAAGGAGTGTAGCTAAATAAACATTGAGAAATGAGGTAAAGTGATTCTGTCGGTTATTTGCCGGACCATTTATCACCCCACAGCCCATCTCAAGATCCCCTCCATCCGACTTCGAACCTTTCCCTAAGATGAGAAAAACTACGCATATATGCTGTTATTACACCATTGATGGAAGAAATGACATCAAGATGTTTCCAAAAGTCAAATGCAAAGGTTACTGTCATTACGAACTTTCTCACGAATCTATTCGTTTGCCTGATGTAAAAACCCAACATAAGTCACGAGATGTAAGGAAATGCCTTCAGTCAAAACTGCAAACACTTTCGGATAGGGTTCTCCTCATATGCATATAACCTCAACATATACTTACTTCGTGAAGATCCGAGTTAGAATTGGTGTTCAGCAACCCATGCTTGTTGTAAGAGGCAACCACCAGGATTGGGTGGTCAGATTCATTGGTTTTGGTTGACACATGTCATCGTATCCTACTTGGGTAGAACGAAACTTATAATGTTGATCACTTGATTATCTGTTCCAGACTCGATTATTTACACACCGCCGGGGTATAGTAGGAATATTGCTGAGTGCGAAGATAAAAAAACAAACAAGCAAAACCAAGAGCAAGAACCAAGTCTTGTCATTGGGAAAGGTATTTTGATGAACTTATTGGACACATGCGGTCTCAAATCCAAACCTTTGCTATTTATAACGTTTGAGGGAAAAGAATGAACCTATTGCACCAAACATTGTTAGCTGCTGAAATTGCTGTGGCCTAAGAGCTTCATAGTTGTGGGGTGTGGAAACGTTCTTAGAACTTTGATTCCATCCTACCCTGTATTCTCTGGTGCTAGAATGGTGCAGTGAATTGCTGTAGTGGCTATACATAGGAAAATAAGCGTTCTTGTCATTTAGTTATGATCAGTCAGACAGTGACTTCTATATTTGTATGTCGTCTGATTATGTTCTCACACCCACAACACTGGGATACTTATGTTATCCTCAACCTGCTCAACCTCAACCTGCCATTCCTAGTACCACATAACCACATTGTTTGTTTGGGTGATGCACACCGTACTTCGAGTTCGATTTGCTGCGTGGTTGAATGTTAACCTTGTTACACCAGGACCATGCAGCTGCGTGAATGACAGGACTGGGGTCACAACTAGTTATCAATGTCAGTAAGATTGCACTGGATGGCAATCAACTGGACCAACAAAATAGCACAAGATGCTCTCCAAACAATGACGGACACATCAATGTGCGTGACGCTCCTTTGTATAGGTTATGTGTATGGTTCTGAGGTGATCAGTGGATTCCTGACGGTCTGTGTTGACACCCTCCCTCTGAAGAAGTGTCTGCTGGTGGAGGTTTCAGTCGAGAAATGATGCGGAAAAGACGAAACCTGTCCTGTATTGATGTGACGTCAGATCTAAAACGGTGCCCGTCTGTCGCATACGGGGCCTCAGACTGTGCAGACTGTCTGCCGACTCCAACCCATAGTTTCAATGACGCTGTAATTTTTGAATGGTTTGTTTCTGAAGCTATTGGGGTTTTATCCTCCTTGATATTGTCTTCAACATGGCAAGGCGTGATTGTTTGGTAAGTTTCTGGATGGGACACTTTCTGGAAGGATGGTAATGTAACCCTGACAAGAGGACGATCCGAGGCCTCTTTAACCTGAATCTGCTTACGCTGTGTGGGAACTTATCTTCCCTTTTTGTTTGTTTCAAATACACCTGAAAGCTCAAATTTAATTTAGAAATTTAGTTACCCATTGACTTTGTGTGTTCACTTGGTGATTTTAAGCTCTGAAAGATTTGTGAATCAACCTGGTACAACTTTACATTACTCCATTCCACAATATCTTACACCCCTGATGATTATGAAACATATGTGTTTTATCACTAGAGTGAAGTGTTGCCAGCTAATGGGTTTTACATGTTCAATCATTACGTCCGTAATGACTCAGGACACAAACACTGATTTATTTTGCTTTGGGTATGCCACCTTTCGTATGCTAACATTTTAAAGAGTAGAAGATTTCAAAATGATAGAACAAGAAATTCACTAAAACTCATTTTAGGGGAAAAAGATATTTGAATGATCTAAATTGACAATGTTTTTTGTATTCTTTATGATATATTCGTTCAGTGAATTCTGATTTTACCATGCATATCGTATGGCTATAAAAAGGGTTTTGTAGGTTTATTAAAACTTATTTTGATTTGCAAGTTAATCCACCTTTCGATACATTTCTGATGAATTCATCACTGCAATGATGGACATTTCTAACGGATAATACCACATCAGGAGGGTAGCATATCGATAGCAATTTACACAAAAAAGGTTTCATTTTGCAGTCAAATATATAACGAATAAAGTAACTGTGCATTTTTTGATCTAATGCCATTTTAATGCCAAAAGATAATAACATGATTTGTGATGTTTTCTTTAATCACTGTTTAACTTTTGACGGATAAGTAAACCCAAGTACAAAATATTGCACTTTTGATTTGCGATTGTACGCTTATAATTTGGTTTATTTGTTTTTTTCATAATCAGCAATGTATATTATATGTCATGAATAAGTGATAATTGTGTTTAAATAATGTTTGATTTTTTGATTGCATGTGACCTATAAAAAAATTAGTTTTGTGTGTGTCCACCATTGACGTTGATGCAGCCTTGACAACGACGATGCATAGACGACACTAAGCGATTGAAAAAAGCTTGCAGAATGTTGTTCCACGTAAGAACAAACGCTTCCCCAATTCAGCTAACGTCAATGGCTGATTCTGGGCTTGACGTAAACGTCGATCCATTTCATCCTAAGCCTGCTTGATAGGGGAAACAGCTGGCCACGGGAGTATCAAATTGTTCTGCTGTCTCTGGAAATCTATCTCAACACGAACGAGCATGTGGGCGGGCATTATCTTGCTGAAGCATGAAATTATGTCTCTGTCTTTGAATGAACGGCAGCATATGAGGCCAAATGATCTCATCCCTGCATCGCAGACGTGTCATATTACTATTGACAATGGCAAATTGTGTCCGACCATGACATACCGCAGTTGAACGATGGTATTGATCATGATATTGATCACTGGATTGTCTGGTCCAGATTCGATTATTCACAGACCGCCGCCATATAGCTGGAATATTGCGACTTAAAACAACCAACCAACCAATCTGTACACCCTTGCACTGCTATCTGAGCTGTCAAGATGAAATCCTGAATCGTCAGTGAACAAAACATAATCCGAATATTTTCTCCTGTACCGTAGATGCTGTCTTATTATTTATTTATTATAAAATTGGACGTATTGCAGGCAGTCGGGTCGGATGTTGTATACCTACAGTCGGTCACGTACAGTCCTGGAACTGATTGAACTTAAGCCAGAAATGGTCTGAGCAGTCAAACTGGCAGTTTGGAATCGATTCCTTAGATGGGTCAGTCGAAAGTGGTGGTCTTGCTGGTCGGTCGGTCCGAGACAAATCTCTTGCGTTCCCATTATGTTGAAAACGTCTCCATAGAAATGGACACCAAAATGTCATTCCACTTCATTTTGGTTCATTCCAGTCTCCAGCATATCCCCGTCGCTGATTGTATGTCAGCCGTGCGATGACATACGCGCAGTTTAGGTAGAAATTTACGTGTTTTCAACAACATTCAGAGGCTAGAGAGTAATCAACCAATTTTCCAATTTTCAATATCAGGTGTGTGAACTTCAGGTGTCAAAAAGCATGCAAAACGTGCACACAGTGCACTTGCCACGTTGCGATACGTGCCATCATGTTAATTTAGGGTTATTCTTATAACTTTCGAAATAACTGTTATTTTATGCAATTTTATGTTATGCACAGTTACTTTTTTCCCGACAAAACCGTATGCTGCTCTTACAGCTCAGGAACCACATGTATCACGTGTTAGAGGTGATTTAGCATGGGCGGAGTTTGCATACAACAGATGTAACTCATATCTGATTTATATAGGTGGAAACTCTCTAAACGATTCACTTCGTCAGAGTCCGCAGCTAAAGATGGAGCTCCCCCTAATGTTACTTCTCTGTGTGGCAATCTGTTCACTTGCGGGAAAGGGAGTTGCTGGAAAAGGTAATTTAAAAAAGGGACGAATCCAAACATAATACAACTTTCATCAGTGTAAAATTTTATAGAGGATATTATTGTTTCATTGTTCAACTTTAAAATTATTTTTGCAAATGAGTACGCCATATGGCCCAGTACTGGGAAATCAATTCGACGCCTGACACGTGTCGTTCAGGTGATCTGAACTGCTGTGGGACTGAAGAAGTCACAGAGTTTTGTAACAGCTTTGTAACATCAGTCACATTATCTATACACAAGGCCATATAGAAAGTGGTTAGATGTAACATATGTTACATTTGAGATTACACTTTCTCATTAAAGTACCAATTTTAGTACTTTCATTAGGTTCCATCCGGGATTCGAACCCACACTCTCAGAGTCAGGCACTTAATAAAAGTGATAGAATCGGTACTTTACTGAGAACGTGTAATGCCAAATATAACACATGTGCATGTTACATCAGTAATATATTTCATGGTAAAGCTGAGCGAAATAGAAAGGTAATGTTTGTGCTGAACGCACACTTACATAACCCATCCGCCCCAATGTATCGTAAGTGTTTACTATAGGTGGTACAAGTAAGTCAAAGGTATCAGTTCCAGCAAAATCAGTATCACTGTCGTTTCGTGTCACTGTTGAGATTCCATTAGAGCCGACTGGCTGGTCAAAATTCGCGATATTACAGGAATCATTCGTGCAGTGAAGCGTTAGGTACCAAATTCCTAATAGTATGTTTGTGTGAGCGTCCTGTTTTCCCCCGTATAGCTGAACATGCTTACAACTTTCGCCATAACCAGGTGCCGTATGTGATTTTCAGCTTTCCGTTCAGATATTTACTATCACGTTTTGCCCTTACGACCAACGGAATCTTTTCCGTGTGATAACTAAGATTAGTTTTACTCCGGCTTTGACTTTGTTCATATTAATATAATCTACCGGGCAAAAGAAAATTATCACAAATAAAGTAATTGTATAAAAAATACCAAGCGGAAAACATTTGCTACAACAATGATAACAACGCAGCTATCCGAAAACTTCGCACGAATCGTGCATTCTCAAAACGTGAAAAACGTTATTGTGGTCCAAATGCACGTGCATGATTGAGGCATAAATACCGATGTTGGACAGAGCAAGCATACAGTAACCACAAAAACCACCACGAATGTGTCAAGACACGCAAGCGAAACGAGACAAGGCAATCGGTATGGCCAATAAACGGCCTTTTACGTCAGCTGACTAGGACCTTCAACTACAGCAAGGCCACCATTGATAATACCAGCAAACAGGCCAGACCCATGACCGCCCCAAATCGGGAACACCAAGAGTCACGACACAGGCCGGATACAGAACCACCTCCGGAACAGATTCGGAATGTCAACGGCGGCGCCAGCACTAGGACACACCATTAGCACACCTGTAATGTCCACGAACTGTACGTCAGTGGCAGCGACGTGACTGGGAGAGAGTGCTCTTTAAAGATGAAAGTCTGTTTAGTCTGTTCAGAAACGATGGCAGAGTTCGACCTATACGACCTACAGGAGAGCGTCAAAGTCCATTCAAGAAGTTCATCCGTTCGATGGAGGAGTTGTCATGGTATTTGGCTGCATTTGTGGCCAGAGAACAAGAAGATTAGTTGTCACCCGAGGAAATCTGAATTCCCAGCGATACAGGAATGAAGTGTTGACACCTTTTGTGGTGCCCTTTATTCAACAACAGCCAAGAAGAGTCATTTTGCAGCACGCCGTCAGATTTGGTCGAGGATACCTGCACAGCACTAACGTCAAGGTATTGCCTTGGCCAGCGCGTTCTCCAGACATGAACCCCTTTGAACATTTCTGGGATCATCTTCATCGTCAGCTGAGACAGCGTAGCCCGAAGAATTCTTAAGTTTCATCGTAGCCAATGTGTTAAGAATGGGCTTAAGAAGTTCGTGGGGCTACGAACGTTTCGACAATAGCTAACCAGGAATCCTGCTGACGTCATCCGCCGACTGACGACGCCAATGAGGAGACATACGTTGGCGTTTATGGATGCCCAGGGTGGTCACACTAGCTATTGATGACGCGTCCGCTGATTACCGTCTTATTATATGATCCTTTATGCACTTTTTGATTGAACTCTGATTTGTGTAATTATCAATTTTGATCCCTTGACTCTTTTTTAATGAACAGCGGCAAATGCAATACCAACATTACAATGGATTTTCAGTCAAATTATTGGAAATGATTTCTGTTTGTAGAGTAGTTATCATACATCTTACATACATCTCACATACGTCTTTGTTTCTATTTTGTGGTCACATGAAGTTGGTAATAACTTTCTTTTGCCCGATAGTTTACATTATACTGAGTAAAGAGTTCTACCTTTCAGTGCTTTTGGCTGATGCATTGTGCAAGCTGTCCAACTGGTATGCTAAAAGAATTTGATCATATTTAAAACTTCATTTAAATCTCTAAATGCTGGAGTAAGTTATTATTTAAGCAGTGTTTGAAATTTATTACATATATTCGGTTAAGAGTCGAATTTCTTAATATTGCGTTTTCATAATAGTTCGTTGTCAGGAATGTATTACAATGTGATTTTAGCAGTATTTCCATATTTACATCTATGTGTGTTCGAGTGTGATCTGGAATGTTCCCGAACAGCATAGATTAATTGTGCATTCTAAGAAAACATTCTGGAGGTTTTTAAGAATGTGATAGGGATCCAGCCCATACCTCACTTTACATTACATCAGAACCAGTGACAGTGGAAACTGTTTCAGCCTGAAGAGCCAGCTTAGGCCTGTTTTGAATCGTGTGACCAATAGCATTGTTAAACAATACTTACTCAGTGGCAACTTACAAATGCATATTCTGATATCCTTTCAGATCCTTTGGTGTACTTTGTGGCAACTCTACCGTAGAGAAGTAGCCCTAACATAGGTTATCACTTTGGTGTTGGTAGCATCATTCCTTTTAGCAGCGTTGATACCAACATTGGTCTAGGGTATAACCCTTCATCTAGGGTATTTACTGTCCCTGTATCTGGTAAGAAAATGATTTTGCCATATTCTGAATGGTTATTCATCATTTACATATCTGATATATATTTCGTATCTAATTTTAATTTTATTCTATGAGACATTTCATTTATAAGATGAAGACATTCTTTCATCAATATATACTAGGCACATAAAGAAACTGTGCATACACAAATTTAAAATCTAAATTTATCAAACCTGTGTAGACACACAAGGATTTAAACTCAGAGATTAGTGACATGTATCCAACATGCATGCACGTGCAACGTTCCGTGACGGCAGTGGGTTCGTCCTCGAGACGTGCAATACGTTGTTGCACGTGCATTCCGGGAAAGAGAAAGAGAGCAAATGAATGCCACACAATACTGTCACTTTGGAAAGCTCAACCCCTGCCCTTGCGATCGTTCAAAAAATTAAACGGCCATTGAAACGCATAGCATGCCAAGGCTCACGTCTGCACAACGTCATGAGGCCATTGGGATGGTCCGTGGGGGAATGTCTCAACGACAAGTGGCTGCACATTTCCACTGCCACCGGAACACCATTTTTGCACTGGTGAGACGCTACCAGAACACAAATGACGTCATCGATCGGCCACGTTCTGGACGTCCACGTGTAACAACGCCAAGACAGGACAGATGGATAAGGGTGACCCATCTTCGCCACAGGTTTCAGACTGCAGTGATGACTGCCCGAACCATCCCAGGACTTCGCCGTATCCACCCCAACACAGTTCGACAACGTTTACGTCATCATGGGATCAGACCACGACGTCCCGCCATACGGCCTATCCTGACACAACATCATCGACAAGCTCGCCGAATGTGGTGCCGAAATCATGTCCGCAGACCCTTGTTTTGGTGGAGAAATGTTGTTTTTACAGATGAGTCCAGGTTTAACATTTCCCATAGTGATGGACGTCAACGTGCCTATAGACGCGTGGGAGAACGTTATGCACAGGCCTGTGTCTTGGAGAGGAATCGCTTTGGTGGTGGTTCCGTGATGATTTGGGTTGAATAACAGCACGCCAAAGAACTCGTTTGGTGATTGTTCAGGGCAACTTAACTGGTGTGGGCTACAGGGATCAGATTCTTCGACCTGTGGCAATTCCTTTTCTGCAACGTCATGGCCCTGGGTTAACATTCCACCAGGACAATGCCCGCCCTCATACGGCAAGGGTTGCTATGGATTTCTTGCAACACCACAACGTTGACTTACTGCCTTGGCTTGCAAATTCACCGGATCTCTCCCCGATAGAGCATGTTTGGGACGAGATGGACCGACGTCTACGCCGTCTTTCTCATCCGCCAGATAACGTCCTTGACCTTGCAACAGAACTTGAGAGAATCTGGCGTGACATCCGACAAGCCTTCCTTGCACGTTTGATAGGCTCTATGCGTCGTCGATGCACTGCTGTTCTCAATGCCGATGGTGGACATACCCGTTATTGAGCTTGTGACATGGTCGTTTGACCCCTGTCCCGCTTGTGGACTCGTGACGTCATTGTGATTGACTTTTCAATTGAAATTCCCCCGACTTGTTATGGTCTCATGATACCTTCATTAAAGTTTATATGTACCTTTGACATTGTTATCGTACTTATCAACTGGGATAATATTTTGACAATGCACAGTTTCTTTATGTGGCTAGTATATTAAGGAATTCAACGAATCCTCAATAGGAACATGTATAAAAGGTATTATTTTTAAAAGTAACGTTTCATCTAACCATGGTAAGCAACGAGCCGTGCTTATTTACACTTGTCAGAGGGGTACACAAAGTACGTCATCTTGACTACCAATTGACGGACTCGAATGCAGAGCGGGGTAGTTTGATTTTGTGTGGTGCTCCACTCTAAGAATTCACTAGAAAAGTGTATTTACACATATAACCTATTATACGTCAGTATTTTCTGGAATTTTCCGCAAGTTACACTAACACTGCCACAATAACGAAAGATTTCCAGATTTGTTGCATCTTTAAAAGTGGTAATGTAATAAATAAATCGTTATGGTCGGATATTCTAGAAAGACCATTCCATCAATCAAATACTCATACCGATGTACAATGTACCCTTCTGGACAATCAAGTATCAAAGGGCACTTACCGGTATTTGGTCAAACTTCGGTCGGTCCAGCCGTAACATGCAGACTTCGTGCTAACAACACCATCTTTGCAGGTTACAGTGGGATTGGAATATGAATCTAACTTGCTTCACATCGTATACTGACATTTAGATGTAGGTCATACTACTATGGTCGTTGTATTCCAGGTTATTAACAGTTCAGGGCACTTCTGCAAACAACTGGTAAAGGTGGTTCCGATTTCGCGCTGTTTGCAAATGGTTCTGTGAAAGCGTCGGTGACCGTTCCCACCGGTTGGACCAGTACCACTCTGAGCGCTATCATCCGTGTCAACAAAGGTGACCACGTGTTCATCAAGATTTGGCTGTGTCCGGAATTAGGGCAAATCTGTTTTGTTTGTTACTGGGAGAGAGGAGGTATGCATGTTGTGAACATATGGACTATCGCGCTATACAAATACCCATATAATAATATCCATCGTACTGGTTGTCTTGGACACTTGCTACCCCTCGTCACAATGGTACTCGCCAGTGGGCGTGTCTGATACACAAATATAGTGCCATGCAGGGAAACTGTCAGGTCACCAGTTAAGCCATTAACCGTAACGGAACGAGTATACAATGACCCTACTGGCTAGATTATAATGAACTATGATAAATATTTATCAACTCTCTCTCTCTCTCTCTCAAAGAGCAGAAAGTTGGTTATTCGACCCCAGTCACGTACCGTTAAATATGGTACTTGTTGTCATCCTGTCTGCCACTCGCCATTAAAGAGGGAAAACAAGGACTTGGTCCCGTCTCACAAAGCTATCGTAGCGCTACGGCTGTCGTACCTCCTATACTGTAACATAGACTTATGACAGTCCTAGCGGGGCGCTGGTCTGATCGGAGTCCTCGTATGTTCCCTAGTGATCTATGCTCGTTATTAGAAACTGTGGTTAGGCAGGGTGATTAGTCGATTAGTTATCATACCCCAAGGATGTGGAATGTTGCGCATAATACCAACATCTAGGTGTTTTCCTGGCCCACCTGTGTCCATCCTGGCCCACCTTTGTCTATCCTGGCCCACCTTTGTCTATCCTGGCCCACATGTGTCTATCCTGGCCCACCTATGTCTATCCTGGCCCACCTGTGTCTATCCTGGCCCACATGTGTCTATCCTGGCCCGGCTTTGTCTATCCTGGCCCACATTTTCTATCCTAGCCCGGCTTTGTCAATCCTGGCCCACCTTTGTCCATCCTGGCCCATCTTTGTCTATCCTGGCCCACCTTTGTCCACCCTGGCCCATCTTTGTCTATCCTGGCCCACCTTTGTCTATCCTGGCCCACATGTGTCTATCCTGGCCCGGTTTTGTCTATCCTGGAACACCTTTTCTATCCTATCCCGGCTTTGTCCATCCTGGCCCACCTTTGTCCATCCTGGCCCATCTTTGTCTATCCTGGCCCACCTATGTCTATCCTGGCCCACCTTTGTCTATCCTGGCCCACATGTGTCTATCCTGGCCCGGCTTTGTCTATCCTGGCCCACATTTTCTATCCTGGCCCGGCTTTGTCCACCCTGGCCCACCTTTGTTTATCCGGGCCCACCTTTGTCTGTCCTGGCCCACCTGTGTCTATCCTGGCCCATCTTTGTCTATCCTGGCCCACATGTGTCTATCCTGGCCCACCTTTGTCTACCCTGGCCTACCTTCGTCTATCCTGGCCCACCTGTGTCTATCCTGGCCTACCTTTGTCTATCCGGGCCCATCTTTGCCGCGTGACACCGGTAACATTTGCTGAGGGAATCAGCAAATACGTCAGCAAATGTCAGTCGATAGGAAATCGTCACACTACTAAACACCATACACTTACAGGTATTGGTAGGTAGCAAGTTGCGCTGATGGTGGAGTGATAGACACGTGATACTACCGTAGACATCCAAATGGCGAATGCATAACTCTGCCTGAACAAAAAG
This sequence comes from Haliotis rubra, assembly GCF_003918875.1. Taxonomy (NCBI): domain Eukaryota; kingdom Metazoa; phylum Mollusca; class Gastropoda; order Lepetellida; family Haliotidae; genus Haliotis; species Haliotis rubra. Next base: position 1,013,806 of record NW_025767723.1, read on the forward strand.
ATACACATTATGTCAGATATGGCAGATAAATTCTTACTTGGCATTTTTTTTTAAACTTTACAATCATATAAATTTCCCAAGAAAATTGACAAATCATGTTAACAAGGGATCAATGTTCATAAAATGTCTGGGAGTGTTTCAACGCCAGGTTGTTGCGAATTTCCACTGCCACCGAAATACCATTTCACCACTTTTGAGACGTTATCAGAACAATAACGAAGTTGCCGATCGCCCAAGTGGAGGACGTCCACGTGTTACAGCGCCATGATATCTCCGGCACAGGTTCCAGGCTGCAGTGACCACTAGTCAGACCATCCCAGGACCTCAGCCTATCCACCCTAACACAGTCAGGAACAGCTTATGTCATTACGGGATACAACCACTTAGTCCCGCCATTATCAGTTCCGTTTCTTCAACGTCATCGATTTCGTGAAGATCCGTGATGAATTGGTCTTCAGTACCCGTGCTTGTCGTTAGAGGCGACTAACGGGATTGGGTGGTCAGGCTATTGCTGAATATTGCTGAGTGCGGCGTTAGACAACACACCAACCAAAACCAAATCAACATCATGGCCCAGGAGTGACATTCGAACAGCATAATGCCGGTCCTCAAGGGCTAGGGTTGTTATGGCTTTTCTTCAACATCACCATGTTCAGGTACAGATACTCCCTTATAGAGAATAATCACGGCGGCTCTCAGAGTGTCAGCTATGTCACCACATGACTATTATGGACTGTAACAGTATGAAAAGGGCGAGGTTCGCTGACTGAGGTGGAATAGTTACATGACGTATGAAAAGTAATTGAAATATGATCACCAAAGAATTTTCAGACACTTTCATGAATGGCTAAATGAAATGAGAGACCACTTGTTCGCGGAATTGATAAGCACATCCTGCTCTGCCACTATTTTATTTTATAAAGTGCCAATGAGTGAGTTTCAATACGGCAATATTTAAGCCGTATTGTGATGAGAATATGAATACTAAATATAGTTAGGATGATGTTGGACAGTTGGTTGGTCGGTCGGTTGTTTAACGCCACACTCAGCAATATTCCAGCTATATGGAGGCGGTTTGTACATAATCGAGTCTGGACCAGACAATCCAGTGATCAACATCATGAACATCGGTCTGCGCAATCGGGATACGATGACATGTGTTAACCATGTCTGCGATGCTTACCACCAGATCTCGCTAGTCGCCTCTTACGACAAGCATGGGTTACTCAAGACCAATTCTAACCCGGATCTTCACGGATTTTGATGGACAGTATCATAATGTCTCAGCGAACAATCAATGTTTCGATCAAAGAACTGCACAGCATCGAGCATCATATTCACATAATTTCATGTTGGGTGAATTGGATGATTGTCAGGTTTGTGTTCGGTCGGATAACTCCCTACATGATAATGAATCATAAACACTTGCTTAAGATATCATCGGAAGCATACAATAGACCCCTTTAGTAGACATTTCTTATTCGGAAAGGGTTTTCAGCTTTTACAGTCTAAGTAAACGTAGGCTCAGTATTATTCGTTACACTGCTATACTCAGTATATCAGTGTAACGAATAATAATACTGAGCCTAAATTTACTTAGACTGTAGCTTTTATATTTTATTGTCCTCTTCGACAAATACAAAATTCAGATACTGTTCAATTTCAACTGTGTATTACAGGGTAAACAATGGAGTGTATTTCTCGAAGTTTGGGGGAAATATACAAGAAAAACCATCAACAGGTGTTTACAGTATACTCATAAGTTTTGCATTCTCAGTGATATCATCAGGAGAACATGTTGGTTAACTGTGTAGATAAAATACATGTATTTATTTCTATTTGGAGCTTTATTCTAAACAAAACACGGGAAGTGTAAAAAAAAGAGAAAAAAAGTATGAATCCCAATTCCAAGATAGTCTTTCAATAGAGATTGGCTCAATATATTGGCTGGACAATATATCATTTTTTCAACTTCATGGAAATATGAGTAAATATTCCTTCATAAATGTATAAACTGAGAGGCGAAAGAAACGATACCAAACGCAGCGTAGCATTTTCTGTAAAAATATCAAAGCCAGGGGCGTAGCTACCACTATTAAAAAAAGCCCGGGCTTACACGTGATTGTTGCTAAAAAGGTTGGGCAAGCCCTCAATACTATCTAAATATGAAGCTTTGCAACCTATCGGGCTTACACGAAAAAAATGGCTTGCTACGCGCCTGAAAGGTGATTATATACCAAATAATCAGCTGTAATCACGTCACAGACAGTCATGAAGGTCATGCATTCCAGGAATATAGTCGCCGAAGGCAACAGTACTCGCTAGGTTTGGCCCAGAGTTTATTCACATACATAGCGTAGGTTATATTTTATAACGTTTTAAATGGCACTGTGTATTCATAGCTTTTCACCGTGGGAACCCTGTCAATTTTAACTTTCACATGGGTGTACAAAGTACGTGTTCTGGAATACCAGTTGTCATACTTTAAGTTTTGTGAAAGCCTTGAAAAAATAATGTATATTCTACCTGCAGATTTCAAATGACGATTTTTTGTAACCACAACTCGAGATTGTTTATTAGAATCGGTTTAGGAATAGCATATTTCAAACCTGGGATGTGTCAAACATACTACCGTTACAGGAAACATGCAACACAAACATGGATGCCCGTTGTCAGGCGACACGTGGTTACAGAGTTATCCCCCTTGGAGAGTTCTTAATGGCATAAGACATGTCTGTCCAGTACTTCTTCTTGTGGGTCATAAATAGAACATAGTTCTTGTGTCTTGTTTGACGTTCCATGTTCCAAGGCCAGACTGTACACCGTCATCTTTAAGGTCAGACTGCACACAGCAACACTCTTTAAGGCCAAATTATACACTTCGACATTCTTAACTACCAGACTGTACAAGCAACACTCTTTATGGCAAGACTGTACACTGCAACATTCTTTAAGGCCAGACTGTACACTGCAACATTCTTTAAGGCAAGACTGTACACTGCCAGATCTATAAGGCCAGACTGTACACTGCCACATCTTTAAGGCCAGACTGTACACTGCCACATTCTTTAAGGCCAGACTGTACACTGTCATCTTTAAGGTCAGACTGTACACAGCAACACTCTTTAAGGCCAAACTATACACTTTGACATTCTTAACTGCCAGACTGTACAAGCAACACTCTTTATGGCAAGACTGTACACTGCAACATTCTTTAAGGCCAGACTGTACACTGTCACATTCTTAAGGCCAAACTGTACACTGCCACATTCTTTAAGGGCAGACTGTACACTATCACATTCTTAAGGCCAAACTGTACACTGCCACACTCTTTAAAGCCAGACTGTACAGAGGCACGTTTTATGGCAGACTGTACACTGCCACATTCCTTTAGGAAACCGTCTCTTCACCAGCAGGATGTCATGACCTCGTCCTGAAGACGAAGCGGATGGGATATTTGGTCCCTACAAATGCTAAAGGTCCACCTGGAAATGCTGCACTATCTGAAACAAACAAATACAGATCATAATAGGTCAATATAAACGCTGTCGACAATTTTATTGAGTGAGTTTAGTTATACACCGCTGTCAGCGATATTCCAGCAACATCACAGTGGGGGACACCAGAACATGGGCTTCACACATTGTACCCATCGTGGGGAATCGAACCCGGGTCTTTGGCGTGACGTGCGAACGCTTAAACCCCTAAGCTACCCCACCGCCCCGTCGAGAGTTTGAACTAATCTTCGAAAATAGAAAAAATAACAACTTCAGAATGCAAGAGCAATGCTAAGACGTTCCATGTACATGACTTGTGTCGGGCGTGACCTCTCAAACCAATCAAAAACACAAGAAACAAAGTCCTTTCCAAAACATGTGGAAATCACATATAAACAATTGAAACACACACGTTGATTAGAAACTCAGGGGTCATTTAGCGATGTAGTCACAAATTTGACACGACCTTGGGATATTGCCTGTATAAATGAATGAAACAATTATGTTCAATACCCCCAGAAACTGATGTAAACACTAGCCATGATGAGCCGGGTAGTGACATGTCACACACAAACATCGAACCTGCAGTGAGGCCATGTTGTCTCTGTATATGACGCCGCAGTCAACTTTCTTCTACCCGTCTCCACCTGTACAAGGTCAGACCCAAGGAAAAACTAATCCTCAACAAGACGTAAGTACTCATCCAAAAGAATGGTGTGAAGTTTTATGAAAACTTTGCAATATCGAGTGCACATTAACAAAATTGGACGGTATTGAAAACACTATATCTGATGTACAAAACAAAGTCTCTAGACTCGAAATAAAAGTTGCAGAGCTGGATGAACTTAAATCCAAAGTGGAAACTGTCGAAATGAGTTAGGACTTCTTCAGTTCAAAATTTGATGATTGTTTCGTTGACAAACAAAAGCTGAGGAAAGATTAACAGGCGCTACAAAAACAAGTCAGCGATCAACCACAACAAACTGAAGACCACAGGCTACAATGTTTTCAAACAAAAGTGTACATGATTGATCTATGCTGTACATCAATGAGAGACAACCTTATCTTCACAGGTTTGCCAGAGGAGGATACCCCCCAAAGCCCAGAGGAAACAGCATAGCAAAATTCAACATTACTGCAGAGAGAGATAAAGTACAAAGAGCAAGCAGGAAAGGCGCTACAGGCAAAACCAGATGAGGTTAATGAGTACAGGAGAGATGTCCTCTTCCCTCTCTTGAAAAAAGCCAGAAGAAACAACAATAAGGCCCATGATGTTGTTGATAGGCTGTATGTTGACAATGCTTTATACCCTGTGCCGACCCTTCCTCTATACAGATCTAACCCAGTCTAGCAGCCCAGAACAGGACCAACGCCAGCACCCAAGAGGAGCCAGGGGGACGACGGTAATACTGAGAGTAGCACTGCTCACACATCAGGACACACTGGCCCCTCTCCTAGATCTGGAATTGGGAATAGAGCTGGAACTAGAACTGGACCTGGCATTAAGCTATGTGATTTCAGGTCTGTCTCACTAAATGTGTGTGGATTGAAAATAGACTGGACTACCCAGAATTTATTGACTTTGGTAATAGGTATGACATTATAAGTCTTCAAGAAACTAAGACTCAGTGGATGACATTGTCATTACTGGATATAAAGTTTGACTAAAAAATAGAAAATCATTTACAAGGAAATCTGGTGGAATAGGTGTTTCTGTAAGAGAAGAATATAGTGATTATGTAACCATTTTTGATCATGAAATAGACACTGTATTGTGGCTGAAGATTAGTGGTAACTTATTTCAATTAGACAGTATATGTACCTCCTGAAAATTCAAGGTTCCATGGGGATGGCAGTTTTGAAGGTATTGAAGCTAGTTTATGTCATTTTGAATCGTTGTCTCACTGGTGACTTTAATGCAAGAACAAAACAACTAGTAGATTATTGATCGTACAACAAGCATATTATAGATGAATTAGAACTGGATATAGATGCCATGAGACAGGAAACAGATCCTGAAGCCTTGTTGCTTGATCTTGATTTACCTAGACAGAGAGTTTCAGAGGGTAATAGTAATCCAAATAATTTTGGTCATAAACTTATTGATTTATGTAGAAGTCATAACATTTGTGGTATGTTTATTTGTAATGGAAGGGTTGGGTGTGATAAATCTAAAGGGAATGCAACCTGTAAAAGTACAAGTGTTGTGGATTATGTGTTTTCCTCTGCAAGTTCTTTGCATTTGATTACCCACTTCAGTGTTGATGATTTCTGCCCACTTCTGCCTGATGTGCTCTGCCCTGTTTGAGCATTAGCACTTTTAATTCTGTTAAACAGATTGATAGTGCCGTAAGTGATGAAACCTATCGTTCAAATATATAATTACGAAGCTAAAGTGTCCTTATTTGATAAACAACTTCAGGAACACAATGTAAACAATCTACTTGACCTGATAAGGACAGCTGGGTCAGGTCAAGGTGATCTAGCTGGGGTCATATACACGATCGCGCAACAGATCACGCACGTGCTTCGTGAGTCAGCACGTGGAACATTCGGTGTTGCTCCAAGTAAATGCTACTACAGCACGTAAGACAGCACGTGCTTGTAAATCAAGGCTCGGTAAGGATTGTAAACAAATGCGTCGCCAGTTTTTCAAAGCTAAAAACGCGTTTTCTCGTATTAAAACCGAAAGAAAGCGCGAACTACAAAAGTAAACAGTAAAAGAAGATAATGAATAAATACAAGAAACAAAATGTCGAGTATCATAAGAAATGTTTTCTTGCCATGTTTTATACAATCATTTTAAACTGACAAATGAAACTGAAGTGATAGGAATTGAAGATGATTTTGAAGTTAAAAATATTCCTGACTATGATGATTCTGTATAAAATGACGAGATATCAGAAAATGAAGTCCTGTTGGCTTTAAAGCGATTAAAGAATCATAAAGCTCCCGGATTAGACCTTATAAGAAATGAATATCTTACTGCAATGTCGCCTCGGTTATTAACAGTTTACACAGATTTCTTTAATGTGATTAAAGTGTGGCGAATCGTTCTTTGGATAAAATTACTTCGTCATGGGGTCAATGGGAAAGTATTCAAACGTATTCAGAATATGTACTGCGATATCAAATCTTGTGTTGCGGTGAATCGTATGCAGTCAAATTTCTTTCCGTGTCTTTCAGGGGTACGCCAAGGCGAAATTCTCTCGCCTTTATTATTTTCATTTGATTTGAATGATCTTGAAGATTACCTTAGCTCTAGTAAGTGTGATGGTGTGAGTCTCGAGTCAGATAACGATGTTGTAAATGTGTACATTAAACTATTAGTGGAGCATTCAACATATCTCTTTCCAATGACACACGTCTTAAATATCTCCTTCACATGTAAAGAGTCACAATATTGCACTAATATTGCTGATTGTGACGTCAGATAAAAAGGATTGTGCAACATCCAATAGTCAAACGGACCGAGGCTGGACTCCATGTTGTTGTGGTTACAATACACTCACCAACTCCGTCATAATCTTACACTGACATTTAGTCCGAGAAATAAAGACATCTTATTGAACATGACAAGTTAAAATAAAAGTTCACACTCAAATGAAGCCCTGAATAGTTCTAAACCCAAAGATGAGGAAATCCAGAATTGCCCAGTAATTCAAGACGAGCTCATCTCTTGTATTAATTTATAGCCTAGGGTCTGGGAGACGTTCTTTCATAATCCTTCATATTTAAAATAGTTATCACCCATTGCGGAATTCACTTTGTGAAAGGTACTTCAAGGAAGTGTGAATGTCTGTAAGAGCAATTCATCTCTTCTTGCAGGCCCAGAGTCCGAGACCTCGACCTCCACTAGGACGGTGACTGTACAGGAGGGCGACACAGCAATACTACCATGTAATATAAAGTTTAAGGGACATTACAGGGTACACCAAAACAACAAAGCAGTGGACAGTTAAGGATTCAATTGCCGAACATTATATATATCGGTCAGAATCGTTTGTAAACTGAGTGATGGAGTATAGACACCGGCTGGTATAGGGTGGGTTTTGAAGGCTGGATATTTCTTAGAGACATAGATTTTTCAATCTCTCCGTGCTTAGCTGCAAGATCGCTGTTAGGCATGAGACAACCAATCACCCAATCCTTTCGTTCAATGTTTCAATGCAAACAATTGATTCTAAACACCCATCCCCCAGCTCCCCTTCACACACCTGCAAAACTAAAATTGTCTGCACCATTAGTAGTTAATATATATGGACTATGAACTATGGTATTACCAGAACTGTAGCTTGAGGGGATGCAGATAGCACAAGCACGGACGTATAAATGGTTATTGTGATCTTTCATTATATCATTTTAATTTACTTTCTACATCTGTATTGCTTTTAGACTTGTTGGACGGGTGAATACTCCATTTTGAGGACAGACGAATTATTGACGACCCACGTATATCCGTGGAGAGACATTCCGTAGACGAATGGAACCTCCACATAAGATCCGTGACCCAAACTGACCAGGGTCAGTACACGTGTCAGATTAACACCATTCCAGTGAGATTGGTACCCGTGAACCTTCATGTAACAGGTAACAACAAACGACAAAACCCTGTCCACAGTCATAAGAAAACTCAATTGTACAATGGCAACGACGTGAAGATTCTGTGTCACTTTGAAACGAAACAGAGAAGATATATAGGATATGATAATATCATTCAAAATTCAAAATAACCAAGAACTCTTTTAACCCATTCATATGTCGTCTTATTCTTGCAATCGGATGGTAGCCTGAATTGTTTTTGAGGGCACAACAGCGATGCTACCTTGGCTATCTCTTCTAGATTATACCTTGCACTTGCTCGATTAACATCATATATACCAAGCTAATCTGAAACTGAACCTGAAATTCTAAAACCGGTAGTAATAAACAACCTTTGATTAACTAAACACATGGGAAGGCATGGTTATTAAGAGACATTTTTAAAATTTGGCACTTATTAGAATGTGAAAAATAAATAAAATATTTTTGAACTGGAGCAGAAACAGAACATGGATTGGATACCAAGAAACCTGGATATACACTCCGGGTGTGTACCGACCCAGCCACTAGATGTCTGAGATACAGCATGTCATTGATAACAAGTGGTACATAATTGGATGAGGCCAGGTAGGGGGTAAGAACAGCATATACCACGGGCCTTGAAACCCGAAATCAGGAGGGATAGAGTATTAGAAAGTAAATAACAAGCTGATGGGGTGCTAATATATATAGTCTATAGGTTCATTAGTACTTCCAACGCTGATGATATGGGGCACCCTTCGTCTCTGTGTGCCACTTGTTATCAATTACATGCTGTTGCTAATGTTAATCTGATAGTCATCACAATATAGTATGTATATATACGTCTCATCACATGGTTGTAGTCAGTTTTAGTTTGATAAGGTGCAAGTATCTACACGTCGCTCTATGCAATAAAGAAGTTGTTATCCCCAAAGTCTTATTCTTCATTTGTGTATAAATACACCCTGACATGTTGTCGGTTTTAAGGAACGGATTTGGACATGCCTACATCATCGGATAAGCTTGAGATAGATGATAATAGGGAAGAAGTGAAGACTAGGAGAGATTTCGAAGAGGAGGGGACATAATCATATCCGTCCTTTCATTGGTCAGGAGCTGCATGTATTTTGTGGCTTGGGAGAAATAAAGTGACAGTCAAAGGCTATTTTGTTCTCCTTGTCATTTCACATGTTTACCTGATCAGAAAAAAAAAATCTTTAACGAGTGGCGTAGGTTGATGTCAGTTTAGGAAATGAAATTATGATGTAATTTCTCTTAGTTTTCAAACAATGGTTCCAGTGAGGCAGACTGAGAGTGATACAATATGCATGCACTTCACGCATGCAGTCGGACATATTAGTTCACTGTATTGATTGTAATTTCCAATTAATAGGATAGACTATGAGTTGTCTCTAAGCAAGGATAATCAGATCTAAGATCCGAGTAGATTCGATTGTACTATTACCATAATATGAGCAAGTGTTAATAAATCCTTTTTTATGAACTGACTGTTAGGGAACCCTGAGAGCGTCAAAACGATAAATGAAGACAGAAAGCCAGTATGGAATTAAAATGGGCGCAGTGAGGATGGCGAGGACGGGAAACCGCACCGAAGCATGGAAAGCCCACACGGGCTAGCGAAGCATTTGCAGACCCGCACGGGTGTGCACAAGTTGGTCCGCCGTGTCATGGCAGCCCAACGCCTGGGAAAACTCAACACTCCCCCCGCGGAAGCAGCAGGTGGGAGCTTTGGGCTCCCGCTGTAACAGCGGGTACCGAGTATCCAGGTAGAGCAAGCAAGCAAGCTGTAATCTAGAGGTGCGGAGTCCCGCCGGTACCATGCCAAACAGCCCCGCGCCACGGATGGGTGAGGGCTGCAGAGGCGCGTGGCTGCCATCCACACTGCATAATGTGCTTAGCGTATGCATAGTGTGTGTGTGCAGGGGGCGAGAGGGAAGGAGGGGGGTGGTGTTGGGAAGAGACAAAGGAAGGGAGACGATGCGCATTAACAACAATTGCTAATGACATTTCAGAATGAACAGGTTCTACGCCACACTCAGACAGATTCCAGCTATGTGGCGGCTATCAGCAAATAATGAGTGGGTTTAGTCTTAGGCCACACTCAGCGATATTCCAGCTATCTGGTGGCGGCCTGTAATTAATCGAGTCTGGGCCAGACAATCCCGTGATCCGAAGCATGCGCATCCGTCTGGGTACCCAATGGCATGGCTCAACCAAGTTAGCGAGCCTGACCCACTGATCCCGTTAGTCACCACTTACGACAAGCACGGGTTACTAAAGGCACTTTCTATCCCGGATCTTCACGGGACCAGACAATCCTTCTGAATGACAGTGCAACCACGATCTACACGCATGGCCTACGATGACGTGTGTCGGGCAAATGAGTCAGTGTAACCACCCGAACCCAAATAGTAGCCTCGAACAACAAGCATGGGTTACTGCATACAAACCGAACCTGGGTCTTAATTAGAAATAATTTCGTTAGCGCCTCGCTCACCAATATTGCAGCTAACCTGAGGTGGTCCGTGAGAAGAAGTATGGACCAGCGCCGCTATAGTCGTGCTACCTGTTATCGCTGATGATGGCAAGCACAGGCTAATGCAGGCAACTACTGAAACTGGCCTGCGTCACGTAGGTGAGCTGAAATGAGGTGACACAGAACTGACCATTTTTTGGTTAATACCTGCACCGCGTGACGGGACTCGTACACCGCAGGGAATTTAGGCGATAATCAATGGACAATTACGACATTAAGGCCTGATTTCGGGTAACCACCCGAACCCTAATAGTAGCCTCTAACAACAAGCATGGGTTACTGCCTACGAACCGACCCTGGGTCTTAATTAGAAATAATTTCGTTAGCGCCTCGCTCACCAATATTGCAGCTAACCTGAGGTGGTCCGTGAGAAGAAGTATGGACCAGCGCCGCTATAGTCGTGCTACCTGTTATCCCTGATGATGGCAAGCACAGGCTAATGCAGGCTACTACTGAAACTGGCCTGCGTCACGTAGATGAGCTGAAATGAGGTGACACAGAGATGACCATTTTTTGGTTAATGCCTGCACCGCGTGACGGGACTCGTACACTGCGGGGAATTTAGGCAATAATTAATGGACAATTACGACATTACGGCCTGATTCAGGGCGTGAAAGAAAACTCGCATGCCCTGCCCGTTCAGATGAACCTTGTCTCTGGCACTGATGTGGGTGTCAGTGATGTCAGGGTGCCTAGCCACTTTCCCACCCAGTTCCCGCACGACATTGGCAACGCGCCTGTTGAGTTTGCGCCGCTTAATGTGGATGGCCTGTGGGTTCTGGGCCCCCCTCCATGCTAGCCTGGGCAGCATACATGACCATATGATGGTAGCTTTTGGACACCTCAGATGCAGGTAAAGCAAGTCGAGATAAATAGCATCAAAAAGCGGCTTAGATGCAGTAGCGCAGAGGTCATTTGAACCCAAGTGGATGACCACGATTTTTGGCTGCGCCTCCTGTTCGATAAGCCTATCGATATAGGTCCGGAACTGGGCCCATCTCATCCCCCCTTTTACCAGCCACTTCCCGCTGATTGGAAATTGCTGACCTGTCTCTGTATGGTGAAGCAGCCGGGCCAGGTAGCTAGACCCGATGAACCAGGCTGCATCTGAAACTCGTGGAGATAGTTGTAGGATTTTGCATAACATTTGGCCCTAACACATTTAAAGATCATAGGATGGATGGTATGCGGATGTATGTCCGGTAAGCCGCCGACTTCCAACGCCCCAGTTCCTGGATCTGTTGTGAACTGACTCCCTGTAATGCTGCTGTGGTGGCTGCCCCTATGCGAAATGAATGTGACGAGTACAAACTAGGGTTAATGGGCTCCGGGATTGACGCCAAAGCCTTTTTGAGCACCGCCTGAAACTGAAATTTTGTTAGTGGGGAGCTATCAAAATGAGTGAAAAAATACCCCGTACCAGTAGGTCTGATGCAGCGGAAACGCTGCACTGCTGCGACAGGACATAATGGGGAGTTCGGCAATGCCTGGATGGTGATGTATGCTCCCAGACCATCCTGATCTGTTTTGGAGCTCCGCAAATGTACCTGTATGGCTGGTAAATCACCTGCGACAGTTATATCTGAAAACAGGCAAGCTCTGTTAGTGCTGTCCTTTGCTGAGGCTGCTACCAGCTCACCGACTCTGAAAAATCCAAAGAAAGTCAACAAATATGCCTCGTAGGACTGGCTGCAGACCAAAGGCAAGGCACGAATGATCTCTGCAAGAAGGTGAGTCGTTATTGGTTGTCGGGTGTCCTGTCGATGAGACAATCTAGACATACCTGAAAGAGCTTTCTGAACAAGGAAGTGGTGTTACACATCGCACATATTATGCAATTTGTGGAGTGCTGCCAGCCCCGATACGTATGACCTGGCTGTGGCAGGCGACCTACCTGACACCGATAAATAAGCAATAAACTGTAGCCATTGGTCCAGCGGTATAGGCCAAAGAGACGGTAAACCAAATGCAGCGCGGAATTGTTCAAACGCTGTTTTGCCCGCCTGATAAGTGCGCCATGTACTTGGTGCCAATGATGAAGTGATGAGACGGTTAACCTCAGACATCAGATGTCCCACATGTCGTCGGGAGTGGGGGTTGGTACCTTGTCCGCATGAGGCGCTGCTGACCTGAATCGTGCCCACTGAAATCTCGAAAGAGAATCTGCTATAATGTTAGCGTGGGTGTCAATATATTTCGCTTTGAACAGAATGTTGTGTCTGAGACATAAAAGCACCAAGCATCTAAGCAGTGACATGACCCGTGGAGGCTTTGCTGTCTGATGGTATGTGGACCACAGCCTGATTATCACAAAAGAACATTATCCGGCTGTTGGAGAGAACAGAGCCCCACAACTTGATGGCGAGAACGATAGGGAAAAGTTCAAGCATGGTTAAATCCTTCAGCCATCCCTTTTCATGCCACTGTGCTGGCCAGCGACCATTAGTCCAATGACCCTGAAAGTAAGCACCGAATCCCTGGCTGCTGGCTGCATCTGCAAAGAGTTGTGCCTCCTGCGAGTTTGACCATCAAGGGTGCAAGAATAAAGTGGTGCCATTATGACTAGCAAGAAATTGAAGCCATACTTTTAAGTCTGCCCGGATACCCTGTGTAATTCTGATTCTATGGTGCGGCTGAGAACACCCTTTTTGAGCATCGATGAGGCGCCGAATAAATGGCCGTCCCATGGGTATAGCCTTACAAACAAAGTTGAGTTTACCAACAATTGATTGAAAGTTGCGCAATGTCACTTTTTTGTTGTGTGCTGTCAATATGTGATTGAGCTGTTGTGTCAGCTGTTCTACCTTATCCCGTGGCAGCCTAATTTCGCCTTTGGCTGTATCGATTGTTAAGCCCAAATATGTTAAGCATGTTGAAGGGTGAACTGTTTTGTCCGAGGCCGCTGGAATGCCAAAGTGATTGAATAGCTGCAATAATGATGTGAGTAAATACTCACAATTTTGGCTCGTTTGGTCAGCCAGGATGAAATCGTCAAGGTAGTGGCTAACATTGTTGCTGCTGGTGTCTTTCCTAATAGCCCATTCCAAAAAGGTACTAAGTTTTTCAAAAAGAGCACAAGAAATTGCGCAACCAAAAGGGAGGCATTTGTCAATGTAGAATTGGTGTTGAAAGTGCATGCCAAGGAGAAAGAATTGACTAGGTGATACAGGTAGAAGCCGAAAGGCTGATTTTATGTCAAATTTGGCCATGTATGCATTTTAACCTAAGGCTTGTACCATGGCGACTGCCTGGTCGAAGCTGTTATACTGGACTGTGCAGAATTCTTGTGGAATGAAATCATTGACTGACTGGCCTGATGGATAAGATAGGTGATGAATGAGGCGGAAGGCAGCCTCTGTGTTTAATGTGGATTGTGTTTTCTTGGGAACCAGGCCAAGTGGGGAAACTATAAGGGTCTGTAGAGGGGGTGACAAGAATGGTCCAGCAATACGACCTGCTTCTATTTCCTTTGTCAGCTTATGCAAGATGATATGAGGATTAGCGTTAGCAGAAGATAAATTTCTTGCATCCCGTGGACCGGGTGGGCCTGTATATTGTAAACTGAAGCCTTGGTTAAAACCTTCCTGAAGTATATTTCTGTCATTTGAATTAATGTGTTGATAAGAAATTAGCCATGGGGTGAGGTTGCAGACTTTGATTGGTGAGGGTGCTAGATCAAGATTGGCGTGTGTTGCTGATGGGGTTATTGTTAGCATGCGCTGGAAATGTGCCCTGTTTCGGCCTAGAGCCTTTATGCTGAAAGCAGCTACTGGCTCCGTGTCCCCTGCTGTCGCATGACTGGCACTTGTGCACATAGTTGCAGTTCTGCCTTCGGCAACCCTGCTTGTTGAAATCCCAACATATGGGTGCAGCAGTGTAGGCACGCTGGTTATGGTTCTGGTTATTGCTAGGGGGTCTGTTGGCAGATTGCGGGGGTTGACGCTGGTTGGGGAGCATTAACTCAAGCCACAGCTGGCCGTCAATGGTGCCCCAAGGCCGTGTAGGGTTACGCTCCATGCGTTGTCTGAATTGCATGTCGTACTGTGCCCAACGATCCCCCCCGAAGCGTGCCGCTGCCCCCCGCACTGTCTCCATGTATGCAAGCAAATGCTGCACAGTGTTCGTATCCTGGTGCTTTTAAACATAAATACTTATAAAGGTATTGAAAGCTGACGTCCACTGGCCTATGGTCAGAGGCCGTGAGGGTTGCTGCTTAGGCCTAAATACCACCTGTCCGGAGCTGTCCAGCTCCATAGAAAAATTAACGGCTTCCTGTGACGCGTCTTTTTGGGGTGGCAGCAATTGGCGCAGGTCTACAAATTCCCCCTTATATATTTTGTCCCGTATAGACGCTCTAACATGGGAGCCAAGGTGCTCGGTTTGCACATGGAGCTGCTGGTAGCCGGCGTTGGGGAGAAAGAAACGCTGCTGGAGTGAATCGGGGTAACCAGTGGGCTGGACAGTTGGCTGTAGATCTAGGTTAGGGCTCAGAGAGTGAACACGTGCATGTGCGGGATATGGAGCGCGTGGGAAGGGAGGTGAAACATCAGGGAGTAACACACCCGGCTGAATAAGTATACTATTGGCAGCATTAGTAAGCGACCTACCTGTCTCTGTATCATCCCGGCTGGTCACTGTCAGCGGCACCCTGGGGGTGTTGTCACCTCGCAAATCCCGCGAAGCGCTCAAGCGAGCCGCTTTCGCTCTCCCCGACACAAGACGGTGATTCAGAGCTGATTTGCGCTTTGGAGGCATATCCAATTAGATGAGGGTCGAACTTCTGTAGAGCGGTGAAAAAAACGGACTTTTTATGCAGCAGGTAGCCTGAGCATGTGAAGTGCTATTAAAGAGCGTGACGTAATGCCGGCGGATATTACGTGTCTCTAAGCTTAGCTGCACGTGAGGCAAGTTGGTGACGTAAGCGGAAGTGAATCCAAGCGCGGGAATGAGATGGTGGACGAAATCAAAACAATGGAGAGGTTAGAAATTGGAACGAAACGGTAACGCAGTCCATAATACCATTTAGCTAAATATTGCTAAATGTCATTAAACAGTAAAAGTGACAGATGTTTGTAAACGTATCCTGCCCCACCGATGGCACACGTCACATACAAAGGTATCCTGTCTGTTGTTCACCAAATGGACAAATATTTTATTTTATTTTGCCGCTGTGTAAAAGATCGGGGTTTTTTGGTTGTTGTTTTTCATGTTTTTATTCCCAGAATTATGTTTACAGACTTTACCTCAGTAGTACAGTACAGTACAGGTAGCTTCATAGTATACAAGTACAGTACCCGTCCTTGATCACATTGTCAAATATCATGCTGTTCACAAATATGTAAAATGGTCAAACTAAGCTTGTATATTAAGTGTTATATGTTTACAGACTTTACCTCAGTAGTACAGTACAGTACAGGTAGTTCATAGTGCACAAGTAGTGTTTTCTTGATCACATTGTCATATATCATGCTGTTCCCAAATATGTAAAATGGTCAAACTAAGCATGTTACATGTTATACTTATATTGAAGTATTGGCAAATAATGTATGGAAGGAGGACCAGAAGCTAAAAAACTTTGGCATAATTACAATTAAAAAAAGCTACCATGTTTGTTGCTTCATAATATTTGATGACTTCTGCATTAATATATCTAATATTCAGAGTTTGCTTTTTTCTGCTTTTTCTATAAATAGCTTCTTTAACCACCAAAATTACAGCATTCAATGGATTATTGTGTTTGCCTTTAAATCCAAATGTAATATTCTTTAGAGAAAACTTAATTTCACCCTCTGAAACAGTTTTAAGCCATTTTTCTACTTCCTTCCATATCTTTTTCACATAAAAGCATTCGAACAGCAGGTGTACCATGGGGTCTGAATCTTGTCCACAGAATGTACATAAGTGTGATTCAGATATTCCTATCTTGTACAGGAAGCTATTTGTTGCTAAAATATTATTCACTATATTAAATTTGAACCATCTCATATTCACACTCTCAGTACATCTATAAGACATCAGATTAATATTTTCTTGTTCTGATCTGTCAATTATTCTATTCAACCATATGGACAAATATATTCATAGGACATCACTCTTGAGAAACCCGTGAAGATCCGGGTTAGAATTGATCTTAAGTAACCCATGCTTGTCGTAAGATGCGACGCGACCGACAGGATCAGGTGGTCAGGCTCGCTGACTTGGTTGACATCGTATCCCAATTGCGTAGAACGATGCTCATGTTGTTGATCACTGGATTATCTGGTACAAACTCGATTATTTACAGACAAACGCCATATAGCTGAGTGCAGCTTAAAACCCACTCACTCACTCACTTTCGTGACTGATGCGTCTGATTTCGAAATATCCCGCTCTTGAGGCGAGTTTATTTCTACCATATCTTCACGGAATTTGTCAAGTAAACAAGGGGCGCCGTGATATTGCCGGGATATTTCTAAAAGCTGCGTTAAACTAAACTCACCAACTCACTCACTCAAGTAAACAATTGATTTGCCATTATGTGTGGTTACGACGCTCTCTCTAAAATGAAACAAAACCATAAGTAAAGGCTACTAATCGTCATGATTACCGTATGGACAGGACAATCTAATGTAGAGAACATCTGGTACATCAATCAGCGCTATCAGCAAGCCCACGATCGATATATGGGCGATGCGCTTACCAGGGTCTATTACAGAAGTGTTATATCCCACCTCTGCTGGCTATGAAACATGACACGCCTTCATGTCGGTAACGGTCCACATGATAGGGTATATGTAGAGGATGTCATAACCCGTGAAGGATATTGCACGGTTTTAACTCATGATTTTCGAATGTGTATATGTCTCAGCGCAACGGCTGTCGCACGTCTATGTTATATTATTCCAATTACAATCGCTTTGTGAAACCAGCATCAATTCCGGTGATCCAAAAGTGGGGTATTTGGTTAAATGAAAATTGATGAAAATGTCGAAATCCTTGTTACACTGAAAATCATCCTGAAAGAATGAAAGACATAGTGTCCTCCTATTCCATATATGTCAACATGAACAGTATTCAGCAAGGTTCAGACATTTAGACAGTCGACGTATCAACTAAATGATGCTCTGTAAGGGATAACGAAATGGTGTTCCAAACAGGATCGCTAGGAGGATAGTAATTGTTTTTTTTCAGCAAATATAAAAGACAATGAAGTAAGCTGATTCTGTCTGATGGAAGACTAGCTGGGTCATTAACCACCCCACAACACTTCCCAACACCCCTCTCTATCCGACATCGAACCTTGTAACAGGTCACTGAGATGAGAACAGCAATAGATGATGGATGTTGCTTTCTGGACATTGATGAAAAAAGACGTCACCATGTTTAGAAAAAGTCAAATACAAAGGTTACCGTCAATACCAACCTTCTCACATCTATTCGTTTGCTTGATGTCAATTGTAATAGTCAGGTCGTAAACGATGGAGGACTTTGTTTTTATCACGTTTCCGAGATCGTGTTCATGTTTGTTAACTTCTCAAGACATGATTACATCTTATTACATACATGTATTGTATGTAAGAACAATGTATATTGTAGTTACAAGTTCATATTAATGTATTTTGTCGTAAGATTTAATAGTTATGATTCGCTCCAGAGATATGCTCGAATTGTCCCGCGATCTCCAGGTGATTACGTCATCAAAACATGTGTTGTTGATTCAGAGATTGTTTATACATTAAATCTGCTAAAATATAAATGGATATTTAAAATGTACTTACACAGGCGTGTTCCTGGAGGTGGTAACTGGTAAACTATATCCGTTTAATTTAATGTCACGTCTTATTTGGATGTTAGATCGCATTTTTCTCGCTCTAACGTTCAGCGTCTTCTGCTACATGCATTACCGGAAGTACGATGACGTAACGTATAGCATACTCTCGATCTAAAGCAATATTAGAGAGACAACAGACTCAACGTAAGTTGTAGTGTTTTTGGGCCGAGAGATTGTTTTTAGGAAATTTTGCAAGGTTAGAGTTTTATATTTGAATTACTAATAACTACATTGCTGCATTCTTGGCTCTGCCTTTGCGCACAGTAGTTATTCTTGTGAAATTGAATATTTGGAAGTTATAGGAATAATCGATCTACAGATATATTTGATTTCATATTTGTGTCCTCAAATTGTTTAATGAAATGATTTTTTTTCCATTTTCTCCCAGGATGTGTTAGGACAAATGACGAAGTGGAGAAAAAGTGACACTTTTAGAATACAGCACCACAACTTCTCGTGGACGATCTCTGCCGTAGGTCACGTGTCCTTAAGACAAGCAACCAGTTTGTGGGAACCCGTCGGACGCGAACCCGCAACCTTCGTATTGTTAGCTCGACTGAGCTACGTCCACACTGTTGCACAATGTGCAAATTTATCGAGTCATTCCTACGACGTCACGGAAATGAACGGAAAGAGTCGAATAGGTCACGGACAATTACGAAGGTTACGGGTAGACTTGGTGTCTCGTGATTTTAATCTACGGACAATTGCCGAATGGACCCGATGCCATTTGGCACACTCGTCCCATTCCGTAATCTACAAGATAACGTATGGCGTGGATTGAGCCGATATGCCTCAAACTGAAAAGGGTTGTTGACGTCAGGCGTCAGACGTAGATTTCACGGTGCGTGCATGAATGACGCGCTTTTATATAAATCGGTGATTTTGTGACAGAAAAGTGATGTAGGGAACACTGTAAGGATAATGTGGATCGCACTAAGGAACGAGGGAGACATGAGCATGTGTAGTGACCGCACGACGGTGAGTTAGCCTTCGAATCATTACTGAACAAATGAGGCTTCAGTGCAAATTCCAGGCCAATTTCCATTAGCCCAAAATTTCTACATTAAACCATTTCATAGTGTACTTTCGACGTTTTGGTTTCCCGTTTTTGTGTGAAAAAAAGTATTAAAATGCAAAAGGAAAAACAACAAATGGTACTCACGTATTACACCGGACATGTACCTACTACATTGGATTAGGTCCCTAACCCTAAACCCTAAACCCTAATCCCTTGAAATAATCCTAATAAATAGAATGCATTGACCGAACCACCGGACATGCACTTACTATATTGGATAAGATCCCCAAACCCAACCCTAAACCCTAAACCTTAACCCTAGCCCTAGCCCCTTGAAATAATCCTAATAAATAGATTGCATTGACCGAACCAGCACAAACATGACTGCCGTGTCTAGTGTAATGCATTATTACTGCTTCGAAAAATAAAATACTAATATAACACTTTTCTATGTAATGGTGCAAATTACTGAATGACGAAAATATATATGTAAATTTTAAAAATACAAAATACACAAAACATAACACCTCAGCACCCCGTAATACAAATAATTATGAACGTATAAGTGAAAAAAGAAACATATTTCAAACAGGTGCTTGCAAAATATTGCTCATCCGCCGGTATACAACTACTGGAAACTCTCAACATCGTTGGGCTTTTGCAATGACATAGCTCGTAGAGATGAACCACCAGTGAGCGGAGCTTATACGCACTATCTGAGCCAGACAACCGTGTTGCCATGCAGGCGTCACAGGGCATTGTTTCGAGAACGTGCTTTCGAACAAAATCACATTAACACGTCACAATTTAATTCTGGACTCACAAAAGTCCAGAAATTCTCCGCACTGTGGGCACTTTCTGACAAGGGATTTGACCAATTTAAACATGCAGTTGTTATGAATATATGCCAAGGATGAAAAAATGCAAAAAACTTTTTCGAAAAAATGTTTAATTTCGATCAGAATTCATGTTTTGGAGGTTATAAATGAATGAATGTATGTTTATAAACATCATGAAACAAATTTCAACTCATTTTGACTTAATTCGACTAACTTAGAGCGATATTAAAAAATCTCGCCCATGGGCGAAAAATATGTTGGCCCATGGGCGAGAATATTGACTTTTACTCAAAATACATGTTTTTCCATGTTTTGAAGGTTGTAAATGAATGAGTGTATGTTTATAAGCATCATGTCACAATTTCAACTCATTTTGACTTAAATCGACTAACTTAGAGCGATATTAAAAAATCTCGCCCATGGGCGAAAAATATGTTGGCCCATGGGCGAAAATATTGACTTTTACTCAAAATACATGTTTTTCCATGTTTTGGATGTTGTAAATGAATAAGTGTAGGTTTATAAGCATCATGTCACAAATTTCAACTCATTTTGACTTAAATCGACTAACTTAGGGCGATATTAAAAAATCTCGCCCATGAGCGAAAAATATGTTGGCCCATGGGCGAGAATATTGACTTTCACTCAAAATACTTGTTTTCCCATGTTTTCGATGTTGTAAATGAATGAGTGTAGGTTTATAAGCATCATTGTCACAAATTTCAACTCATTTTGACTTAATTCGACTAACTTAGAGCGATATTAAAAAATCTCGCCCATGGGCGAAAAATATGTCGGCCCATGGGCGAGAATATTGACTTTTACTCAAAATACATGTTTTCCCATGTTTTCGATGTTGTAAATGAATGAGTGTTATTTTATAAGCATCATTGTCACAAATTTCAACTCATTTTGACTTAATTCGACTAACTTAGAGCGATATTAAAAAATCTCGCCCATGGGCGAAAAATATGTCGGCCCATGGGCGAGAATATTGACTTTTACTCAAAATACATGTTTTTCCATGTTTTGAAGGTTGTAAATGAATGAGTGTAGGTTTATAAGCATCATGTCACAATTTCAACTCATTTTGACTTAAATCGACTAACTTAGAGCGATATTAAAAAATCTCGCCCATGGGCGAAAATATTGACTTTTACTCAAAATACATGTTTTTCCATGTTTTGGATGTTGTAAATGAATGAGTGTAGGTTTATTAGCATCATGTCACAAATTTCAACTCATTTTGACTTAAATCGACTAACTTAGGGCGATATTAAAAAATCTCGCCCATGAGCGAAAAATATGTTGGCCCATGGGCGAGAATATTGACTTTCACTCAAAATACTTGTTTTCCCATGTTTTCGATGTTGTAAATGAATGAGTGTAGGTTTATTAGCAACATGTCACAAATTTCAACTCATTTTGACTTAAATCGTCTAACTTAGGGCGATATTAAAAAATCTCGCCCATGGGCGAAAAATATGTTGGCCCATGGGCGAGAATATTGACTTTTACTCAAAATACATGTTTTCCCATGTTTTGGATGTTGTAAATGAATGAGTGTATGTTTATAAGCATCATGACACAAATTACGTAAAAGGGTATTATGACGTATTTTTAAAGTTTGTGGTGCTGTATTCTAAAGGTAGGCCCATTATTAGAGTTTTATATTTGAATTACTAATAACTACAGTGCTGCACTACCACGTTCCCCACCCCTAACCCGTTACATCAATAAACATAAGTCACGTGACGCAAGGCAATGCCTTCAGTCAAAACTATGCAAATACTTTCGGATGATATCTTCCAATTTATTTCTTCGCTTTCATAGGGTTCGCCAGAAATATAAAAGCTCCCTTACTTTAACTTATGCTTTCTTCGTGAAGATCCGGGTTAGAATTGATATTCAGCATCCCATCTGGTGGTAAAAGGCAACTAACGGGTTTTGGTGGTCAGGCTCTCTGACTTGGCTGACATATGTTATCGTATCTCAGTTGCGTAGATCGATGCTCATGATGGTGATCAGTGGATTGTCTGTTCGAAACTTAATTATTTACAGGCTGCCGCCATATACCTGGAATATTGCTGAGTGCGGCGTTAAACAACAAACAAAACAAACTTAGAAGTTAAAAACAATAACGTTTCAGTTGATAACTTCTTCCTGCCCAAGCAAACACTAAGAGCCAAGATTAAAAGCAAGACTGATGTTGGCACTGTAAAGTCAGGTGCGACTAGGGACCTGCTGACCAGGAGCAAGAAACTAGACTTGTTGACCATCTGACATACTTGACATCAGTTGAATACGGATGTACGAGGAAAGAGGTTATCCAGTTAGAATCCGGCATTATTTGTCATTGGGAAAACGTATTTTGATGACATTGGCGTGATATTGGACAAACAGGGTTTCAAATCAAAGCCTGGAGTAATTTGTAGGTAGAAGAGAAAATAATGAACCTACGACATGTCGCACCAACATTGTTAGCTACTGAAGTTGCTGTGGCCTACGAGATTCATGGTTGCGGGGTGTGGACACGCTCTGGGCATATTGATTCCATCCTACCTTGTTTTCGCTGGTGCTAGAAGGGTGCAGTGATTTGTTGTAGTGACTATGCATAGTGAGGGATTTTCAAATGATGTGATATGCCAAGATTACTGGGACAGGCACTTCTTTCGATATGCAACTAAGCCAATGCCGAAGAGATCTTTGCGTCTTCCGTTCTGACTCTGACTCAATTGTCAGAAAGTCTGGAATATACTATGGTATATCTGTTTGTCAAAACGATTAATAAAACTGCTTTCCAAGCAGCTTGTGACACATTTTAATGCTCTTTGCACGCAAACCATCTTAAAAGTAAAAAAGAAAACCCAAATGCATACAAAGTATTAATTTTAGCCTTTCTAAAAATGTGGACCCATGGCCTACCTGTTCTCAGTTACTTGAGTCATTTAGAAAATATTGTGGGTCATGTCCAATTGCTGTACCTTCTTTGCCATACAGAAGATAGTAGTTACAGGCATGAGTTCAAGATCTGTTCAAAACTTTTATTTAACAGTAAATATCAATTTAAAATAAATTTGACAAAATGAAAGAATAATACTATAAATAACACCCAATCTCCGTGTTCATTACCAAATGAACTGAACACTGACTGGACAGTAGTCTTCGTACAGATAACACTAACTCTGATTCTTTCATCTGAAACTTTTGAAACAACTCAACTGGACACTTCAACAAAGAACAGACTTAGTGTTCTTATCATTATGATCAGTTGGACAGTGACTTAAAGTGTGTGAGTTTATTTTTACGCCGCTTTTAGCAATATTCCAGCAACATCACGGCGGCCCAGTGACTATTACATCTTTATATCGTCGGATTTATGTTTTCGGACGTCACACGTTTACTATCGCTAAAACGAGGCGTGACGCAAACATTTTAAATACTCTGATGATGGCTACTGTTTAACATGAAGTTGTTTTCAATAAGCAAATGACAAATTGTTTGTGCAATAATCGAGAAAAAGAACGGATGTTCTTAAGCGTAATATTTCACGCCTCTGATGATTATGAAACAGATGTATTCTATCACTAGAGTGAAGTGTTGCCAGCTAATGGGTTTTACACCTTGCGCCTATGTCGGAACCACAAGAGATTGGATCAAATATTGTCAACTAGTGCATGCGTTGCATCCACCATATGTCATATATCCTCTCGTAACACTGCCTGTAACATTGACGGATCACAATCACTGATAATCAACAATGTTCAGTTATTACGTCCGTTATGACCCAGGACACAAACACTGATTATTTGGGTTTTTTAACCAAATCGTCGGGTAGGCCATTTTTCGCATGTTGACATTTCAAAGAGTAGAACATTTCAAAATGATAGAACAAGAAATTCACTGAAACTCATTTTAGGGGAAAAGGTATTTGAATGATCAAAATTTGACAACCTTTTTAATTCTTTATGGTATATTTGTTCTATGGATTCTAATTTCATCATGCATGTCGTATGGCTATGAAAAGGGTTTGTCGGTTTATTAAAATCTATTTTGATTTGTAAGATACCGTAATTCATCTTTAGATCCGTTTCTGATGAATCCTCTACTGCAATGATGGACATTTCTAATGGATAAAACGATATCAGGAGGGTAACATATCGACAACAATTTCCAACAAAACGCCTGCATTTTTATTCACAGATATACTACTGGAATTAAGTAACTGTGCATTATTTGATGTTGTACCATTTCTAATGCAAACAGATAATAACATGATTTGTGGTGTTTTCCTTTATCACTGTTTAACTGCTGACAGGATAATGTCGAAATCATATGATTCGACACAAGGCATCGTGACGCCCTCGTAGAGAAGGTGTCAGAGGTCACAAATTCACAAATTCAGTATCCTGTGTGTCCACCATTGGAGTTGATGCAGGCTTGACAACGACGACGCACAGACGATCCTAATCGATTGAAGAAAGCTTGGGAAATGTTGTTCCATGTGTGAACCAACGCTTGCCCCAATTCAGCTAACGTCAATGGTTGATTCTGGGCTTGACGTAAACGCCTCTCCATTTCCTCCCAAGCGTACTCGATAGGGGACAGGTCCAGAGAAACAGCTGGCCATGGGATTACCGGAATAAGATAAGATAAGACTTTTATTTTATTATCCTGGACGAACTTCTTTTTGCATCTAAACGATCTCAAAATAAATATATATTCAATTCACAAAAAGTATACACAATAATTACATGGACGAAATGAATGCTGGTTACACACATACACACAATGAAACTGACATGATTCAATAAATTATCCACATAGGTATAGAGGCTGAATACTTCTAGTAGTTATCATATGATGATTCAAAACATTTGTTGCATTTACGAATACTGGATGGTATGAAAGACTGTCGAGTTCTGTTTGTTTTGAGCGAAGGTAATCAAAAGCGGCGTCCAGAAGGAAGTAGTTCAAAATGGTGTGATAAAATATGGTAACTATCAATTCTAATTTTAGTTGCCTTTTTGACAATATGGCGCTCATAGATAAAAGAAATACACCCGAAAGACACTCCAGCAATTTTGCGAGCAGACAGACCCCTATACCAACACAGAATATTGTAGGTCAATACACATTCAATACAGGTTTGATATAAAACGGTCATTATTGTTTTGTCAATAGAAAAGTTTCTTAAACGGGCGAAGAAAATAAAGTCGCTGTCGGCTTTTTTTTTGTAAATGTGATCAATATGTTTTGAAAACGAAAGTTTTGAATAGAAAAATGACGCCGAGATATTTGTAACTGTCCACTCTTTCAATATTTCATTATCAATTACAAGAGGATGCAGAGGTTCCTTATTTCTCTGAAAATCAACCACCATTTCCTTAGACTTCTTTACATTCAGAAAAAGAAAACTGTCTTTACACCAAGATAGAAATGTTTCAATGCCTTAACGATTATGTTCAGAATTAGAAATAAGGCCAGTAACAGCTGTGTCATCTGCGATTTTCACAGTAAACACGTAATTTAATGACAAGTGACAGTCAATGGTATACAAAAATGAAGAGTAAGGGATAAAGACCACAGCCCTGTGGAGCTCCTGTTGATTTTGAAAGAAAAGAAGATTGATGGCCATTGACACCGACATACTGAGTTCTATGTACCGTGAATCCTTCAAACCCATCTGATAATGTTGCTATCAACACCTAGATTAAACAGTTTACTCATCAAAAGGTGTGCCTGGATGGTACTGAAGGCGGGAGAAAACTTAAAAAAGAGGATTATTACATGCCTGTAGGTGTTGCAAGTCTCCAGATGAGAGTAAATATTTTGCAGGAGGGTCAATGTTGCGTCCTCCGTCCTACTATATGCAAACTGTAAATGACCCAGCAAATGACTAACATTATCAAGTAACATTTTTTGATAACCTGTTGTAATCACTTCATCCCTATCGATGTCAAAGCAACTGGGAGATAGTCAATATTTACGGCGGGGTGATTCCTTTTTGGAACAGGATCGACAGTGGAAGTTTTCCAGAGAGTAGGGATTACAGCCGAACTAACTGACCATTGAAACATCTACTGAAATATGACACATAGTTGCTCTCCACATTCTTTCAAAACAATACCAGATAAGTTATCAGGGCCGCAAGATTTGCCTACTTTGAGTTGTTTAAATGACAACAGAACATCACTTGAACAACAAGGAGAGTTCTATGGATATACACCTTTATATTCATCCTTACATTTTGCTTTTTCACATAATATATCCTTATATTGCTTTAACTTTGTGAAGATTACCTGAACAAAACGCTCTTTTCTTTTAATTCAATAAAGAGACTCATTATAAGGTAAACTTTGATTGTCCTAAGAGGAAGACTATTATAAACACTAAACTTGATGTGGTCTTGACTGCGTTGGTTAGTTCTTACGGGTTGGGGGGTGGGTGAGTTGTAGTCACCCATTTTATTTATTACACATGTACTAGGGGGTCAGCAATTTTGTACATACATTTTAAGGGGGGTCATTCACATTGTACATGCTACTCCATAAAAAACATCTCTGCCCCCTCCCCTTGCCATATATTATGAACGGTCCCTAAGACATAGTTTTTACACCATTTTTGGTTCATGCACACACACCGTCCCCCACTCGTTACCTTTTCCGTTTTCTGAAGATCCCTGTCCATGCGATTTGGTTGGCAAAATCCGGAAAGGGTTTTTGATTCTGAATTCAGACTTTCGTTCAGACATGTTTCAGTGAAGCAGAACAAACAACTTTCTCGGTATTCGTACATGAATAATGCATATCCCAAAATCCCTTAAGTTGCTTTTACCTGTGAAGGTCTGGTTTAGAATATTGATCTTCACTAACCCATGCTTGTCGTAAGAGGCGACTAACGGGATCGGGGGGTCAGGCTCGCTGACTTGGCTGACACATGTCATCGGTTTCCAACTGCGCAGATGGATGCTCATGCTGTTGATCACTGGATTGTCTGGTCTAGACTCGATTATTTACAGACTGCCGCCATCTAGCTACAAAATTGCCGAGTGCGGCGTAACACTAAACTCACTCACTTTAGTTGTTTTCGTAACGACTGCACATTTGAGAGCATCAAGGCCGTTTGTTCTTCCTTGCACGAATTGTCCTTGCCAAAACCTCCTCTTTTGCCTCTCGTGTGATTCTTGACAGCAACATCGTCTTTCAAACATCCCCCAGAAACATATATTAGAGATTGTCCCGTCAAAGAAGAGTCACAGAACTCCAAAAGTTGAAGGCGGTCAACAAAGCCAAACTGTCCGGCTATGATGAGTAGGACTATCAAGCCATAGAAACACTGAAAACACCGCAATCGGTTCACCACGCTCTTCACATATTGAAGAAATCACCTTTGATGAAAAGCTGAACAACTTTGACGACAGAAGAAAACACATAAAACTAGCAAAACTAAATAAAACGAGAGAGCCATTTCGATACATGTCGTCACCTACCTGTCTCAAGAAATCTGTCACAACACGAACGACATGTGGACGAGCATTATCCTACTGTAGCGTGAAGTTGGGTCTCTATCCTTGAATGAACGGCTGCACATGAGGCCCAATGATCTCATCCATGGATCGCTGACCTGTCAGAGTTGCGTCCGACCATGAGATGTGATGCTCCGCCTTACCATACCGCTATCGCCACGAAACTGTCGGCTTTGAAACTCTCACGGGTCAGCATACCGTTCACCTCGACGTCGGTACACCCTTGCACTACTATCTGAACTGGCCAGATGAAATCTCGACTCGTCAGTGAACAAAACAACTGTTTGGACGTAAGTCCAGGAATGGTCCGAGCAGTCAAACTGGCAGTCTGGAATCGATTCCTCAGATGACCGTCTCGTGGACGACCAGTCCGAGACAAATATCTTGTGTTCCCATTATGTCCGCATAGAGAAGACATCGATGGACCCCAAAATGTCTGGCCACTTTATTTTAGACCATTCCAGTCTCCAGCATACCTAGCCCAGACGCTGATTTTCTGTAAGCCGTGGCATGACGTACGCACCGTTTAGGTTGAAATTAACGTGGTTTCCACAACATTCAGGAGTACAACATTCAATCGTTCTTCAATTTTCAAGTGTGTGAACTTCAGGTATCAAAAAGCATGAAAATAGTGAGTTAGTTCATTGTGCACAAAGTGCACGAGCCACGCGCGATGCGTGACATGTGTATTTAGGATTATTTTTATAATCTAAAAAATATCTTTTTAAATAACCTTTATTTTATGCAATTTTATGTTATGCACAGTTACCTTTTCCCGTTAGTATATCTGTGTAACAGGATGACAAAACCGTATGGCGTACATGTATTTACAGATCAGTAACCACATGTATCACGTGTTAGAGGTGATTTAGCATTGGCGGGGTTTGCATACTTACAACAGATGTGACTCATTTCAGCTTTATATTGGTGGAAACTCTCTAAACGACACACTTCGTCAGAGTCCGCAGCTAAAGATGGAGCTCCCCCTGATGTTATTTCTCTTCGTGGCAGTCTGTTCGTTTGCGGGAAAGGGAGATGCTAGAAGAGGTAAGTTGAAAACGGACATA
This sequence comes from Haliotis rubra, assembly GCF_003918875.1. Classification (NCBI taxonomy): domain Eukaryota; kingdom Metazoa; phylum Mollusca; class Gastropoda; order Lepetellida; family Haliotidae; genus Haliotis; species Haliotis rubra. The sequence goes on from NW_025767723.1 coordinate 1,042,688, forward strand.
TTACAACTTTCATCAGTGTAGAATTCTTACAGATGATATTACTGTTTTATTGTTTACCTTAACGATTTTTTTGCAACGGTACTCGGAAGCAAATTCAACGCCTGTGTCGTTCTGTATCGATCTGAACTTCGTTTTTAACAGTTTTGTAACATGAGTCACATTATGTTTACACAATGCCATCTAGAAAGTGGCCCAATGTAACATATGTTATATTTGTAAATACGATACCTCAGCAAAGTACCGATTGAAATACTATTATCAGTTTTCACCCGGGATTCAAACCCACACTGTTAGAGTCAGGCACCTAATAAAAGTACTTTTACTGAGAACGTGTAATGCCAGGTATAACATTTATTACATCAGTGATAAATTTCACAGTATAACTGAGTAAAATAGACAGGAAATGTTTGTGCTGAACGCACACTTACATAACCCACCCGCCTCAATGTTTCGTAAGTGTTTACTATAGGTGGTACAAGTAAGTCAAAGTTATCAGTTCCAGCAAAATCAGTATCACTGTTGTGTCGTGTCACTGTTGTTTATCCATTACAAGTGACAGACTGGTCAAGATCTACGATTTTACAGGAATCCTTCGCGCAGTGAAGCGTTAGGCACCAAATTAATATATTTTTGTGAGCGTCCTGTTTTCCATGCTTACCATTTTCGCCATAACCTAGTGCCGCGATGTGATATTCAGCTTTCCGTTCAGATATTTATTATTAGTTTTTGCCTTTACAGCAAAACAAATCCCGCTCTGAGTTTGCTAATATTTATATAAACTACCGGGCAGATATCACAAATAAAGTAATTGTTTAAAACCAAGCGGAAATCATTTGCCAAAACAATGATAACAACGCAGCTATCCGAAAAAGATTCGTGCATTTTCAAAACGTGAAAAACGTAACTGTGGTCCAAATGCACGTGATTGTGGCATAAATAGCGATGTTGGACAGAGCAAGCATGCAGTAACCACAAAACCACCACGAATATGCCAAGACAAGCAAGCGCAACGAAACGGGGCAATCGGTATGGCCAATATGTGGCATTTTTCGTCAGCTGGCAAGGACCTTCAACTGCAGCCAGGCCACTATTAATAAACTGATAAGCCGCTACTAGCAAACAGGCCGGAAGATCGGGGAGGCCAAGAGTCACGACACAGGTCGAAGACAGATCCACCTCCGGAACAGATTCGGAATTGTCAATGGCGGCGACAGCACTAGGACACGCCATTTGCAGACCAACAGTCCTTCGACGACTTGGTATGGTTGGTATACCGTCCCTTCCGTGGAATGTCCTTGACCCGTCTACACCGTTAATGCAGACTGTAATGGCCACGAACTGTACGTCGGTGGCAGCGAAGTGACTGGAGAGAGTGCTCTTTACAGATGAAAGTTTGTTCAGTCTGTTCAAAAACGATGGCAGAGTTCGACTTATTCGACGTAGAGAAGAGCGTTAAAAGTGCATTCAAGAAGTTCGAAAGTTCATGGTATAGGGCTGCATTGTGGCCATAACGGATTTAACGTCGTGCTTGAGAATATTTCGCTCATATGACGACGTGCATGCGTGTGTGTGTGTATGTGCGGCTTAAGCCCAGACTTAAGCTGGTTTTATAGTGCTAGCCCACTGAGATACCATGCCGCAGTGAAGCATGAATACCCCACTCGGACACAGTATACTGACTCCGAGCCGACCAGTCCTTGTTGTACCCATTAATGCCGAGCGCCAGGCAGGGACCAACAAGTACCATATTTTAACGTCTTTTGGTATGACGCGGTCGGGGATCGAACCCGCGACCTTCCGCTCTCCGGGCGGACGCTCTAACCACTACACCACGGAGGCGGTCGCATTTGAGAACAAGAAGACTGGTTATCATCCGAGGAAATCAGAATACCCAGAGATACAGGAATGAAGTGTTGACACCTTGTGTGTTGCCCTTTATTCAACAACAGCCAAGAAGAGTCATTTTGCAGCACACGGTCAGAATAGGCCGAGAATACTTTAACGTCAACATTAACGTCAACGTATTGCCTTGACCAGCGCGTTCTCCAGACATGAACCCCATTTAACATTTCTGGGACCATCCTGGTTGTCGGCTGAGACAGCGTGTACCACCGACAGGAAGTCTCATGGGCTTACGGAAAATGAATCTTGCCGACGTCATCCACCGACTGACGACGTCAATGAGGAGGCGTGTATGGATGCCCAGGATGGCCACTCTCGCTATTGATGTCGTGTCCCCTGACTCCTGTCTCATTATGTGACTCTGTATGCACTTTTTGAATGAATATCTGATTTGTGTAACTTTTAATTTTGACCCTTTGACTCTTTCTTAATGAATTGCGGCAAATGCAAGACCAGCATTACAATGAATTTACAGTCAAATTATTTGGGAAATATTTCTGTTGGTAGTTTACATTAAACTGAGTAAAGAATTCTACCTTTCAGTGCATTTGGCTGATGCACTGTGTAAACTGTTAAACTGGTATGGAAAGTTTTAACATAATTTGATGATGTTAAAAACTTCATAAAAAAATTTAAATCCTGGAGTAAGTTATTATTTAAGCAATGTTTGCATAGCTTCGGTTAAGAGTCAGTCGAATTTATATAACATTGCGTTTTGACAACAGTCCCGTTGTTAGGAATGTAGTACAATGTGAGTTTAGAAGTATTTCCATATTTAGATCTATTTGGGTTCGAGTGTGATCTGGAATGTTTTAGAACAGCATCGATTAATCTAGCATGGTAAGGAACATTCTAGAAATTTTGAAGAATATGATAGGGATCCAGCCCATGCCTCACATTACATTACATCAAAACCAGTGGCAGTGGAAATAGTTTTAGCCTGAAGATCCAGCTTTTGAATCGTGTGACCACTGAAAAATACTTACTCAGTGCATATTCTGATGTCCTTTCAGATCCTTTGGTGTATTTTAAGGCAACTCTGACAAAGAGTTCGAACTCTGTCGAAGCTTATCCGTTTGGTGTTGGCAGAATCATTCCTTTTAGCAGCGTTGATGCCAACATTGGTCGTGGGTATAACCCTTCATCTGGGGTATTTGTTGTACCTGTATCTGGTAAGAATACGATTTTGTCATATCCTGAATGGTTATTCATCATTTACATACCATGTATCTAATTTCAGTTATATTGTATGAGACATTTTCAATTACTAGAAGAAATCATTTCTTCACCAATATGTTAAGGAATTCTAAGATTCCGCAATAGTTGATGCATAATATGTGTTTTTTTTAAATAGCCGTGCTTATTTACACTTGTCAGAGGGTACAAAAAGAACATTATCTTGACCTCATTTGACGGACTTCCATTTATTGTGGAAGCCTCAAATACAGAGCGGAGTAATTTAATTTTGTGTGGTGCCCCACTCTAAGAATACCGGCAGGACTCACCGACAAAAAGAACAAGAAAGGTGTACTCCACATGTAACCTACTTATTATACATCAGTATTGTCTGGAATTATCAGTAAGTGACACTAACGCTGCCACACCACAATAACGAAAGCGTATACAGTTTTGTTGTATTTGAATGGTACTGTAATAATTAGATAAATCAATACGGTCGGATATTCCATCAATCAATTACTCTTATAGATGTACATTTACCATTCTGGACAATTAAGTATCAAAGGGCACTTACCGGTATTTGGTCAAACTTTGGTCTGTCCAGCAGTGACATGCAGACTGCGAGATAACGACACCATCTTTGCAGGTTATAGTGGGATTGCAACACCAACTTCTTTAACTCCTCATAGTCTTGTATTGCGTAAACTGCAAATAGGAACAAATCAATAATCAATGTTCAACTTCAGTGTGTACTGACATTTAGATGCAGGGTATACTACTATGATCGTTGTATTCCAGGTTATTATCAGTTCAGGGCACTTCTACAATCAACTGGTAAAGGTAATTCTGATTTCGCGCTGGTTGCAAAGGGTTCTGTGAAAGCCCATGTGACCCTTCGCACCGATTGGACCAGTACCACTCTGAGCGCTATCATCCATGTCAACAAAGGTGACCACGTCTTCATCAAGAAAACCTACCAGAATGGTAACTGCCCATTAAGACAAGGGCAATGGTCGCAGTTTATCGGATACCTGCTCAGAAAAGACTGAGTATCTGTCTACAAATAAAGTACGATCAAATGGTTTCACTTTGTTTTCTACATTACTTCAAAAACATACAACATAGTCACAGTAACCAAAATATCCACAGACATTTTACAATAGAAGCGGTAAAACCCCTTCCACACTATAAGAAATCTCTGCCAAAAAGCAGAGTCGATTGTATAATTGTGACTATATCGTGAGCATACATGTATATATACTATGCAGCAAAAGAAACGTCTGTTTTGAATTTTCCGTCGCAGAAACGGATAACTGTAGAGTCATTTAATGTTTTGATTATATATTTTTCACAACATCTCCAAATTTACCTGAGCAAAGACATTCCTTCCCAAACTCAGAATGGAACCCAGGAAATGGTCTCAAAAACGCAACCTGATCTCGGAGATGGTACGGTGTTCTCCATGTTTTTCATGCTACTTATGCTGCACGTGCTGTTCACAAGGACCAGCCATATAAAATGCACCCCAAACCTGGTTGAATCATTCACATTACAACATCAGCATGCACTAGACAGCTGTGTTGCCAGGCGCTAGGAAGACTGGAAGCTGGCCGCTCACAAGCCGTGGTCAATCACTTCCAGATCAACGTTCGAACCATCAAGAGGCTGCAAACGTTTCCGGGGCACCAACACCAAAATGATTCCCCGTAATGCAGAGAAATTGTGACCACAAGATAGTCAAGACCGCCACGATGTGCAACAGCATGTACAGAATTCCTACATGCAGACATGTTTTGAGCACGTCAGACAGTGTGAACACATGGAAGACCAATCAGTACTGATACAGTACGCCGACGTCTTAACAGCAGGAGCCTCCATTGCCGTAGAGCTTACCGTGGACCTATCCTCACCCCTCGGCATCGGCGTGAACGTCCACAGTTTGCCCTAAAACACCAAAACTGGCGATACTTGGAGAACTGTTCTGTTCACAGATGAGAACTTTTAACTGGCAGATGGCAGAACAAGAATATGGCGACGACGTGGCATGGAGCGTTACTCAACTGTTCACTCATGGTATGGGGTGGAATAGGCCTGAACCAGAGAGTGTGTTCCGTGGTGTTCCAGAACCTTAGTCCAGGGAGAGGAGGCGGCATCACAGCGGTGACTACCAGTTGCCAAACTTCTAATTTTGCGGAAGCCTTAAGAAATTAATGTATATTCTACCTGCAGATTTGAAATGATTATTTTCTAACCACAGTTGTCACCACAACTCCTAAAGTTTAGGAATAGCATATTTGATACCTCGGATGTGACAAACATACTACCGTTACAGGAAACTTGCAACACGAACATGGATACTCGGGAGGTAAAGAGCTATCCCACTTGGAGGATTCTTTATCGTACATGTAATGTTCAATGCTTCTTATGGGGGGCGGTGGGGAAGCCGACTGGTTAAAGCGTTCGCTCGTCACGCCGAATATCCGGGTTCGATTCCCAACATGGGTACAATGTGTGAAACCCATTTCTGGTGTCCCCGCCGTGATATTGCTTAAATATTGCTAAAAGCGGCGTATAATTGAACTCACTCACTCACTCTTCTGATGGGTCAAATGTATTATTATCTTCCATCGTGATATTTTAACGTTTGAAAAGTTATCAACCACTTTTTGTCTGGTCCTTAAATGATATTTTTCAGGCCGACATCTTATTCCTGAAATGTTGCTAAGTGCGTATTTCAACTATACATGCCAAACTAAACATTGTTCAGTGACCACAAGCGATGCCAGCCTTTCTCGCTTGCTACCGCCTCCGTGGTGTAGTGGTTAGAGCGTCCGCCCGGAGAGCGGAAGGTCGCGGGTTCGATCCCCGACCGCGTCATACCAAAAGACGTTAAAATATGGTACTTGGTGGTCCCTGCCTGGCGCTCGGCATTAATGGGTACAACAAGGACTGGTCGGCTCGGAATCAGTATAATGTGTCTGAGTGGGGTATGCATGCTTTACTGCGGCATGATATCTCAGTGAGCTAGCACTATAAAACCAGCTTAAGTATGGGCTAGTACAAGCAGCCGCACATACACAAACACACGCATGCACGTAGTCATATGAGCGAAATATTCTCTAGCACGACGTTAAACCCAATTTCACCTCACCTTCTCGCTTGCTATTTTCTTCATTGCACATTTTTTTAAGCAGAACGTCGCTCTCCATCTTATTATAATAATACGTCAATCTATTTTGTAATCTAAATTACAAAATCCCACGCAGCCGAGACAGAACGACAGGAATGTCAAGTGACATAAAACGAGAATTTCGAACATTGCTTAAGTCTTGCTTAAGTCTTTACTTAAGTCTTGCTTACATTTTTGTTAGTAGTTTGCTACAATTAGCTTAGTTTGTTAGTAGTTTGCTAAATGTTTTGTTAGTTTGCTACTGCATATGCTACGGGCGGGTCCGTTTTTAATATGAGTTTGGCATGTTTCGTTTCGGCCAGCAGTGTTTTCACGCGGTCGCGCTCTTGTTTGGTAGGAATGGCGTCGTTTTCTCGCAGGCATTCCTCAAACGAATCCCTGTCCTTGCAGTGAAATAAGGCAATCCATCGCATCTTTTCCCCCAGGTCTTTCAGGACCGAGTTGAATTTTTGCGTCAAACCCCACACGCTGTGTTTCATGTGCCGGCCGGAAAGGGCCAGGTACAACAGCATGTCTCGTGTTTTAACGCTTAGATTGTTGGCGCTGCTATCATCCAGGACAAACAGCATCGACTCTTCTTTAAACTTGTCGTGATAAGCATGCAAAAAATCCTGCAGACCTGTTCCCGGATCGATTTTATGTACGTCGTCGTCCTTCATCAACCACGATCTCTCCGTGTACCTTTTGTTCACGCGCAAAATCGGGCAGAGTATGACGATGTGGTTAAACACCTCCCGATACTATCCTTCCAGCATGTCCAGCATGAATACCATTTTTCCGCAACCCGTCTGGCCGCAGATGATGGCGCAGTGCTGATCGCGAGGTACTTTAATATCCTTAACAAATGGCTTGCACGAATCTTCCATTGTCTATTTTGAGTTGCGCGTCCATAATCACGTATAAATATAAATTTAACTTGCCGGCAGTTTGCGCCTTCTTAGTGATTTGTATCGTGATCCCAACGCTCCCGTTGTCGATGCGTCGACCGCTGCCGTGCAGGGATCGTCGTCCGTGGATCGCATGTCCAGCCACAGCGCATACTTGTCTTGCAGGTAATCCCCGACATCCACGCTGTAGAGTTGAATGTCCTTGATGAACGCGTTGATTTCCGGAGGCGCTTGATGGTCGGCAGTTTTCGGATCTCGTCCAACTGTTGGTGAGGTCGCATGCCCTGGCTTGACAGCTGGTTGGGCACGCCTTCGACGGTCACTTCCACTTTTGTGATCTCGAGAACTTTGTTCCTAGTGACGTCGTCGATTCTTAGAAACGGCACGTATTCTTTTAACGGGAATGATCAGAATGCCTTTCATCGATCGGGCCGGCATGCAGCTCTTGTGTTCAGGATTGATGTTCCTTCTACGTCGGGTCTGAGCATGTCGCTCTTGTCCTTGACGATCTTCCGGTGCTAACTTCAAATTAAGCAAAACGCGATCGTACAGGATGGACAGCTTGCCAGAGTGATCATGTCCGATATGATCTGCCGGGCCATCTCCGGTCGTTGTTTGGCGCGAAGAAATGCACGAGTCGTGACCACACAACGAGATGTTGTTGCGGACGACGTGAGCTGGCCTCGGTGCCCTCGGTAACAGCGTAACGGATAACATTGCAGCTTGCCCAAGTAGTCGTTGAACGTGAGTTCGGTGCCGTCCGGTGTACGGATTCCAGCCTGTCACCCAGCACGGCCTGGTAAATGCATAACCTATTTGCATGACAGACAGTAGTACAGGGTCCTTGATACGCCATGTTATTGCATTCTCTCGTGGTTCTCCAGAGGTCCATGTAAATGAAAAACACGTCACTGTCGCCGATGCTCAGCACCTCGTTGCCACTGATTTTAATGGTGGTTTTCTTGATGATGGCGCGACCCAGGTTGTACACGACCGTGCGTTGGTCTTTCATGGACTCCCAAGTGAAAAGCCTGGGAAACGAAGACGTCGTTCGCGGCCAGGCTGGGGAATCGAACCAGCAGCATTTGGTTTTGATCGATCGTGCTCTGATTATTCATGATCGTCACTGATTGACGGACGACTTTGACTCCGAGGGGTTCCCTCAATCTTCGGGAAGGATCTAGTATTATTCCTTATTGCGACATTTTATGTGTTTATATTACATATTAATTTTTCATAAATTTAATATAAAATAACAATAATGGCTGATTTCGAAATGGACGATTTATCCCCACCCGATGTTGATGTTGATGATGCAGCAGCATTGGCCACCTTGTTCATGGGTGATGCCATAAGCAGCGAAAACTCTTGAAGACGACCGTGAATGATTATTACGATGCATTAACATGAGATAAAATTAAGTCGAGCCTCTGTATCGCGACTATTCCAAGTTCGAAATCAACAGCAAGGGCACGCTGCAGTTGAGAAGACACCTGGCGATTGATCTTATGAACTTTGGCCGGAAAACATGGCGTGAACTACGTCCGCGATGAATTAAACATGCGAGATTAAACATGCGCCTGACCCAAACTTCCACCCAAGCACCAAACTTGGTGCGACGGCAAGCGCCATCACAAGAGACGATCTACAAGACGTCCCACAACCTGCGCAGGAAGCGTCAGACGGACTCAAAGAAATATTGTCCACGTACTGGACAAATCCTTACCCGGTTTCAAATTCCCCATCAGAGAACTTAAAGGTGAGTCGGCGCATGACGACGAGTTCAGCCGACGTCGGATCGCCGACAGAATATGCGACCTGGAAGATGAAAGATCGGCTCGATTGGAAGCAGCTTCCCAGAACGGAGAAGTTCTCCGATCACAAATCAGTCGAGTGAGGGAAACCATCGACCAAACCTTGAACGAAGACACCACGTTAGCTGACAGGATCCGAACTCAAGGAAACAAGGGATCACCATTGCCAGAGTTCTGATGGTGTTCGGCTTCATCATATCGACTTTAGTCTTCTCACTGACTGGCGGCAGTAGCGGTACCGACTCCTCGTGGTACTGGCGGTGGTGACGTGAAAGACTGGATAAAAGAACATTTGAAATATCTCGGGGAAGCGCTCGCGAAATTAGCAGGCAAAGCCGCCAAAGCATTGCCTGGCATTTTAGGCAGCATCGTCTCCTGGCTGCTGGGCACGCTGTCGAAAACGGTCACGTGGCTTGGTAAAAACTTGTGGGCATTCGTCGTTGCCGTCGCATGTCTGGTGTACGTCGCCGCTAAGGAATTTTTATTACCAAATAAGACACAGTCTGACTGTGACACTATTCCCGTTTCACCGGTGGATGGTGGTACGACGTGACTCACGTTGACGTCGTGATAAACGCTTAGTTACATATCGCTGGTCGCAATCACAATTTCGTTATTGTATCCTACCACTTTATTAATCCTCAGTTGCATGTCGCTCGGAGCCATGTACAACCCTTGACCAAAAACGTAGTCGAGTTTAGACCGGGCATTCTCAAGTACATTTTGGTATCTCCTGATGGCTGTCGGTAACTCTACCGGAGATGCGATGGCATCCTCCACGTTCGACACGAATTGTTTCTGCACGTCGTAAGCCGTTCCCTTACCGATGATACCAAAGAGCGTTTGTGTCTGTGCACTGAGAATAGCCCACACGTACTTTTTGAATCGAATCGTTCAATCTGATGACACGTACCCGAGAAAACCCTTTCGAATTATCCAACATCAAGTTTTTCCAATCGTCTACAGGTCCCTGCTGAAACCTCCAAACGCGGTAATCCTTGCTATTATCAAAAGCCATAAGATCATCTCTCAATTCGTTACTCGTGACGTAAGCATTCGCATACGTTTTGCAACCCCATTCTTTCAACTGCTCGCTGGCTTCCACGAGGGACATATTGTGATTGATGGGAATACCCAAAACATGATTCTCACCCGGCAAACGCCAATCCGTTTTCGGATATATTTCAAATTCACCGCAAATACGTTCATACGCACGTCGATCGTAAGGATTGTTTACTGCATTCCACGCCTTATCTTGTGGAATCGGTGCTCTGATTTCAAGATGTGTCTGATCTGATAGTACACGTGAAATGAGAACACGGACCGACTCAGTTCATCAAGATGACCATCGTTCAATGTCACACCACACCCGGTCGTGGCACACCACACGGCAAAATTGAATTGATTCTGCCAGAATTGCATCAGGTTGTTGAACCATGCGTGTACCGTTTTTACATTTGTTACCGAAAAAACCTATTATAATCTTTAAACACATCGATGAACCGAGCTCCATCATCCGCATCGACCACAATCTTCATTTGCATGAGATTGGCAGCACTTACACGATCTCTTTTAGGATAAAATACTCCCAGTGTGTACACAATTGAAATTTTATATACATTATATATACATATTTTCAAAATGTATGTGACGCTGCCGGGAATACACAGCGGCGAACCCATTCAACTGCTTCATGCGATCAATAACACGTCGGGTCGACTCGAGGTGGCTCTCTGCGATAACACATACCACCCACGATGGACTAACATCGACGACAACAACAAACTCTTCGTCAATCACTGAAAAGTAGACTAGAATTTTAGACATATTCCCTGAAATCACTACCTGTGTAGTTTGAGGGATATTTCTTCCAAAAATATGTGAAATTAGACTTTTGTGTTAAGCAGGTTAGAGATGTTTCTTTGCTACGATGGTATCTTTATTCAACATAATAGATTTATACATCTTTGATGTACAAAAGGAAATGTACGATGGACATGTTTGGAGAACATCAATTCAGTTTTTATTTTGACAAGACAATGATGAGTGGCACCTTGAATAACATTTTACACCAGCCTTGTAGCACTTGTAGCTATTTGTCTGGCACCTCTTGACTACAGCACAATTGCACTTAACAAAGCCTTGCCCACCACAGGCTGACCAAAACTGGACTGCAGAGCGTAAGGAGAATTTTTTTCCGTAGAGACATCCTCTAAGGTGTAGAGAGCTGCGGCACACACATCAAATTGATTACGAGAATATTTTCCAGATAAAACACCAGCTTTGACAACAGTTGTGTACATGCCACTGTCATTAATGTCAGTAATCACACCAATCAAGTTGCAGGGATCAGCTCTACCTCTGTCCACGGATGGGAGGGGAACTGTAACGTTATCACCAACTTGAGCTTCAGACAGAACAACTTTACTTCTTTTCACCATTCTCTCGGCTTGTTGCAACTGAAAGACTATTGCCCTCTTCCCTCTGGGTACTGATTTGCTGACGTCTCTTTGCAACAAGGAGTTCTGCTGATGATGGCGGATCTGGAACAACTGGTTGATCTATAACGGCTGCTACAATAGATGGATCTGATACTGGCATGGCTGCTTCTTCTGAGGGATCTAGAACAGCTACAGTAACTGGTGGCGCATCTGGTGCTGCTGGCTGGTCTGAAGGAGGTGCCATGGCGATGATGGCATTGATGAGATCTTCTTCCGTCTTCAGTTTTGCAATCACCTCATCTGGGAGCTTGGAGGAATTTAGTCCAGTTGTTGCATCTGATCCAGTAAAGGCAACAAATGGTGTTTGCTTGATTCCGCTGTGGTAGCTGGAACTGAACAAACTTGAGTCCCATGGTCCAATCAGTGGTATTGTTGTCAGACATCCAGGCTGTTAACATGTCCTTCACACCACAGTTGGCACGCTCAACGGAACCTTGGGATTGGGGGTGACGTGGCTTACCATGCATGATCTTGGTGCTTGGACACATCTGTGACACCTCCTCAATGACAGCAGCAGTAAACTCTGAACCATTATCACTCTGCAAGATAGCTGGTGCACCAATGAACAGGAAGATGTCGACCAACTGATACGCTACTTCTTGAAAGCCAACGGTCTCAGCACAAGCACACAGAACTTAGTGAGATGGTCCTGATAATGCAAAATCTATATGACTTGACCTTGACACTTGAATTGCATGTCAATCAAATCGACTAGTGCTCGTGAACCAAAGTCCTTGGAGATGATGGGGCGAACAACAACGCCCTTGGTAGTTGTCCATTTCCTTTTCTGTTAGCATTGGATGCAGGGAGACTTGAAGAAACTCAGGGATTCATGCATGATGTTGGCATACTTCTTAGTAATTTGTTTTAAGCATATTGTCTACCACCATGCCCTGTTGCAATATGGGCTCCCTGGATCATGCCAAAAGTGTCTTCAATGGAGACGAAATATACAGGATCGTCACAAACAGATTTCCTCCTTGCTTAATTGCCCTTTGATCTCAGATAGCTATTGATGCATTATTGCCCTAAATAAAAGTGTTTTTCAAATTATTGACTTTGTTGGTCTTTCTTCGATCTTCAACGAGAGTTCCTGCATACAAGTAGGGAAGAGCTTCAGGACCGTTCACTATCTCCGAGGGTGCACGGCAACGTCGAGGATAGATAAATTTGACAGATGAAGGTGCAAAGAGTATAGTTACAAAGGACGCTGAAGTTCCGAATTCCAAATGTGTAAGAGAAATGCATAATAAGAGTTCAAATACCGAATACCGAATGCCGAGTGTCGAAGCTGCAAAAATCCCGAATGTGAAAAAAATTCAGATTCGGGATTCGAATCCCCAATCCCCAATCCCGAAGCCGTTTCTAACTTCAAGTTGCCAACTAGTTTGAGTTTTTGTTTGACGTTTAACGCCACACTCAACAATATTTCAGCTATATGGCGGCAGTCTGTGAACATTCGGGTCTGGATCAGACAATCCAGTGATCAACAGCACGACCATCGATCTAGGTGGGATACGATGACATGTCACAATCACGTCTGACGTTGCCTCTTACGACAGGCATGAGTTGCTTAAGACCAATTCCAACCCTGATCTTCACGGGTGTGCCTTTTTATAACACTACGATGGGCTCATGTTTCAACCTTTCTCCAGAAAGGTCCAATTCGTTTGTCAGGAGCAAAGTTTTATGACAAAAATTAATATAATACAATTTATCATTTTATATGGTTAGTTTATATCGTCAAAAGAATTCTTTCTCCCTGAAATCTGTAAAAACAGCCTTTACCATATGTTTATATCTGACACGAATTTTATTGCTTCAAAACCTGATTGAGGGTTTGTAGGGTAACCTAGAGAAGTTGAAGCGTTCGCTCATCACGCCAAAGACCTGGGTTCGATTCCCCACATGTGTACAATGAGTGAAGCCCATTTCTGGTGTCCACCGCCATGATATTGCTGGAATATAGCTAAAAGTGGCGTAAAACTATTCCTACTTGATCACTCACTCTATACTACTAAGGGCACCCGTGAAGAGCCACCTCCTCGTGGTGGGTGCTGGGTAACGCTAAGAGCTCTTCAACCCCCGTGTGGACCCGGGGGTATATTTGGTCCACGAACCTGTTTGCCGTGGGTTGCGCCCCTGTGTCGGTGGAGGACGGGAGTCTGGTGGCTGAGGGCACTGATTCCAGGAACAGTGTTCCTTTGCCCAACATACCACTTCGCCCGTTACTTCATCTAGACAGGGTGGTTGAATGGGCCCGGTTCAATCAATCGGCAGGTCATGTCGAGCCCTGTGCATCACTTGTATTTGCACAAATTATATTATGAACAATATTTTCGACTTTAGGTCTTGGCTCGTTTTTGATTAAAAATCTTCACTCGATTTTTGAAATATGCCCTATTTAAATTTGCTTAGAGTCTTATGCCCAGAAGGCGATGGCTCATGGGCCAATCTGGTAGATTGATTACTTGTTTAATCCTTCTGCTGGAGTATATCATCCCAGTATCCTTGGTGCTGCAAGTTGGAGATCCACTTGTATACAGCATTGTCTTTATGATACTCCGTTGTGGGTGGGGAGCTGGGGTGATGAATATTTTATACTTCAACATGGCTCTTGAAACCCCTTGAAAAAAAAGCGTCAACCTGACAATGATCATGGTGCAAATCAAGGCTGTCTACCTCTTAAGCAGGAAGTTTATTACTGGCAAACGAGATGTTCTAATTTCTAGAATCTCCAGCAACCTATACAATTGAAACATTGGCCATTTCCTGCGATTGAGAAAGGAGGGCATGGTATAGCAGGAGATGTTAAGAGCTATCAAACGTATGAGATCCGGATCACTTCTAATTGAATGTTCCAAAAGAAAACAAGCTACCAACTTTGTTTTTCTTTCGTCTGCCAAAGTTATCAAAGCAGGGTCATGGGGTAACAATGCATGCAAAAAAATGCCAAAGTTTGGTCATGGGGTAAATTGTTACTTGTGCTCACTGTGGTGAGAAAACACATGTTACCGAAGACTGTGATAGCAATAAGAAATGCGTCAACTGTTCTGGTCAACATTCATCCTCGTCAAAAGAATGTCCACTATGGGTGAGTGAGTGAGTGAGTTAATATTTAACGTCACATCAGCAATATCGTAGCCATATCGTGACGAGAACATATTTGACATTGAAATGGAATATATGTATATGATACAAACCTGCCTACAAAGGACAGTAAAACAACTAGAATATAACAATGTCCACTGTGGAAAAGAGAAATGCAGATTAATAAAATCAAAACTACTCAGAACATTAGTTACAATGAAGCTGAAAATCTTGTACCTTCCTGTGATCCAAACGGTTCCTATGCCTCTGTAACTAGGAGACCATCTGTGGTAACAGCTTCTATTGGCTGTCAAACAGATTTGACATGGATAAATTCCATCAATCCTGAACCCTTCTGTATGTCGGATTCCTGCACACAAACTGCTTCTCAGCCTTCTCCAGTTAAACTGATTCCTGTATCATCATCGACTGTTTCTGTAACACCAACTCAACGAACTTGGTCACAGAATGATTCAACACCAAATTCACAATCCAAGAAAGGAAAAAAATGCTTTATCAAGATATAAAACTAACTCTTCTTGAAACAATGAAACGGGTAGAGTATCAAAAGGTTTCGATGATCCCATCAAACTTTATAATAAGTTTGGATCACTTCAAGGGATGGATGTTTCAGAGAACATCCCTCAGAGAACAAAAAGTTTGTCACCTAAACGTAATGGGCGAGCGAGATCTTCAGTTAATCCGCCTAAGAGTGAGTGAGTGAGTTAAGATTTAAAGTCACATCGGCAATATTTCAGCCATATCGTGACTAAAACTAGTTCTAAATTTATAATACATACATATAATATATAAAACCCTGTCAACGAAAGACAGTACAATCACTAGATTATCACAGATTGAGTTAAAACTAGCTAGCATATATATTTAAAAGTAGCAAATTATTTCTGGACAATACAATGTAAAATTTGGCTATAGATCGCCAACAACTGAAGGTAGATCACCATACTAGGGACCATTGGGACTTACACTGCCTTTGCTACCTGCATGGACCCTAGTTGGATTTACACCATCCCTTCAGCCGCTGGCGATTGTAGGATAAGTTTAGCCGAAATTTAAAGGAACAAATATACTACGTTTAAAAATTGAGTAAGCAAAAATTTAACTTTGAAAGTTTTGGGACTTACGTACCCTCTCAGGAAGACAATAGTTTTACGCTACTTCAACCCCCTTTGAGGGTACAGCCACTAACAATTCAGTTACTACCAATAATAAAATATGTATCTATTTACAAATCAGTTAACAAGTCTAATGTTTTGTAAAAGGCAATAATTAAATGAGAACTTATATTACTAAAAAGATCCTTCATAGTTTGTGATTTGAAATAGATATCCCTTGTGATGGAATATTCAACACAGTCAAGCAGGATCTGCTTGACCGTGATTCTTTCATCACAAGGGATACAAAATTGAGGATCGTCACCTTTAATATGTACTCATGAGTATATCTTGTATGGCCAATGGGACATCGTCGCATAATGACTTCCTCAAATCTGGATGCCTCTGCGCCACCATCCTTGGACCCATCTGTAAATAAGAATTTGTATGTATTGTATTTAATTTGTAATTGATTATATTCTTGTTTATATTGTAATTCATTAGTTTCTGCTTTCTTAAACTTTGTCAGTGTGAGGTCAACTTGTGGTCTCACTAATTGCCAAGGAGGAGAAGAAGAAGACAGGAAGGAGCTATATTGTCCAGCTCAATGCCGGCAGCAGAAATGAAGGGTTGAATTCTTAGCCCATTGGCGGAACAGAAGACCTTTTGTTGTACAAATCCTCAAAGAGAGGATTAAAGACACAATTAAAAGCAGGATTAGACTCGTTAGAATATAGTTTGGTAACATATTGTAATGATAATTTTATACGGCGTTGGGTAAGAGTAGGCTCATCTGCCTCAACATAGAGACTGTCAACAGGAGATGTTCTGAATGACCCAAGACAAAGTCTCAGACCTAGATTAACACGGTATCTTGAAACCAACAAATATTCAATGTGGTTTCAGGAAAAATCGTAGCACCATTGATCATTTGGTACGACTAGAATCCTTTGTTAAAAATGCAACAGTAAATAAACAACATGCCGTATCGATATTCTTTGATCTCGAGAAAGCGTACAGTACCACCTGGAAGCATGGCATTTTAAAGGATTTACATAATTTTAGTTTGAGGGGTTGTTTACCTCTTTTATCAGACAGGCAATTTCAAGTCCGAGTGGGTAATTTGTCTGTCACAATGTTTTAGCATTAAGATCAACAGTTTATCCAAGGTTTTAAACGATTCAATCGATGGATCACTTTTTGTGGATGATTTTATTATTTCTTGTCGCGGTAGGAATATGCATACTATTGAACGGCAACTGCAGTTGTGTTTAAATAAAATAAATAAATGGTATCTTGAGAACTATCTTTAAATGGCACTCCCATCAAAGTTGTAAAGGAGGCCAAGTTCTTGGGCTTAATTTTCGACCCCTATTTAACTTTCTTCCACATATCAAATATCTAAAAAATAAATGCCTGAAAGCACTTGACTTGTTGAAAGTCGTTTCCAATTCTAAGTAGGGAGGGGATCAAGCTACCTTCCTACATCTATATCGATCTATGGTCCGTTCAAAGCTTGATTATGGCTCCATCGTATTTGGTGGAGCCTGCAAAAGAAACCTTAAAAGTCTTGATTCTGTCCACCATCAAGGTCTAAGACTATGTCTTGGGTCCTTTAGAAGTTATCCTGTTGACAGTCTCTGTGTTGAGGCAGATGAGCCATCTCTTACACTACGCCGTATAAAATTATCCTTGCAGTATATAACAAAACTTAATTCTAACGAGTCTAACCCTGCATTCAACTGTGTCTTTAATCCTCTTTGTGATGATTTGTACAACAAAAAGCCTTCTCTTGTTCCACCTCTTGGTTTAAGAATTAAACCATTCATTTCTGCCACCAGCATTGAGCTGGAAAATATAGCTCCTTCCCGTCTTCTTTCTTCTCCTCCTTGGCAATTGGTTAGGCCAGACGTCGATCAAACATTAACCACATTTAAAAAATCAGAAACTAATGAATTACAGTACAACAAGAATTTAGTCAATTTAAAAGTAGATATAATACATATAAATCCTTATTTACAGATGGATCCAAGGATGGAGGAGCAGTTGCTTGTGCCACTGTCATTGGATCCAGAACAATATCTTCTCGATTGCCTGATAATAGCTCTATTTTCACAGCAGAAGCAAATGCCATATTAACAGTCTTAAAATATATTAATAAACACCCTAAATATAAACAGTACATAATCTTTTCAGACTCTCTTTCTTGCCTTCAGGCTATTAAAAATCTTTCTTCCAAACATCCACTTTTTATAGAAATTATTGAATTATATAATGATCTTGCTACTGGCCAATATGACATCGTCCTGGGTTACCGCCATGTGACATCGTCCTCTGTTGGATTACCTAAGCCAGCACTCAACATATCTGTGACACCACTTCTTATCCCATACTCTGATTACAAAGCTAGCATTAGAACCTACATCCGTGATCTGATGCAGAAGAAGTGGGTAGGTATCAATAAAGTAGGTATCAATAAATTACATGAAATAAAACCTTATATTGGTTACTCCTACTTGGGTTGTCAGTCCAGATTTGAGGAGGTCATTATGCGACGATGTCATATTGGCCATACTAGATATTCTCATGAATACCTGTTAAAAGGTGAAGATCCTCCGTTTTGTATCCCTTGTGATGACAGAATCACGGCAAGCATGTTCTGCTTGACTGTATTGATTTTTCCATCACAAGGAATAAATATTTCAATGTCAAAACAGTTAAGGATCGTTTTACAATGTTAATTATCATTTAATAATTGAATTTTGAAAGAAAATAGAATTATTACATAAACTTTGAATAATATGTTTTGTAAATAAATGAATGGTATTTTAAATACGATAGTATGAATTAGCAACTGCGATTTTTAGTGGTTGTATCCTCAAAGGGGGTTTAAGTATCGTAAAATTATTGTCCCCCTGGGAGGGTACGTAAGTCCCAACACATCAAAGTCAATTTAGCTCCACCAAGCTTGTAATCCTAGTATATTTGTTATTCTAATAATGGCTAAAACTCAGCATAATCGCCAGCAGCTGAAGGGATGGTGTAAATCCAGCTAGTGCCCATGCAGGTAGCAAAGGTACTGTAAGTCTCCACTGATTTAATTTTATGATAGTGTACTAGTTGTAAATTTATATCTGTGATGCACTAGTATTTTACTGTCATCGATGACAGGTTCTTTATATCCTATAAATTTTTATTTTAATATTGAGGTGAATTAACTTGTTCTCGTCACGATATGGCTGAAATATTTCCGATGTGACGCTAAATATTAATTCACTCACTTACTATACTACTAAGTAAGATAACAATAATGGCATACAATCACAATGTTTGGTGACAGGATTTTCTTTATACAAAACAGTGGTGTGTATACTTACAAAGTTTGCGAATATTACTTATTATCAGCGTTAGTGTTATTATTGTTATTAAATATTAACACTAATATCAGTGATATATACAATACGTCCTTGATGATGACCCATTAAGAGTCTTGGGTATCTATTCTACCTTGGTGGCCCATAATGGAAACTGATAATGAAGGATTATCTGTTCACTGTTAATAATGCACGACGCCTGCACTTTCTCCTTGGCATTGTCCTTCAAACAGATGCAAGATTAATATGAAGAAGAAGAAACTTGCGTTAAAGGCACAATGTCACACATTTTCGACAATATTTTGGACTTTATTTTATATATTGGGGGCGTATGCACTCACTTTCGCTTCCTATTGATGCAAAACAAGACGTATTACCCCTAACGACTTGCCTGAAATCGATAATTGAAACTTCGAGGCGAACAGCTTCCAAACAGGAAACACCTGCCATATATGGAATGTAAACAATTGCTCCATACATCGAAAACTGTAGCACGCGGTGTTGTAGTTGTTTGAATCCCAAGTTGTACGTAGGATATTCGTAAAGAGCGATTCAAGGAACATAGCTCTATGGGGTTCGCTTGAAATAATGTTTGGTCGGTAAAGGGCGCGAGCTACGAGAGTCGATTTAACGAACTTTTTAATTTAATATTGTAATCTAAATAGATGGAAGCATCCCTGAGGGCTGATAGTTAGTATTCTTGAGAGAAATGCATTATTTATTTTTAGAGAAATGTGGTGTGACATTGTGCCTTTAAGTTTCGACCTGACAAACCAGTGTTGACATCATGGGCATCGTTCCCTCTGACGGACAATAGCTTCCTGAGAATCTGTTCTTACCGGATGACCAATGACAGAATCTAATATGATGTGTTATCTGTTAGCTTTGATAAAACAAAAGCGTAGTCTATCCTCATAATGGTCTACATACAGCTGTAAGATTCATGAGAACAAATTCAGCATCAACATGGTATGTGAGAACAGGAATGAAAAGAATTTAATATTTGTTTGTCATTTGTGTCAAAGGTGTGTTATTTGTTTGTTGTTTAACGCCGAACATATTCCATGTATCACAAATAATCCGAAGGTTTACCAAATTTACAAAAAAGAATATTTGTACAGTTCATATTTACAAACAAATTCGAAAATTTGTAAAGTTCAGAATTTTATCAGTACTTCTGTCCGATTCACCTTTTCCCATGGATTCCCTGTTATAATATATCTCAATCAGGTAGTGTACAGACTTAACTATTTCTAGTTTTATTTGTTGTTTAACGCTGCGCTCAGCAATATTCCAGCCATATGGCGGCGGTCTGTAGATATCCGAGTCTGGACCAGACAAGCATGTGATCAACAGCATGAGCATCAATCTACATATATCTGGAATATTGCTGAGTGCGGCGTTGAACAACGACCCAACTAATAATATTGGCTTGCCTGTCTTTCAAAAGAAAATACTGTCAAGTTCAATTTTATTTAAATATGCATGCTTTCAACTTAGGTCTGCCATGAAGGGTATTTTAAACACAGCCCAAATAGCATGAACTTGAAACTCAAATAAAGAATATTTCAACATACTTTGTTATCAGCATGATACTTTATGGCAGCGGCTGTGAACTGATACTTTATGTTGCAGTCCAGTGAGTGAGTGAGTTTAGTTTTACGCCGCACCCAGCAATATTTCAGCTATATGGCGGCAGTCTGTAAATAATCGAGACTGGACCATACAATCCAGTGATCAACAGCATGAGCATCGATCTGTGCAATTGGGAACCGATGACATGTGTCAACCAAGTCAGCGAGCCTGACCACCCGATCCCTTTAGTCGCCTCTTACGACAAGCATGGGTTACTGAAGATCAATTCTAACCCGGATCTTCACGGTTGTTGCTGTCCAGTAGCATCCCATACATGATTCTGATTCGAACTCAGAGGTATCTTGTAGCCAAAGGCAGCATGGATGATTGATCATTTACAGTTCAAGGTAAATAATAATAAATAATAATAGTGCACATTTATAATGTAATCCTTTCCACGCTTGCAGCATGCTTAAGGCGCAACAATTAAAAAGAACATAAGAAGGGATAATGACAAAGTTAGTATGATTAATAGAACTGGCGGAAAAGATAAGTTTTGAGGCTCGCTTTGAATGACTCAAACGTTGGAGAAAGTTTAAGGTCCTGTTCCACATGTAGGGGGCATCATGTTCAAAATATCTCTGACCAAAGCACTTGAGTTTGTATTGTGGCACTGTCAGTAGATTCCGGTGTTGAGATCTTAGATCTGCTGCTTGGTTCCGAAAAGGATCGTTTCAGTTGTATCAGTGTTCAATTTGCGTTTGTGGTCATCCAAGATTTCAAGGACTTGGTGCAATCGGCTATATCATGGAGAGCTTCAGGTGAGTTCTGAGGACGAAATTGGTTGTACAAATGACAATCATCAGCCTAGGAGTGATGAAGGAGACGGTGTTGTGAGATGATGTTTGAAGTACTGCCACAGTAGAGGACGAATAGCATTGGACCTAGAACAGATCCTTGGGGGACACCATACTGCAAGTTAGCAGTGGATGACTTGTCATTTCCAATCATTACAAATTGTGATATTCCATGAATGTATGATGATATCCACGGCAGCGCTGTCCCACCGATTCCATACTAATGCTGGAGTCTGTCGAGAAGAAGGTTGTGATCCAGTAGCACAAGGGCTTTTATGTTGCCATGATAAACTGCACGGCGAATGTCATTGATGACTCTTAGCAAGGCTGTTTCAGTACTATGGAACTTGCGGTAAGCTGACTGGAACTGTTTCAAGAAGAGAATTATTTGACATTTGAGAGGAACATGAAAAGCCCTTTGGGTGATTTTAGACAGGAATGTCAGGTTTGAGACGGGTCTGACGTTTTTCAAGTTTGATGGATCCAGGTTGTCCTTCTTGAGGAGAGGCTTGACAAGAGCTGTTATGAAAATCTCTGGAAATTATCCAAATTCAAGACTCTTGTTCACGATGCTTGTGATACATGGAAGAAGTACATCCAAGTGCTTAAGAACAATCTTGGTTGGCACCGGGCCCAAGGCACAGGTTGTGGGCTTTGATGAACTAATAACCTCACGTATCTCTGAGTTCGTGAATAAAGCGAGATCAGTCAGGGGATGCACACTGTACTGATCGCTGTTATACATGACGTCTGGTGACACTGTGATATCATCAGAGAGGTTTGGTAGTATCATGTTAACTTTGTCAAGGAAGAAGTTACTGAAGGAGTCATCTTAGATGTAGAAGGTGAAAGTTTGGATTAAATCTTCTTGCCTTGTAGTTTGTTTATGAAGGTAAATGATCTTTTGGGGTTTTCATGGATATTGGAGAGCTGCTGGAGACAGCAGTCCTTCTTTCAGTTACGAATAACAGTTGTGGTGGCATTCTGAGCCTGCTTATAAAGTTGACGGTATATTTCGAGATGATTTTTCCGCCATTTGCGCTTGGCTTGTCGACGTGCGGCCTTGGCTTCCTGAACATGTTGAGAGTATCAGGGTGTATTTGTACGCACTTTTTTTCACCACAGGTGGGGCATGCTTATCGAGCAGTGTGGAGAGGGTGTCATGATAGAGTTGAGCATGATCAGTCACATCAGTTGGGGGGTCACATAGCAATGCAGACTCCATCAGATCCAGTTGAAGCTCACTGTAATCAATATTTCTGAGGTTTCGACATGTAAAAGTGTCTTCTTTCTTCTAAGGTCTACTTTCGTTTAATGTAATGAAAACTACAAAGTTGTCAGACATGTGTTTGTCTTCGACAGAAACATTGTTTATGGTTCCATTGTCCTCGTGAGATATAATCCTGTTTTCTGCCACCTGGTTTGACTCTCTTTGTTTTTCTCGTGTTCGGGCAACTAGGCCCATTTACACCTTGCCCATCATAAAGGTTTGCTAAGTTTCTAAAATTTGATATAACTAAGAATTTCATTCTGAACTTCATGGCGTACGATATATCTTGAACATAATGGTCCAGCCCATGAGAGGTCAATATTGAGAGCTGTAAGAGATTCCACCATTGCCTCAAGTCTATTTACATTTTTTAGGAAAGCAGTAAAAACTGCACCTCGTTATCTAACCAACATGCCGATGAAGGTTACGGGTGTTAACATGATCAATAACAAGATTTTTGTGGTATATTAGGCGTCCGTAAAACATTCGGTTATTTGCGACTGTACAGATAATGAGTATATTTACAATGTGGCCATTCCATCTTCACATTTGTTATTTTATGTACAGTATACCCTGGTTATAATGCCACCATTTGTCCAGGAGAAAATATGGCATATATCCAGGGTGGCATTATAACCAGGTAGGCAGTTAGAGGCCCTATGCAATCAACAAGGTGATTGAGCTGATGTCTCCTGTAATGAACCTTGAATGACTGGATAATCCAAGCATCTTGGGGCTGCAGGTGACTTGTTGTTGTAGGTGGCAGGGAGTGTATTGTCACATGTGTTACATTACAAAATTACTTAAAGCATTAATGAGTTTGATCAATTAATTTGATTCATGTCAATTAACCAATTAAGGTATGTATACTACATGCAGCCAGTGTAATTGGCATTATAACCAGGGAAAAATTACTTTTGTTTCAAAATCCATTGGCATATGGCATTATATCCAGTTTGGCATTATAACCAGTGTGTTATATAGGCCGGAAATCCGTTCTGGCAAAAACATGGCATTATATCCAGGGTGGCATTATAACCAGGGTGCACTGTATATCATGTGCCACTTTATGTGTGCATAACACTGCTCATTGGCAAATGGCATTATAAAATGACCACACAACTTCGACAAACATTCGAATTCTAGACAATAGTTCAATGTTCACGAAGGACAAAGCTCTCTTTACAGCTTTGACATATATTATACACCAAAACCAGTCGAAATTGTATTCTTTCAGATTCATTGTCTTGTCTTCATGCACTTGCAAGTGTCGCCCCGAATCACCTAATAGTTCTCGACACTTTAGAACATTACAACTCTTTTTCTACTAGCCAAAGTGACCTGCTTGAAGCCATGTAGGCACGGCACGTAACACAAAAAATGATGCTGTAGATAAAATTACTGAGGTTTCAAGCCAACTATCAAAGGTTCTACGGGGGTATCAACCGCCTCCGTGGTGTAGTGGTTAGAGCGTCCGCCCGGAGAAGGTCGTCCGATCCCCGACCGCGTCATACCAAAAGACGTTAACATATGATTTGTCATACCTGCCTGGCGCTCGGCAGGACTGGTCGGCTCTGAGTGAGTATAATGTGTCTGAGTTATTCATGCTTCACTGTGGCATGGTATCTCAGTGGGCTACTATAAAACGTTGGGCTAGTAAACGCACATTGCACGTCAAATATTCTCAAGCACGAAGTTAAAACCCAATTTCACCTCACCTCACCTCTACAGGGTATCGTACGTTAAACGGTGTGACACGTAGGGGTGAATGAGTGAGTATAGTGTCAGCAATATTCCAACAATATCACGGCTGGGTACACAAGAAATGGGCTTCACACATTGCAGAACTCAGAACATTTTAACTACTGGGCTACTCCAAGTTGGTAAAGTATGAACATCATGAATTTGAACCAATATCAGATCCTGACTACTTGGATTGTCAGTCAAGACAGGATGAGTAATTTGGCCATGATGTGTTTGGCACAATCAGTTTCCTCGCGAATATCTGAATAAAACACATGATTGGTTTGGTTTGGTTTGTTTTTAACGCTGCACTCAGCAGTATCCCATCTATATAATTGCGGTCTATAAAATATAGAGCCTGGTCCAGACAATCCAGTGATAAACAGCAGGATCATCGATCTGTGCAATTGGGATTCGATGAGACGTGCCAACCAAGTCAGCAAGCCTGAACACGCGATCCCGTTATTCGCCTTTTACGACAAGCATGGGTTTCTGAAGACCAATTCTAATCCGGATCTTCACGGGTCTCAAAAGCTTGAGTATGCTGAGTATCTATTGTGAGGAATAGGGCCACCTTAGTTTGCATTTTGCATGACTGTGTGAACATTGCAACTGAAGGGGATTCACTTTATCAAGCTATAAACCCACAAGATCATGAAGATGTGTTTACTCGTGTCGGCTGGCATCTCATAGTAAGATGAACCGGGTTAGAATTTGGCTTCAGCAACCCCATTCTCTTACCACAGAGGTTACTTGTCATATCATCCTACGAACCTCTGTTCTAATACGGCCATATGTTCTGGTTCTCGTAAAATCCCCTAGCGGCAAAAATCGCAAGACGAATTATCTCCCTTCTTTCTATCCAATCAGAACACGTGTTACATCGACTTAGAACCAACTTGACTAAGTCAAGCAAAATGGGGCCACAAATATCCCTCTTCTCTGAAAGGGACTTGTGTTGATGTGACACACAAGACATTTAATGGCAAGCTTGTCCATTATCAACGATGGAGACGCCATTGATCCGCCATTACATAACTGAGTTCTGTCTAGAAGAAACGTTTGCGCATCGCGCAGGGGAAGAGCTTCTAGTTTTCCCGAAGCATATGGAAATTACCGAGGCCTTGCGGATGATCACTCGCACCATGAAATGGCCCTATTAGAACAGACGTTCGTTGGAAGATACGGCAAGAAACCTCTGTGGGAAGAGAATGCAGCAACCCATGTTTGTCATGCAAACAAATCGGGTGGTCAAGCTCGCTGACTTCGTTGACACATGTCGTTGTATCCCAACTGCGTAGATCGATGCTCATGCTATTGATAAGATAATGTTAGAAAATTGGGTTTACATCATGAACAGTTCTCCAGTTTTTACATTCTTAAATCAGCTATAAATATTGTGAATGCTGATAAAACCATCAGGACATAAATACATCAATTTAATAAAAAAACATTGGTATTGACTAGAAATTCTGTATTGCACATTTGGAAGACATATAAAGTTATTCATTGAATTTGTCATTGATACACCGAATACTAACCGGAACAAATCAGTGGCGAACCCTGTTCGTTCTAAAAGTAGGCATTCACAGTCTGCGTCCAGGAGATAGTGATGAACATTCCGAAAAAGGTATGTGAGAAGGATCACTTAAAATTTTGTTTGGAAATTGCTGCTCATAATAACTGCCGATACTTTCGATAGGAAGCCCACTAATTTAAGACGCAGTTTTAACGATTTTGGAGAGTTTCTTTTTATTCTGAACACACAGGTTCTCGAACCAACTTAAAAAAAATGATCACCTGATTGTCTGGTCCAATTTACTTGAACGAAATTGGTCTGTATCATGAACTGTGAATGTGAATGTGCTTAAACTTCTTGCTTGTTTTGAAATTTGTTTTTGGCCCATGTTATAACAATTTAGTATAGCCCATATTAATTAATATATCAATTAATATTTTCAAGACTCACACCTATATCTAGAATTGTGCGTTCGTGCTAGTCAACATGTTTATGCATTTGTTCGAAATGTCGAGTTTTTCTCTCCGTTATTCTTTTCATAACTTCAGTTACCTTGTCTCCATTCCATCTCGATTTACTGTTCGATTTTTTCTCTCTGTTTCAAGTTGATATTTTTTCCTGACAGATTATTTTTTCTCGGGATTTCTTTTTCTCTCAAAACTCGAAACCACAATATGGAAATTACGAGAAAAATGGATTTTTCTTCATCGTCGAGCACGTCTCAATGCACGTTGCGATTAACTAAAACATTTGTCCATTTAGTCACTTGCTCACTTAAGAAATCAGCAAAGATGATTTCCGTTAAATATCACCAACACAATGATCTGTCTGTTTCCCAAACCCCCGTACGTCATCAAATTTGCGTATTGAAAGGTTTCGAAACCGATATCTTAACGGGACCTTATCTGCCACTCACGTTATGATCCACTTTCGTGGTCTCTGATACTCGTCTCGTACTTGATACTCTTGGAACGTTAACAGAAGCTGCCACAAGCTCGATATCTGTCTAGCCCGTTCTTCCTGGAAATGAAGATGATCATACAAGGTAGTTTCACGACCCTCTTCCTTGCATTAACCGCCGTCACAGCAACAGGTGTTCTTGTGTCTTTTAAGAACATTGGCATCAAATTATGCCAGGAAAAATGTTTTGAGCATTGTAAATACCTCAGTATTGAATACAGCATTGAATCGTTAACCTGTCGCCTATTAGATGTGGAAGCAAAGAGTCCAGAAGAAGGATATATTGTTCGACGTAAACGTGAGCCAGATGCAAGTAGTTTGGTAAGTATTCACATTGTAAAAGTTAGGTATCTGTGAAATGATTTTTTTCTCTTCATTCAAATGGTAGATTTTTAAAATCAATTAGATACATTACCCGTAAATTCAACCATGTTTTCTTGAAATATGAACAGCGCGCACTGTTATTGAGTGGGGTTCTTTGTTCGAGTTAAATATCTTGATATGTATTTCAATATTAAAGCAGTTACAGGCTTCTTCAATAAAGTTAATTCTCATTTAATTCTTTGTTTGTCTTGATACATAAGATATGTATTGTACTTAGCAGGGAATTCTTATTTGTTTGACTGACTTGAGTACATAACTTTGCTTGTTAGTGACCCTATAAGGGGTTGAATAAGCGTTAAATAATTGTCCCCTTGAATGTATGTTCTTTTGATTAATGACAAAATCCTACACAAATCGCCAAAAATTAAATGCCCATAAATCCAGCTAGTGTCCATGAAGGTAGCAAATGTACTGTAAATACCCATGGTTCCTAGTATGGTTGATAGTAATCTACAGCCCGTATTTATATTGAATTGTTCTGATAGGAATACAATGTTAGAGATGGAAATTAGTTTTTGTCACGATATGGTTGAAGTACTACAGATTTGACTTACAATTTTAACTCACTTACTCGTGTTCAATATCTACCTGAAACCACAAAGGCTAGAAGTTGATTTGTTTCATATCATTATACTTTTCTGTCGTAAATGACATTTCCATGGGCATCTTACCAAAATATATTGAACCCTATAAAGTTTAGTTCTTCACCGCAGGGCACTAATGTGACTTCATACAATGATTGTGACGCAGAACATATTAAATGACTTTCAGCCCAAGCAAAGAGAAATTTAAACAGCGCTCCTGTAGTTGACTTCTCGTGCGCTTTCTGCCCAAAGTCGTTCCTGTTAAAAGGTGTCCAATATTAATTGTCGTAAGAAGCAACTAACGGGATCTGGTGGTCAGACTCGTAATCGTATCCCAATTGCTTAGGTCGATGCTCATGATGTTGATCACTGGACTGTCTGGTCCAGAGTTTTGTTTACAGATAACCCGTCATATAGCTGCAATGTTGCTTACTGCGGCGTTAAACAACAAACAAACAAATTTACAAATATTCGGGTACTGTCTTAAGATTCAAAACTCTCCTGGAAGGAAAACACTGAGAAAATTTATAAGAAGCAACAGCAACGCTTGCACTTTTGTGGAAGTTAAAACATTTTAAAATGTCTATTCAGAATAAAATCAAACTGTCAAAAATGGTAAACACTGCGTCTAAAATTATAAGGCTTCTTATCGAAATTATCGGCAATGATTATGAGCAGCAAATTTCTAAAAAAGCAAACAAAATTTTAAGTGGTCCTACTCACTTACTTTTTTCGGAATATTCATCACTACCTCCTGGACACCTCTGAGAATGCAAACCGTTAGAACTAACAGGGTTCGCCACTCATTTGTTTCAATTAGTATTTGATGTTTAAATAACAAATTCAATGAATGACTTTGTATGTCTATTTTCAATGTAGAAATTCTAGTCAATATAAATGTTTTGTGTATTTAATTGATGTATTTATATCCTAATTATATTATACAAATAGATTATCAAAACACATTCTCTGTTGGACCGGCGGCGTCAACCCAATGTGCGTTGACGTCGCGCATACAACACAAATAATAAAAATTGTTGTGGGTTAATGGTCATGAGCGTGGCAGTTCTTGGAGGGGCCCTAACTTAATAACTATGGAAGAGGAGTTAAAACGGGCGACTACGGAGTAGACACCAGCAGCAGGATAGAGCATTGGCAAACGAAGTTGCAGCAGCAGCAAAATGATAGGTAAAGATATACGTCCGCTGAGAAGCAGGAATTTATTTATATGCCAAAATAGTCCCCACCACTGATAAGTGGAGGGAAAATAAGATCCAACTGAAAAGTAGGACCCCTAAATTTAGAACATTGTTATAATATGTTTAAGCCTCCAAGAATCCCGCCTAAGCACGCACGTGCCGAGCCACACAAATGACCATTAACTCACCCGGTTGTTTCCCACCATAGCTTGCCTTAACAAGGTACCTGTGTTTAAGGGGATTTCACAGCAGCCAGCACAGCACAATTAATGTTTTCGACAAAAACTTGCAGCCCACGCGGGGAAAGGTGGACGCCGTCCCATGGAAACATGGAACTGTCAGCACTTTCAATGTCATGCCTTATTTGCACTCCCCCAGCTCCCTCACCCGGTTCCCAACCCGCCTGTTGAGGGTCTTGCGGGCCCCCTCGATGGCCGAAAACGAGGCGGCACCGCTCCAGTGGCGACGGGGTAGCATGTTGGACCATAAGATCCTCGTGTTGGGCAGCAGTAGCTGCACCCGCAGCAGCGACTCCAAGATGTCGAGGTACAGCAGGCTGGTCTTGGTCTGTACCATATCATTAGAGCCGAGGTGGATTACGAGCACCGCGGGATGGGGTCGAACGACGCATTCCCTCTCGATGATTGGGACCAGTTCCCTCCATCTCATCCCCCCTCGAACGAACCACGTACCACGTCGAAGCGCCCCAGACGAACGTTGAGCTCTGGCCATATAGGATGACCCAATCAGCCACACTGAAAAGAGTGAGACAAGTGAAAGGAAATATATCTGTCAGATTGTGCTACATGATTACTGGCAAACGAATGTAGGATTCATATGCATCGGACCCCCATCTACCATATTTTTTAATTATGTGTGGGCTAACGCCGTTTGCTGCAGCCCCAATCCTAAAAGAATGGGAAGAAAACGCTGAAGTGTCTACATCACTGTGCGCTAATGCTTTTTTGACCACGGCCTGGAACTGATATCTTGTGAGAGGGGAGTGGTCAAAGTGGATAAAGGCTTGCTGTGGACCACTTGGGCGAATGTTAAGATAAGAATGGACAGCTGTCACGGGACACAAGGGGTTGGAGGGGATGGAGGAAATGGCAACAAGCACGCCTTTGTTCAGCCTATCAGTCTTGGAGCGTCTCAAAGTAAATTGTACTCGCCCGGCAGATTTGTCCAGCTTCACGTCATTGGTGGCAATGCCTGGCTGATCAACCGAGGTCTGTACGAGCTCCCCCCACCCTGAAAAATCCAAAGAATGCGGCACAGAAAACAGCTTTGAAAAGACATTGCTCATATACGTTGCTGCACACCGCTGGAAGATTACGGATTATTAACTTTAACAAATCAACAGTTATTAGTTTACGTGTGTCACGTCGCGACTGGTCACGTGACATGCCAGCAAGTAACTTAGAAACCAAGAAGTGATCGGTGCAATCCTGCCACCCATTTAACTTATGAAAGGATGATAGTGCAGAGATGTATGTTTTAGCTGTACTGCTGCAGTAATGGTTAACCGACAGATACGAAATGAAATGCACAACCTGATCAATCGGGGCCGGCCAAAGTGGTGACAGCTCATGGGCTCGTCTGAAGGTGTGGAACGTCTGCAAGCTCGTGTGGTATGTCGACCAGGTGTTCGACGACATGGACTTGTGTAGCAGTCGCTGGACCTCCCGATCTAGAGGTCCCAGATCCCGTCCGGTAGGGGTGTTGGTGTCCCGGTCCGCTGCTGGCGCACATTTGCGGAACTGGTCCCACTGAAATCTCGACAGAGAGTCAGCTATAACATTGTCATGGGTACTAGTGTATACAGCTTTGAATGTGATATTGTACTGCAAGCAATATAGAACGAAGCGTCTCACAAGAGACATAGTACGAGGGACGCGACAAGACTGCTTATTGATGATATGAACCACCGCTTGATTGTCGCAATTAAACAGAATTCGTCTGTTGGCCAAAGACTCGCCCCAAATTTGGACAGACAATACAATAGGGACAAATTCCAACAGCGTCATATCCCTCGTCACGCCCTCCCGCACCCATTGCTGTGGCCAACGCCCACATGTCCATTTGCCCTGGTTGTAAGCACCAAAACCTGCACCGCCTGCTGCGTCAGTAAAGAGCTGAATGACTGTGTTTGACGTCCACGCAGGACTCTGAAAAACTGATATGCCATTAAAATGTTCTAGAAATTGTAACCACAATACCAAGTCATCCTTGATGCCCTTTGTGAGCCGACATCTGTGAAATGGCGACTTTAACTTGCACATCTCGTCGATGAGACGTCGACAAAATGCCCGTCCCATGGGAATGGCACGACATATGAAATTGAGTTTACCCACAAGAGACTGGAGTTCGCGTTTGGTTACCTTCCTACGATCAGCACTCAGCCACCCTCTGATCTGCGCGGTCGTCATAACAATTTTGTCTTGTGGGATTCGAACGTGCCCGGCAACTGTGTCTAGCTCAAGGCCCAGGAAAGTAATTTTTGTTGTAGGTTGAACAGTTTCCTCAGGTGCCACTGGGACATTGAAGTGATTCAGTACACGCATACAAGATTGTAAATTATAATCACAGTCACTGGTACCGGCAACGCCCCCTGTGAGGAAGTCATCCAGGTAATGCATTAACTGCTTATTTGGGAGACTGCGGGGAATGCACCATTGCAAAAACGTGCTGAATCTTTCGAAAATAGCGCATGAAATAGAGCATCCGAATGGTAAACATTTATCAAAATAGTACTTGCCGTTAAACTGAATGCCGAGCAACTCGAAGTCATGGGGATGGACTGGTATGATGCGGAACGCTGATTTGATGTCAAACTTTGCAAGGAGGGCGCCCGCTCCCAACTGTTGTACCATCTCCACAGCTTCGTCAAAGCGTGAATATGAAACAGAACAGTCTTGTTGGTTAATGTCATCATGAATAGAGTCACCCTGCGGATATGATAAATGGTGAATCAAACGACAATTATCAGAGAGCTTACTGACCGACCCACCGTCTATTTTCTTCGGAACAAGTCCGATTCGTGATACTTGTAATGCAGGAAGCGGTGGATCATCAAAAGGACCAGTCATTCTACCTAGGGTGACCTCTTTGTTCAGCTTTTCAACAACAACCTCCGCACCCACAGCATCTGTCGCTGATGACAGATTTTTTGACATTCTGAAGACGCGGGTACCCTGAAACTTAAGCTTAAAACCGTACAGAAAGCCATAATACAATGAGTGTGCATCCGAAGTGTTAACGAGTGAAGAGACTCCAACATGTTACTTACGCTGACCGGAGTTGGTGCTCGAGACATTTCGTCTATACTGCTGGGGTGTATTTGCACCGGTGGCAGCTGACGCTCCGACGGACGCATGGGGACGAAAACAGCTCTGGATGTTGTGACTAGACTCTCCACAGTTTCCGCACTTGTGTGGGTATTTACAGGATTGACGTTGAAAGTTCCCCTTGTTGAAGTCCCAACAAATATTAAATGGTAATTAGCGATGATTATTTTTGAGACACTTACCCCAGTATTGGTACGTGGCTTGATCTGTTGGGGTGTCAGCATGTGCTGCAACCAGAGCTCACCGTCGACACGTCCCCACTGACGAGTGGGATCCCTTGCCATTCTGTGACGGAATTGTTGATCATACACCCTCCATCCATCTCCGCCGAAGCGCCAGGGAGCATTGCGTATGGATTCAGAGAATGACAACATTCCCTGTAACACACTAGGTGAAAAATGTTTTGACATGTAAATCGACATAAAAATATGAAATGCCGATGTCCACGCACCAAGAGTGATTGGCTTACCCTGCGATTGCTGGCGGGTGACGAGAGAGACACTACCGTCTCTATCAGCGATCAGATCCATTTTCGCTTGGTTATCGATACCCGAATTCACATTAGGAAGTAAGGTTGAAAGATCAACGTACTCACCGTTGTAGATTTTGTCACGGGTGGCCTGCTTCACGTGAGCACCAATTTCCTGAGCGTCATACGTTAATGGCGATGGGGCGGAAGAGGGAACTGAAATGTCAGACACGACGGGGAGGGAGACAACCGGGTTCTGAAGATTACCTTGGTTTGAAAGCAATTTTAGAATTGCTTCAAGCTGTCCCGAAATACTGGGAATTGCTCTTGGCGCTGGGGATGTGAAATCGGAAATTTCAACCGATGCAGATGGGGGCGATGGATTAATATAATTATTGCAGGACTCACCATTCTCAGAACTGCTCTTTATGTTATCTCTCTTATCTTTGTACCTAAGTGCAAATAATAAGATTCCATTTCCTCAATCAAACGTTCGGCAACATAAAAAATGACATGTATAATCAAACATAGCACTTTCGTTACACGTTTCCAAATTGTTCTCCACATTGTACATTAAAATATATACCTCGTTTTGGAGGTTTGGAGGTTTGTATTTTCTCAGGTAACTTTCCTGTAGGGTCATTTACAATATCCCTGGGACATTCTATACAATACTCCATACTTGGCCCTGAAAGTAGATTTTCACGAAATGAAAGGTTTCTTTCTCGATAAAGACAGTCAAGCAGAGACAGTGGTTTTATTTCTTTCAATGACATTTTAAGAAATATTGAAATTGAAGACGACTGTCGGCTTCGTCGTCGATTTCGTTGATCGCACGTCGTTTCCTGAATCGGCAGTCGTCTTTTCTGTATCCGTAGCTGCCATAGTTTTGATTTCACTCAAACTGTTTGGTGCTGAGGTAAGGATATCAGACAAAGTCGACTTCTGCACATCTGAAGGACGTTTGTATGACCGGACGGCTTCACTTTTGTGACCTGTAAAGAAAAAGCCAAAACCAATATTCAAATTTCCATAATATAAAAAAATATCTGAAACCACACGACACAGAGTAGTTACCTTACGTCTCAGAAAAAAGTGGTGAAGAAGTGATGACCATGCTCTTTGATAAACATCGGTATGTGAAACAACATAATGGATTCTAAGTACATTTAAACATTTCACACATTATTTAATCTAGAGTGTGATATTACATAGGCTACAAAGCTTAAGTCTATTTAGTCAACGTGATTTTCGTTAGAATTTCAATATTTTATGCTTTATGATGACTAATGTCATAAATTAATGCTCACCCGTCATTTCGCAAATCATTTGTTCATCAACATATAGTTTCCGTCAAGCACAGCTTCGGAAGATCCAAGTTGTATTTCATAGCTCTTTGACGTCTCTCCTCTTGCCATCTTGAAAACACTGCAACGGCCCAGTCGTTCTTATACTTAGTTGATATGGGAACACAAATTTGAAGTTCCTTATCGATGTCATTACTGTCCATTGGTTCGCCGAATCTAAACTCAAAGTCACCATCACTGTCAACGGTGTTTTCAAAATTTACTACACAAGACTGTGTGAAAAAATATCATCTCCTTCCTCTCTCTCCATGTTTCTTGTAGTAAACTGCAGTTGACAGACGACCAGCAAGCGCGCGCACACATTTAGCCGCGACATTTTCAACGTGAAGAACATGCTGTTATGTACACAACTAGCGGGTGAATGGCTGCGTTAGTGCGATACTTTTTCAGTGTTCACGTTTCATCGGTATGCCATCGTCCATTTCATAGAAAATATATTGCATGATTTATGACCGATTTTGATAAATGTGTAGTCTTTTCTTTCGATATATATGACAGATATAACACTCTCCCTCGGTTTTGGTTGAAAGTGTAAACATTCGGGTCCGGTTCTCCCTCGCCCTCATGATTACATTTTCAACCAAAACCTCGGGATCGTGTTATAGCCTTTACTTAAAACTTCAGATGTCTAAAGGATCCCTTTCCAGTAAGGCTTGTATGAAGGATGGGCGATGTTTGGTGACTAGATCTGGAAAAGAAACCTGTGTCAAAGATAATCGTTACCTTGGCACAGAAGAACTTAATAGACAATGTGAGTAGAACAATCTTATTCATAGTATATTTTTACAAGAAGCATTTAATTATAACCATGATAGACTCATAGTTTTGTCACTTGTGGTTCTTGGCTCACATTTTCTAAAGGTAGGGGCCATCTTGCCCCTTCCTGGAAATCTTGGTTGCAGCACTGTAATGTAATATGTGTTACTATTTCGGAGGTTAGAAAAGATCCAGGTTAGAATTGGTCTTCTGTAACCCGTGCTTGTTGCAAGAGGCGACGAACAGAATCGGGTGGCCGGGCAAGCGGACTTGGTTCGTTATGTACAGGACCGTACATTTTATCATCTTATAGATGGTGTTCCTCAATAGGTTTTGAAACACAAGGCGTCTTTTATTTTATGAAAACCTTTGTCACTTTAGCAGAAGATATCATCGATGTGATCCCATGCGCCTGTATCAAAATGCTTAAAATGATCTGTTACAGCAGCAGAGAATCCCACTCAGGAATCCGAAAAAACCCAAAAGAAATTACTCCAGGCTGTCAAATCCGGGAATCTGTGGTCTGTCAAAAATATTTTGGATTCGGGGTTGGCAGATATCAACGCCAAAAGCCGGGACGGAAAGACACCAATTTTAATAGCAGCAGGATCTGGAAAGAGGCGGGTATTTGAATTACTAATGACCAATGGAGCAGATATGTGTGCAGTACATAAGAGTTTAGGCACCATACTACATTTTGCCATTAATGGAGGAAATTTCGATATACTGAAACTTATCGTACGGGCCCACAAAGTCGATATCAACCGTGGAAATGGCATTGGAGTGACGCCTTTGGAGTGGGCGCGTTGTAAGCACATGAAACGAATGGTTGCCTTTCTTAAGCATAACGGAGGTAAGTTCCATTAAAAAAAAGGATTCTATGACTTGTTTTTAAGTAGTATTTAGAAGCTAGTATAATGAAGAGGATACTTTTGATGGATAGACAACTTCTTCATTGCTACAGATGCGACGTTTTGGTGTAGATACGAACACAATTGTCAGGCAAATAACACACAACATGATGTACAAGGTGGATATATACACGAATGGTATTTGAGTTTATACAATTGAAGAGGTTGATGTACAGTTTGTTGACATTACTGAATGTATGTTTTCATTCATTATGTTTGCGCCTCCAACCAATAACCATAAATGGGAATCTTAAACGTTGTGTGTGCGAATGGTCAGCCGGAAACGGAAAGGGTATTTCTGTGTTACACATTTACGTATTCGGAAAGAGCAAAGAGCTAAGAATGTCGTAAGAGAGTTTTCACGAAACAAACACGATCGGGCGCAATAGCTGAACCTTTAACATTGACACCAGTGCCATTTTGTACATGTATGCATGCAGCTGCCCGACATTTGAGTCAGTGTAATTTGGTTCCTCTGTGTCTGCATTTTCTGCACACACACAGAACAAGTAATTCATGACATTACGCTCAGCAGTGCACTATGTAGGGATTTTACTAAATCTCCTCAAAGCATTTGCTTGGAAAGGCCCATAATTTGATTTTCAGACAGTGGTAAATCTGCTATTATAATATTAGTCCTTGTAAGGACAATTTCAAAGTATTTATCCGCCGCAACGTGGAACGGGGCACTATGTATTCAGCAGCGTCCGTCCGTCCGTCCGTACGTACGTACGTCCCGATTCTTGTTACCCAATGTCTTCAAATTTGGTGTCAGCCTACATTGGGAGATTACGCAGACACCAGTTGCTTTACGTGACCTTGACCTTATTTTCAAGGTCACCACGACACCTTGACCACTTTTCCAACTCTTGTTCACGCGATATCTCATGATCTGTTGTACCCAATGTCTTCACGTTTGGTGTCAGCCTACATTGGGGGATTACGCAGACACCAGTCGTTTTCCGTGACCTTGACCCTATTTTCAAGGTCACCACGACACTTTGACCACTTTTCCAACTCTTGTTTACGCGATATCTCATGAACTGTTGTATCCAATGACTTCACCTGATTGGCTTTGAAGCCAAGAAAATTAAGGTGAATAATTGTGAACTATTGTGATTGGTCTGATTTACTTGAATACTGACCCTGATCGTGCACACTAATAGTGACAGTGGGTAGAATACTACCTCTGATCGTGCACACTAATAGTGACAGTGGGTAGAACAGTAATACTACCATGATCGTGCACACTAATAGTGACAGTGGGTAGAATACTACCATGATCGTGCACACTAATAGTGACAGTGGGTAGAATACTACCCTGATCGTGCACACTAATAGTGACAGTGGGTAGAATACTACCCTGATCGTGCACACTAATAGTGACAGTGGGTAGAATACTACCATGATCGTGCACACTAATAGTGACAGTGGGTAGAATACTACCATGATCGTGCACACTAATAGTGATAGTGACAGTGGGTAGAATACTACCATGATCGTGCACACTAATAGTGACAGTGGGTAGAATACTACCCTGATCGTGCACACTAATAGTGACAGTGGATAGAATACTACCATGATCGTGCACACTAATAGACAGTGACAGTGGGTGCACACTAATGGAATACTACCATGATCGTGCACACTAATAGTGACAGTGGGTAGAATACTACCCTGATCGTGCACACTACCTGAGTGACAGTGGGTAGAATACTACCATGATCGTGCACACTAATAGTGACAGTGGGTAGAATACTACCCTGATCGTGCACACTAATAGTGACAGTGGGTAGAATACTACCCTGATCGTGCACACTAATAGTGACAGTGGGTAGAATACTACCATGATCGTGCACACTAATAGTGACAGTGGGTAGAATACTACCATGATCGTGCACACTAATAGTGATAGTGGATAGAATACTACCATGATCGTGCACACTAATAGTGACAGTGGGTAGAATACTACCATGATCGTGCACACTAATAGTGACAGTGGGTAGAATACTACCATGATCGTGCACACTAATAGTGACAGTGGGTAGAATACTACCATGATCGTGCACATCACACTAATAGTGACAGTGGGTAGAATACTACCATGATCGTGCACACTAATAGTGACAGTGGGTAGAATACTACCATGATCGTGCACACTAATAGTGACAGTGGGTAGAATACTACCCTGATCGTGCACACTAATAGTGACAGTGGATAGAATACTACCCTGATCGTGCACACTAATAGTGACAGTGGGTAGAATACTACCATGATCGTGCACACTAATAGTGACAGTGGATAGAATACTACCCTGATCGTGCACACTAATAGTGACAGTGGGTAGAATACTACCATGATCGTGCACACTAATAGTGACAGTGGGTAGAATACTACCCTGATCGTGCACACTAATAGTGACAGTGGGTAGAATACTACCCTGATCGTGCACACTAATAGTGACAGTGGACAGTGGATAGAATACTACCATGATCGTGCACACTAATAGTGACAGTGGGTAGAATACTACCATGATCGTGCACACTAATAGTGACAGTGGGTAGAATACTACCATGATCGTGCACACTAATAGTGACAGTGGGTAGAATACTACCATGATCGTGCACACTAATAGTGACAGTGGGTAGAATACTACCATGATCGTGCACACTAATAGTGACAGTGGGTAGAATACTACCCTGATCGTGCACACTAATAGTGACAGTGGGTAGAATACTACCATGATCGTGCACACTAATAGTGACAGTGGGTAGAATACTACCATGATCGTGCACACTAATAGTGACAGTGGGTAGAATACTACCACGATCGTGTGCACACTAATAGTGACAGTGGGTAGAATACTACCATGATCGTGACACACTAATCGTGCACACAGTGACAGTGGGTAGAATACTACCCTGATCGTGCACACTAATAGTGACAGTGGGTAGAATACTACCATGATCGTGCACACTAATAGTGACAGTGGGTAGAATACTACCATGATCGTACACACTAATAGTGACAGTGGGTAGAATACTACCCTGATCGTGCACACTAATAGTGACAGTGGGTAGAATACTACCATGATCGTGCACACTAATAGTGACAGTGGGTAGAATACTACCATGATCGTGCACACTAATAGTGACAGTGGGTAGAATACTACCATGATCGTGCACACTAATAGTGACAGTGGGTAGAATACTACCATGATCGTGCACACTAATAGTGACAGTCGCTGACACATCTTATCCCAATTGCTTAGGTCGATGCTCATGATGTTGATCACTGGAATCTCTGGCCCAGACTTGAATATTTACAGACAACCCGTCATATAGCTGCAATATTGCTTAGTACGGCGTTTAACAACAAACAAACAAATTTACAAATATTTGGGTACTGTCTTAAGATTCAAAACTCTCCTGGAAGGAAAACACTGACTAATTTATAAGAAGCAACAGCAACGCTTGCAACTTTTGTGAAAGTTAAAACATTTTAAAATGTCTATTCAGAATAAAGTCAAACTGTCAAAAATGGTAAATACTGCGTCTAAAATTATAGGGCTTCTTATCGAAATTATCGGCAATGATTATGAGCAGCAAATATCTAAACAAGCAAACAAAATTTTAAGTGGTCCTACTCACATACTTTTTTCGGAATATTCATCACTACCTCCTGGACACACTCTGAGAATGCAAACCGTTAGAACTAACAGGGTTCGCCACTCATTTGTTTCAATTAGTATTAGATGTTTAAAATAACAAATTCAATGAATGACTTTGTATGTCTATTTTCAATGTAGAAATTCTAGTCAATATAAATGTTTTGTGTATTTAATTGATGTATTTATATCCTAATTATATTATACAAATAGATTAGTGTTAGAATTATCATTTGTAATGTTATATATAGCTTCTTTATGAATTAAAAACTGGAGAACTATACATGATGCAAAACAAATTTCCCTTGTGATAATACAGAAAGTATCTGCTCTTTATGTTATCTCTCTTATCTTAGTACCTAAGTGCAAATAATATGATTCCATTTCCTGAATGAAAAGTTCGGCAACATAAAAAATGACATGTATAATCAAACATAAGCACGTTCTTTACACGTTTCCAAATTGTTCTCCACATTGTACATTAAAATATATACTTCAGATGTCTAAATGTTCCCGTTCCTGCAAGGCTTGTATGAAGGACGGGCGATGTTTGGTGACTAGATCTGGAAAAGAAACCTGTGTCAAAGGTAATTATTACCTTAGTAGAGTCAAGTAAAGTAGAACAATCTTATTCATAGTATTTTTTTACAAGAAGCATTTAATTAAAACCATGATAGACTCACAGTTTTGTCACCTGTGGTTCTTGGCCCACATTTTCTAAAGGTAGGGGCCATCTTGCCCCTTCTTGGAAATCTTGGTTGCAGCACCGTAATGTAAAATGTGTTACTATTTCGGAGGTAAGAAAAGATCCAGGTTAGAATTAGTCTTCTGTAACCCATGCTTGTTGCAAGAGGCGACGAACAGAATCGGGTGGCCCGGGCAAGCGGACTTGGTTCGTTATGCACAGGACCGTACAAATTATCTTCTTATAGATGGTGTTCCTCAATAGGTTTTGAAACACAAGGCGTCTTTTATTTTATGAAAACCTTTGTCACTTTAGCAAAAGATATCATCGATGTGATCCCATGCACCTGTATCAAAATGCTTAAAATGTTCTGTTACAGCAGCAGAGAACCCCACTCAGGAATCCGAAAAAGCCGGGAAAAAATTACTCCAGGCTGTCAAATCCGGCAGTCTGCAGTCTGTCAAAAATATTTTGGATTCGGGGTTGGCAGATATCAACGCCAAAAGCCGGGACGGAAAGACACCAATTTTAATAGCAGCAGGATCTGGAAAGAGGCGGGTATTTGAATTACTAATGACCAATGGAGCAGATATGTGTGCAGTAGATAAGAGTTTAGGCACCATACTACATTTTGCCGTTAATGGAGGAAATGTCGATATATTGAAACTTATCCTACGGGCCCACAGAGTCGATATCAACCGTGGAAATGGCTTACGAGTGACGCCTTTGGAGTGGGCGCGTTGTAGGCACAGGAAACAAATGGTTACCCTTCTTAAGCGTAACGGAGGTAAGTTCCATTAAAAAAAGGATTCTATGACTTGTTATGTAAGTGGTATTTAGAAGCTAGTATAATGAAGAGGAACACTTTTGATGGATAAACAACTTCTTCATTGCTACAGATGCGACGTTTTGGTGTAGATACGAACACAATTGTCAGGCAAATAACACACAACATGATGTACAAGGTGGATATATACACGAATGGTATTTGAGTTTATACAATTGAAGAGGTTGATGTACAGTTTGTTGACATTACTGAATGTATGTTTTCATTCATTATGTTTGCGCCTCCAACCAATAACCATAAATGGGTATCTTAAATGTTGTATGTGCGAATGGTCAGCCGGAAACGGAAAGGGTATTTCTGTGTTACACATTTACGTATTCGGAAAGAGCAAAGAGCTAAGAATGTCGTAAGAGAGTTTTCACGAAACAAACACGATCGGGCGCAATAGCTGAACCTTTAACATTGACACCAGTGCCATTTTGTACATGTATGCATGCATGCAGCTGCCCGACATTTAAGTCCGTGTAATTTGGTTCCTCTGTGTCTGCATTTTCTGCACACACACAGAACAAGTAATTCATGACATATCGCTCAGCCGTGCACTATGTAGGGATTTTACTAAATCTCCTCAAAGCTATTAGCTTGGAAAGACCCATAATTTGATTTTCAGACAGTGGTAAATCTGCTATTATAATATTAGTCCTTGTAAGGACAATTTCAAAGTATTTATTTGTTTATTTCCAACATGTGTTAAGCCTTTCACTGTCATATCTCAATGCATGCATGTAATGGTCCAGAAATGTATCCTTTCAATCCGAAATTGTAGAATACCATACTGCTATACTTATTATATGGTGGATAAACGTTTGTGTGTAATTATTATGTAGTGAATTAACGTTTGTGTGTGTAATTATTATGTAGTGAATTAACGTTTGTGTGTGTAATTATTTTATGGTGGATAAACGTTTGTGTGTAATTGTTGTGGTAAATTAACGTAGGTGTGTAATTATTATGTGGTGAATAAACGTTTGTGTAAATTTTAGTTTGTGTTGTTTTATGCAAGCTAATTCGCGATGACATTTAGCTAAGTGTTTGTTTCCTGTTTAAGGCCAACCAGCATTTTTCGATCTATTTAACGACGGTCAGTAACAATCGAGCCAATCCTGTGATTAACATCATGAGCATCGATCGAGATATTGGAGATGCTATGACATTCATCAACCAATTCAGCGAGCCTGGCGACCATTCACGTTAGTCGCCTCTTACGTCACACACGAGCCTGCGAGGACCTGACCTTCTGACCTGTATAACTTTACTCGCCAGAAACAATTAGCTGAATATATGTCATTCTCTGACCCGTGAAGATCCGTGATAGAATTGGCCTTCACCAATGCCTGTCGTAAGAGGCGACTAACGTCGATGCACTGAACTGGTACAAGTGTGCTTTATTACGTGTAAATCGTTTTGAATTGAAAGTGAAACCGTGTATTAACGTTTTTGATAAGTGAAAACACAGAATGTGTTTAAATTAGAGATTTATAGAAAACTCGATTTCCGCATTAAAAGTAAAGCGGGACAATTATTTGGATTAC
Source organism: Haliotis rubra (assembly GCF_003918875.1). Classification (NCBI taxonomy): domain Eukaryota; kingdom Metazoa; phylum Mollusca; class Gastropoda; order Lepetellida; family Haliotidae; genus Haliotis; species Haliotis rubra. The sequence continues at coordinate 1,085,412 of NW_025767723.1, forward strand.
CCACATGGTCACGTGGCTCCTTTTTTGCTACAGATATGTTCATTAGTCATTTGAAATTGCCAAAATACAAAGAGACAAAGTTCATTTTGAATAACCCAAGTGTATATTACAGAGAGAAATTTCACCTAACAGACAACGCATTACTCACATCGGAGTCCAGTTTTGGTCGAGAAATGAATCCATCTTTTTCATATTTGACAAATAGACCATGAAAAGACATATTTCAAGCAATTAATTTGGCCCGATGCTCCCTGGGTCAGTACAGACCACCGTGGAATCTGATGTTTTAAACCATCTTATTCCTTTGGAAATATTCTCCAAAAATAATTTTCATGTACAATGTTTAATGGTCTTAAATTTGGTATATATCCTTCATTTTAGTGTTTTCTTTGCCTTTAAGGTAGTCTATTGAATCTTGTGAAAGTCTTTGTATTGAAATGTTGTTCATCAATATTTTAATTTTTTAGTAAAACTGTTGACTGTTGACACCAGAGTACCACTGAATGTACACTTAATGGTTGTAGAAAAACAGTTCGTGATCATGAACTAAAGTACAGTGACACCTATCTAAACCGGCACCCACGGGACCGAAATAAAATGCCGGTTTCGACAGGGTGCCGGATTAGACAGTGACAGTCATTTTACAACATGGCTGCCATTTACAGGTAAGTTATGACACCGACCGTAGCCATGATAAGTTTTGAAAATTTGAACATACGTACATGACTTACATTTAGAACTAACCTTTCTGGTTTTTGATATTTTTTTTGAGTAAACATTTGTTGAATTGATCTGAAAATAGAAAGCATATTTTACCTACATGTACATGAATGTTTACTCTATTTAGATACGACTTTGTGTCCGGGCTACAGCCCAATGGTTTTGCATGTGCTATTCAGCTTTGGATATATGCACAGATACATGGATGCTACATGTCCCGTCTCACATTTGTTCACTTCTACTGTTGCCATTGTGAAGAGCTAAATTTACTTATATCCGCTACATACATGTACATCTTTGCTACAATGCCAATATTGATTATTTTGCAAATGCAGTTTTGGTTTTTTTAGTGGATAGGTATGTACAGAAGTGACAAGAAATATCAAGCAGTTATATCTAATGCTGCTGTTACCACGGCAACAACATCGTTTCCTCCCTTCCCATGGCATCCCATGTCAGATCTCTAATTCTCATATATTGAAGACAAATACGTGATGTGTATTTTCCAAACATATTTTAACAACAGTTTTCATTTTAATATTTCTAGTACTTAAATTTATTACAATTCAGAGAAAGGCTTGTGATTGGTCAATCTGCCTTGGATAAGCCACCATATTCGCCTAACAAGCGAGGATATTTTTTTCTGTATACCTACGCAGTTCAGGACGTACATGGTAGCCGGCAAATAGCTACCCTGGTCGATTATGTACGAGTCAGCAACTTTTCTTGATATCATATTTGTATGGTAGTCGTACTCATCACAAAACCAATCAGTGCAAATCCAGTGGAATTTTATTTTAGATTAGTCCAAAGAATGACCTTTCAGCTTTGTCTTTTCACGTGATACACTTCAATATTGGTAATTAAGTTCCTAAAATTTATAAAGCGGATCGTAATTCTTTTTTCAAACTTCAGAATCATTTTAATACCAATAGTTTCTCACTTTCCCACTTGGAAGAAAAGGTTTGTTACCTCTACTGTCCAACGAGATAAAAGCAATGGTTTATATGTTCGAAGGTAATTGTACGTGTATGATAGATGCATAAATGCAGTACAAAATGCATATTTCAAAAATGGGATGTGTCAAACACACCACCGTTACAGGATGCATGCAGGACGAACATGGACACTCGAGTTATCCCCCTTGGAGAATTCTTTATCGCATAAGTAATGTCTGTCCAGTACTTCTTCTTGTGGGTCATAAATAGAACATAGTTCTTGTGTCTCGTTTCATGTTATTTTAGAGTTTGAAAAGTTATCAACTTCTTTTTGTGTGGTCTTTCAGGGATTATTTGCAGGCCGACATCTTGTTCCTGAAATGTTGCTTAGTGCGTAAATCAACAATACATGCCAAACCAAAAGTTGTTCAGTGGACCGATCACACATACCCCGACACTGTAACTGTCTGGTTTAGGTTTAGTGTATTTTCAGGCGTTGACGTTTACATTTACAACAAAATACATATGGCAGGAACTTCTTTATTGATGCATCGTGGAAAAAACACGAAGCATCTTCATCCCACGGTTTTCTTGTATACAATGCATTACACACAGAAACAAATTTGTGTGCTTTGAAATTTGTCAGTTGTGACTCTGTGATATTGTGTAAAATGGACATGCTTTTAAATGTACACCATGACTTTAAACATTTAGTGCTGTCAATGCTAACACGATAAAGTAATATGCTGTATGTTTGTACAGGTATTTGAAGGTCGGTGACATTTGGTGCAACACGGTTATGACTCCTTGACCCAAAATGTTGCTGGCAAAACCATTTTCCTTTAGGCCAAATGTACATAGCAAGACGCTTTAGGACCTTACTGTATACTGCCACATTCCTTATGCCAGGCCGTACTTAAACAGACTGTAAACAGCAACATTCCTTCTGACCATAAGACCAAACTGTACATCGTCACGTTCACACTGCCACATTTTTCAAGGACAGACTGTACCAGCAACACTCTTTATGGTCAGACTCTACACTGCCACATTCTTTATGCCAGGCCGTACTTAAACAGACTGTAAACAGCAACATTCCTTCTGATTATAAGACCAAACTGTACATCGTCACGTGCACACTGCCACATTCTTCAAGGTTATATTGTATATAATGACATTGTTTAAGGCCAGACTGTACATAGCCAGACACTCCAGGGCGAGACTCTACACTACCACATTCTTCAAGGCCATACTGTACACTGCCACATTTTTCAAGGACAGACTGTGCACTGTCACAGTCTTTATGGTCAGACTGTACACTGTCACATTCTTCAAGGCCATACTGTACACTGCCACATTTTTCAACGACAGACTGTACACTGTCACATTCTTCAAGGCCATACTGTACACTGCCACATTTTTCAAGGACAGACTGTACACTGTCACATCTTTATGGCCAGACTGTACACTGTCACATTCTTCAAGGCCATACTGTACACTGCCACATTTTTCAAGGACAGACTGTACACTATCACATCTTTGTGGCCAGACTGTACACTGTCATATTCTTCAAGGCCATATTGTACACTGCCACATTTTTCAAGGACAGACTGTACACTGTCACAGTCTTTATGGCCAGACTGTACACTGTCACATTCTTCAAGGCCATACTGTACACTGCCACATTTTTCAAGGACAGACTGTACACTGTCACATCTTTATGGCAAAACTGTACACTGTCACATTCTTCAAGGCCATACTGTACACTGTCACATTTTTCAAGGACAGACTGTACACTGTCACATCATTATGGCCAGACTGTACACTGTCAAATTCTTCAAGGCCATACTGTACACTGCCACATTTTTCAAGGACAGACTGTACACTGTCACATCTTTATGGCCAGACTGTACACTGTCACATTCTTTGAGGCCAGTCTGTACAAAGCGACTCTCTTTAAGGCCAGACTGTACAAAGACGCACTTTTTTATGGCCAGACTGTACACTGCCACAATCCTTTTCAGCAGCAGGATGTCATGACCTCGTCCCGAAGACGAAGCGGATGGGATGTTTGGTCCCCACAAATATCCTGTATCTTAATTGTACATCTTCATGGCCATGCTCCAGATCCACCCGGAAATGCTGCACTATCTGAAACAATCAAATACAGATAGATCAAAATAGGTCAAGATAAACTCTGCCGACAGTTTTATTGACTGAGTTTAGTTATACACCGCTTTTAGCAATATTCCAGCAATATCACGGCGGGGAACCAGAAAATGGGCTTCACACATTGTACCCATGTGGGCAATCGAACTCGGGTCATTGGCGTGACGAGCGAACGCTGTAACAACTAGGCTACTCCACAGCTCCGTCGACAGTTTGAACTAAATCTTCGAAAATAGAAAACCCCCACGAAACTTCAGAACGCAAGAGCAATGCTAAGACGTTCCATGCACATGAATTGTGTTGGGCGTGACCTCTCAAACCAATCAAAATATGCAACTTAACCTTTCAAGAGTGTTCAATATTATATATACAAGAAATAAAGTCCTTTTCAAAATACGCGAAAATCACATTAATACAATTGAAAAATACATGTTGATAAGAAACCCAGGGGTCATTAAGCGATATAGTCACAAATATATTCCAAATGTATTCCTTGAAAACATTTCAGATGATTGTGTAAACACATTCTGCACGAAGGCAAGGTCCTTAAGGGAAGGTCAAGGTAACCCAGTAGAGGTTGTGAATGAAATAGCTCACGAGGTCGCGCACGTGCTAATTGATTCTGCACGAAAAACATTTGGCGATATTCCTTACAAGGCTAATACCACTACTTGTAGTAAAACGAACGCTTTCTATAAGCCATGGTTTGGATCAGATTGTAAGAAGAAACGCAAGTCATTTTGTCAAAGCAAAATATGTCTATTATAAGAACAGAACCGATCATAATAAAACTCTTTTCCGTAAAGCAAGTAAAGAGTATAAGAAAACAATGAATAAGTATATAAAGAAAGAAAATAATTTTATTAGAAAACCGTTACGCGAAACCCAGCATTTATCTCCAAAACACTACTGGAGATTACTGAAAGGTAAACAGAAAGAAGACAGTTGTCCTATCCCATTAGATGAATTCTATGATTATTTTAAAAACGTTAACGAAAGTACCATTAACGATGATGTGGACCTGGATGGAATGTCAGACTCCCCAAATTATGATGTTAGTGTACTCAATGATGAAATAACTTCAAATGAAATCGTCGTTGCCCTTCAAAAACTGAAGAAAAACAAGACGCCTGGCTTAGACTTGATTTCAAATGAGCACTTATCTTCAGCCTTACCAAAACTGCTACCATTTTATGTTGAATATTTTAACGCTGTACTTAAGACTGGAATTTGACCGAAGCATGGCTTTCTGATACTATCAAACCTATCTATAAGAAAACTGGTAATCGTACGGACCCGGCTTCATATAGACCAATCTCTATCTTAAGCTGCTTTGGTAAACTTTTTACTAGCATCCTAAACGAGAGATTAAATAAATTTTGTGATGATAACGATATAATATCGCATGCCCAATCCGGTTTCCGAAAAGGCTTCTCCACAACAGATAATGTGTTTATTATTCATAATTTGTTAAATCATTTGAAGAAATGTAAAAAGAAACTCTGTGCCTTTATTGATTTTTCTAAAGCATTTGATAAGGTTTGGAGAATTGGACTGTGGACCAAATTAAGACAAACTGGTATCAAGGGTAAAATACTGACTTTAATACAAAATATGTATAATGATATAAAATCTTGCGTTATGGTAGAATCTGCAAGATCAGATTTCTTTGATTGTCTTTCAGGAGTTAGACAAGGAGGAAACTTGTCTCCTCTTTTATTTTCTTTATTTCTAAATGACTTAGAATCCCATTTAGAAGAACAAGCATGTGTCGGTATTGAATTAAAATCAAATAATGATGAGTTTATTATTTATCAAAAATTGCTAGTTCTACTTTACGCTGACGATACAGTCCTCTTAGCTGAAACTCATGATGATTTACAACATGCACTGAATAAATTCGCTGTATATTGCGACACGTGGAAACTTAAAGTAAATATTAGTAAAACTAAGATTATTGTTTTTGGTTCCGGACCTGCAGCTAGTTATAAGAAATCGTTTACACTATATGATGATAGAATAGAAGTTGTAGACACCTATAAATACCTGGGAACTCTACTACACAGAAATGGTCGTATGAATTTTGCTGTTAAACACATAGCCGATCTCGGTACGAAGGCATCAATAGCGTTACTAAAACGTGCCAGAAATGTTAAGTTACCACTGCACCTGCTCCTTTCTGCATTTGATAGATTAGTAGTACTAATATTGATGTATAGATGTGAAATATGGGGACATGAGAAGACTGACATGATAGAAAGAGTACATCTAAAATTTCTTAAATTAGCAACTGGTTTAAAATATAACACCCCTAATTTCATGGTGTACGGGGAGCTTGGTAGGGAACCTATTCAGCTTCAAATTTCGAAACGACTAATCTCGTACTGGTGTAAATTGACATTATCACATCCAAATAACAAAATAGCAACTTTCATTCTTCAATATATTACTAAACAAAACAAAACAGCGAATTACTATGTCTGGCTAAGTCATATTAAACATATTTTCTGTAGGTGCGGATTGCCTGACGTTTTTGACAACCCTCATCTATACTCAAATTCATGGATCATTTCAAATGTTGAATCTATCTTAAAGGACCAATTTTTACAATCGTGGACGAGCGATATGCAAAACTCCTCTAAAGGAATATACTATAAAGTTCTGAAGCGCTCTCTAAACTTTGAACAATACCTACTTCTCTCAGATGCTATTTCTAAACCGATCCTAAAATTTAGAACATGCAACCATAAACTTCCCATAGAAACTGGGAGATGGCAAAATATACCAAAAGAACACAGAGTTTGTAACTTATGTGACTCACATTTGATCGGAGATGAGTTCCACTATTTGTTTAAATGTAATTATTTTGCAGACATACGTATATCGTTGTTTAAAGAACCTTATAGTTCCTGGCCAAATTTATCGAAATTCCGTTAACTGTTTTCAAGTAAAATATCTACCCTTAAAAATGTATCCAAGTTCATCAAGATTGTTTGCAAACACTTTAATTGATGCATCATTTAGTCATCTTGTTGTACATATTGTATGTAACATACTCCTTTGTTATACTCATGTACCACCGAAGGTGGATTATTTTGAGTAATAAAAACGTGTGATGTTAATGTTATGACACGACCTTTGTATATTTCCTGTATAAATGAATGAAACAATGCCGTCAAAATGTATGGGCAATATTGAAGGTTTAACCCAACGAGAATATATTCCAGGCTGACATAGTACAGCAGTGGATGCATCAGCTGCGACTCACACAGTTTGGTTTCTTTGACAAAAGAGGAAACATAACAGCCGTGGGGTGGAGTCAGAATTATGGTTAAAGCGTTCCAAAGAGTCGGCGTAAGAGGCAACTAACGGGATCGGGTGGTCAGGCTCGCTGACTTGGTTGACACATGTCATCGGTTCCTAATTGCGCAGATCGATGCTCCTGCTGTTGATCACTGGATTGTCTGGTCCAGACTCGATTATTTACAGACCGCCGTCATATAGCTGGAATATTGCTGAGTGCGGTGTAAAACTAAACTCACTCACTCACTTACTCCAAAGAGTCGGGTTTGGGTACAACTCCTCACGTGAGTACAATGTGTGAAACCCATTTCTAGTGTCACCCGCTGTGACATTGCTGGAATATTGCTACAAATGGCGTAAAACCTTATTCACTCACTCACTAAAAATGTAACCGCCATCCGATTGTTACGGGTCTTACAACAAGCATTGGTTCTTGAGTAAGCGAGTGAGTGAGTGTAGATTTACGCCGCACTCAGCAATATGGCGGCGGTCTGTAAATAATCAAGTCTGGACCAGACAATCCAGTGATCAACAGCATGGGCATCGATCTACGAAATAGGGACACGGTAATATGTGTTAACCAAGTCAGCGAGCCTGACCACCCGATCCTGTTAGTCGCCTCTAACGACAAGCACGGGTTACTGAAGATCAATTCTAACCCGGATCTTCACGGGTCCATTGAGCATACTTTCCTGAGAATCCCCGTGGTTCACAGAAACCTTCACTAGAAAAGTGAAAATAGCAAGGAAAGACATTTTCCTAGGGTTTAATGTAAAGACCTATGGATGTCTGTCATTTCACAATATAGTTTGTGTTATATCGGGTACATTCCAAGGCCTCGTTTCATAAAACGATCACATGTGTTATGACTATCGCAGGAGTGTTAATATAAGAGAATTGCGATCACGTTGGCGCTAAAATCGCTTTGTGGAACCGGGCCAAAGTCTTAAGATGTTAACATTTGAGCACGCATATCATGCTTACGACCAAGGATCATAATCGGAAGATACTAGTATCTGATCAGCGGATCTTAAATACAATTAGGAAGTGACTAAATACGTCACGCAGCAGCATCTTGCTTGCAACTATGAGAAGGGGTAACCTCGAGTGTGTTATGATACGAAGCCATACATATGGCTGAATGAAATGTAATTGTGTGAAATACCTTTGTGAGTGCGAGATATATTTCTTGCTCGGCGAACCTTCTCCCTAGACACTGACGGGGACCGAACCCGAATGGAAGTACAGCGGATGATGGGATGGGAACCATCCTCCTTCCGGTCTCGTCCCTCAGCCACCTCTCGGGGAGGAATGCTTCCGGGTTAGGAAAGTACTTCTCGTCCTTCGCCGCTTTCTGGTTCATCATGGCCACAGATGTCTGGACAAATACGAGTCACTTAGGGGTAGACCGTGAGTTTGAAGATTGCTCTTTCGTTTATCATTAACTCGTGGGTTTCAACAAAGAGTTTTAGGTCTAATTTGGAACGCCAAAGCCGAAGAAAAGTCAATTTCTATCAACTGTCGCAAATGATCCATGCAGCGTAAATGGCAAATTCGTGGTGAAAATAACATGAATGGATTAGTAAAACTGAGTGATTTTCTTAAGACCAGCACCTGCCATTTTCCTACACCAAGGTACCACATCGTGATAGAACGGAAATACTGTTCCAAGCGGCCTGATAATACCTGTTTTGTGTTCTTAACACCACGTACACATTATTTTCGCAAGAGGAACACACATGGGTAAGATTATCTTTATCACGTCGTGTCATTCTAAGCAACTGGATGTTTAAGACGCAGTTTCATGAAAGGAAGTAACTTTAACATCAGCGTGAAGCGTCTCCTGAATATAGCACCTACTGCTTTCGCAGTCATGTGATCGAACACACATCGATGTATGTAACTTTAGCGTAGTTCCGACTAGGTGAGGGTATTTGCGTATTTACTGAGGCTTAATACAAATATTTTTGGTTGATAACATGCATCAGTGTTTGAAATACGCATCGGCCCATGGGTCGGAGGCCGACGGTTAGTTCTGGAACTGATAGTCTTGCATTTCAACAGGTGTGCTGATTACTTTAAGCTATTATAAGTAAGGTTTCAACATTGTCGACAGCTAAAACTGATTTTGCTGATATCTTTTCATGATGAATTTCCATCAAACTTGATTCGACTGTGAATTTGGATATATTTCAAATGAACTATACACAAAGAAAATGCACTTTCTATGGAAAGTATTTACAAATATTAGTGAATGAGTGAGTTTAGTTTTACGTCGCACTCAGCAATAATCCAGCTATATGGCGGCTACAAATATGAAACTGTAGTACTACAGAATATATAATGTATACTTGAAATGAATATGAAAGGCGTACGACATTCATATACACAATTAATGAAAAGTTTATTCATTTAGAATTTGACGTGTGTTCAAGAGAAAGCAACACGTGTATTGAAGTCGGTGATCGAACTCTATAGTTTAACTTACACCTGCAGGTATCCTGTAGCCTTGAAGCACAATGTCGGTGGCTATATATCTCTGTGGACCAGACAGTATTGGATAAGCTAGTCTGAAAAAAGTAACAGTTCCTCGTGAGGAGCAATGTTGCACATACTACCAATCACCAGTTCTTCTGATCCAATTAATCATTTCTAGGCAGTCCTCAAAAAGCTGGTATACTGATCAGTGCGGGTACGAACTGTCCCAACTTGTAATAGCTTCAAGGAGGTACACCGTCAGAGTGTAGACACTACCACAGAAGGTATTAACAAAATAAGGCTATATATTGATCAGAGCAGCGTTAAGAAACAACCGAACTGTCCCAAGTTGTGATAGAGTAAAGGAGGCATACCAACAGGTTGATTACCACCTAAGATATTAACAAAATAAAACTATAATCACATTTGTGATAGGACTCAAAGGACACTTGGCAATGTACCTGAACGACTCCTTCATACAAGCAAATATGTACTTCATCTTCCCGAGCGCCTCTGTCGTGAGCGGAGCTCGTGGTCCAACTGTCTCAACGACTTCTTGAAACAACTTGTTCTGCTTGTCGGGATTACGTGCAAGATAATACAGAATCATTTGCAGGTTCCGCGCTGTCTGGAAACACAACAGGCATGTACGTGTTATGTGTTGGTAACTGTATATTCAGAGTAAATATACCCTACCAAGGTCAGATCAGCCACCACATCAGCCGACTGCCCAAGAAAACTACCGGTATAGATGTGACCTTCAGCTCGGACAAAATGCTAAAAACTATTCTGAAGGCCAATGGTAGATGTACCTCAACCAACACCAGTCACAAGCCCAGGGGTTGCATCTACAAGCTAATGTGTGATTGTGGCAGCAGCTTTGTTGGAGAGATGTCCCGCCCCATTGACATCAGGCTCAAAGAGCACAATACCTCAGTAGAGAAATTGGATCTAAAATCAGCCCTTTCTGAACACACTGTGAACAATCCATCACACTCCATTGACTGGCAAGCTACAACCATCATAACATCCAACATCCATGATTGGCAACGACGCAAGATTTCGGAGTCTATCAGCATCAAAAGATTAGCACCACAGATGAACAGGGACCAAGGGGTTTACCTACCCAATGCCTGGGAAATTAATTAGGTTCAAGGCTTCACCAATCACCTTTTAATCCACTGTAACAGCATCAACTCTGCCTTTGTATCTTACTCCATCTTTTGTTTTTCATTAGACTATCAGCCACCCTTTTGTACACCAATTAGACTCATTGGCTTCCATCACTTACCCACCTAATCCACTGTAACAACACCATATCTGCTTTTGTATATTTTAGTCTCTTTCATCTTATAATCCTTTTATATATTGTATATACATGCTTAAAATCACTCTGGCTTCATGTACATTACTAGTATATATATCCTGTATATCTGTTAGTTCGCATTCACCTGACGAAGGGGCAAGGAATAGCCCAGAAACGTTGTGTATACAATAAAGAAGTTGACATCCATAATATTTTGTCTTATACTTAAGTACCAACTTCTATATGCCTCTCATGAACCTCAACAGTGATTTTACTTGTACATAGCATTTGCTAGCAGAACTGAATTTCAGCTTTATGAAGGCGGTCTGCAAATAACTGCTCTGGACAAAACTCTATCTAGTGATTGACATCATGAGCATCGATCTATGCAGTTGGGATAAGGTGACGTGCATAAATCAAGTCAGTTGTCAGACCACCCGGTCCCGTTATTTGTTCTTAGGACAAGCATGGGTTGCTGAAGACTAAATCTAACTCTTCACGGGTCTATCCGGTTATCAGCAAAGAGTGAACTTCGAATGGCGAAACGAGTCAAGCAAATCTACAATCATATTTGAGTATTGAATGATTTATCCACCTTACCGATTCTGTCCCAGAACTAAACAGTTCAAATGCGACCGATCCCATTTCTTCAACCGAGAGTTTGTCCAGCATCAACAGCGACATCATGAAGTTGTTCTCGTCCACGACGCCGTCGTTTTGTCTCTGCTGGATGTTCGACAGAGTGGTGGAGTAATAGTCTGTAGCATGACTACAATAATATATTAGACAATGCATGCACATTATAATGAGAATAGTAGTTGTTATGAATGAATTGAGGGTTCTGTGTGAATATACTGAAATAAACAATTCCAGGTAGCCAAAACGACATTGTTTTGAAAATGTAAGGGTGTAAAATTCCAAATACGACCAAGTTGTAATCTTTTGAGCTTTCCCCACTCGCTTGGCTGACATTATCAACGAAAGACAATTCAAGGGTTGGTCTTTAATTTTATTGAGTTTAGTTCTACGCCGCACTTAGCAATATTCCAGCTATATGGCGGTTTTTATTTTACTTAATCAAGGAACGGTACCAACAATATCTACTTGCTCCTTTAATGTTTAAATGCATTTTTGTGCAACCTCCGGAAATAGAACAACAGCTTTAAAACAGTTTTAATATTGTTTTTAAGGTTTCTTGCTCTCCCTAAAACGAACTATCAATGACAAATATTGGAACTTTATAAACCAATTCTGCGTGGTATGAGTGTCATGTTTGTGTTATAAAGTGTTATGGAGGAACTATTTTGAGCACACGCTGTTGATAGCAGTCAGTGAGAATGCGACTTGGTCAGCTTTGTGAATAGAGGGCATTTTGACATAAAAAATTCGTTAGTTTTTACTGTTTCAACCGTTTTGTCAAACACGATGTATATCTCATCGTGTGAAGTTTGATAGTCACATTTTCACGAGCTGCAAAGCTTTCAGACTTCGCTCGAAGAGATATACATTGCATTTGACAAAAAGCATGAAACTATGTATTTACCTGATGATACGGTTCACGGCAGTGTCGTATTCCCTCTTGGCCCTCCATGGCAGTTTCTTCAGTAAAATGTGGGGAATAGTTAGAGTTTCATTCATCAGCTTAAACATGGTTTGGATGTCCTTCAGATCCTGCAGCTTCCAGGGATCACTCTCTATGTTAGGACTCAGATACCCCAGACGTTTGTTATAGGCGATCACGCTGATGCCTGTTGCCATAGTAAACAATACATTATATTGCGTGTGTGTTGTTCGACAATATAAATGTATGACGGTGGTTCTAATCAGGACCAGTAAATCCAGTGATTGATATCATGAGCAACTATTCACGCCTTCGGGCTATGTTGAAACACCACCAACCAAGTCAGCGAGCCGGAACACCCTATCTATTAAAGCCGCCTCTTACGACCAGAAATCTGGCAATGAAATTGATATTTTGCAAATATTAAAGAAGCTTGGAAGCTTCATCTTTCAGAAAATATATCTCCTTTTAGATTCGTTGGAGGGTCCCCAGTACCCCTTGCCAGGCATACATTTCCCCAAGTGGCGATCTGGTCACCACGCTAACGCGATCTCTTTGATTGCTGCTCATCCAGTCAATCACTGGATTGTCTAGCCTAGTATTATACTGCCACGGTGCAAACAGAAGACATGGTATACCTTGGTTATTGCTTAATACTGGGATACCCGTCATTGTCCCGTACCTCAGGAAAGGTTGGATGTGTATCGCATGAGTTGGCTTAAATGAGGACTGTCTGGACAGAACTTACGAGTCTTGTGATAACTTGGCTTATCTTCTATATAGAATATTTATATGATAACTTTTGCAGGGTTCTTACTTTCACATGCATATCTGAAGAACATTTCCAGTGCGCCGTCTTTCTGGATTTTACCCAGTTTGATCTGAGCTACGAGATCATCTGCGACTTCATTCTGTACCGGAAGGTAGTGATGCGCAGAATTTACCTTCATCATCCGGGCATTTAAAGGACTTCGATATCTGTGCCATTCTTCTCCTTCTCTGAGGAATAAGAGGCAAATGTTAGGTCCTTAGGGTGATTTGACAAGGTATACAAGCCTTCTTTGATTCACTAGATAACATTGAAGGTCGATTGAAATGTGAATTACTGATAACTTATGAAAATCACACGTTTTTTCCTTCTTCCATTCGTAAATACAAGATGATTTTCCAAGAAAAAATTCTTTCAGATGGTCGAAAACTTGCTCGGGTTCTTTTTGGAATGGACCCCTAAAGATCCGGGTCAGAATTGGCCTTCAGCAATCGGGATCGGGTGGTCAGGCTCGCTGATGTGGTTGACACGTGTTATCGTATCCCAACTGCGTTGATTGATGCTCATGCTGTTGATCACTGGATTGTCTGGTCCAGACCCGATTATTTACAGACAGCCGCCATATAGCTGGAATATTGCTGAGTGTGGCGTAAAACAACAACTAACCAGTATTTTTGGAATGCTTCCCAAAACGTAAAAACCAAAATTTAAATTTACGCACACATTTGATGTTGCAAATGCTCCAATACTTGCAAGTACTGAAATGAATAAAGGGTAGTTCCAATTCACGTGCACACATCCGATACCAAGGTTTGATCATATCTTAGATACACCTGGAAAAAAGTTGAGCACCGCTAACTGTTGACCGCTTACAGATCTATGTTCAAGTACAGCTTGTGTATGAGGAAACGTATGGTAATAATGTTCATTTAAGAAATTATTGCAAGTGTACTTGGTGGAAAGTGTCTCCCAAACACACCCTCTGGAGCATGTGCAGAAGCAAACCTACGTATTTTCACAAGTGCAGTTTGTGCACGTGTCACAATCTGCATGAGTTTTTATGCCACTACGGTCAGAGAAGGTAATCAGATGGCCTTTAAAGCAATTGGTCGGGAAATGGATGTCCACTACACAGTTGTCAGTCGTTGGGTCAGAAAATACTGGGAAACCAAAGAGGTGAAGGACGACCCATGGTGACGTCAAATCGTGCGACGTACACCAGGCGACATAGGGTACAAGCAGTTATCCAAGAACGTGGAGGGTACACATATATTGATTGTACAACGTTCCAAGGGTACAAATAAACGTTTTTATCTCATCACATACCCGCCATGTTGCCTGATCCTCTCGAGCTTGTGAGAGGTATATGTTTGAACCAAAACAGATAATTTGTGTATTGTGCCATATCAGTTATTAAACGTTGAAGGAAACTGCCAGATTTTCCAACATACTGTGCGTTCCGCACCACTGTTGTCTGTAAAATTATCAGGGTGCTTAACTCTTTTCCAGGTGTATATAATGCAGTTACTGTGGGCCACAGACCCCTATCCTGGTCTCACTGAACAGCTTACAAAGGGGCTTGTAATGGTAAAACAATTAGCACCAAGGTTTAGTCAATGACGGGGGATCAGCACAATACAAAACGAAATGGGTATCACGAGGTTAACACGCCAAGTTTTTTTCAGGACAAATTCAACATTGCTCACTGTATTACCCCTGTAAACCTATAAACATATTTCAAGCCAACAGATTTACACTGTACTTGACTTGACATCAGCATTATCTGACAAAATCTGACAAAATTGGCGTTAGTAGATTTATGTGCTATAAACAATATTCATTGTTTATATTGTGAGAGAGCGAGCATTATCTATACCGATTTAACAGTATTTCAGCAAGGGCTGGAACGGGTAACCCGGATACCCGGGACGGGTGGGTAATAAGTTGGACCCGGGTACCCGTCTCAATACCCGGACTCGTTATGATCATGTGACCAATATATTAAACAATGTAATATGTTATTCTTTAATGATTTAAAGTCTGTATTGTCTTTGAAGATTTAGACATAATTACAGTCACTTCTTTTGAATATAATACATGGTTAAGATATTGAAAAACTCGAAAATTTAGCCTCCGAAGATATATTGCCATTTCTTACAAATTTGATGTTTGGAATTAACATAACGGGTACCCGGGTAGGGTAGGGTAATCGGGGGTGGAGTACCCGGGTAGAAAATTTGGACCCGTCCCAGCCCTAAATTCAGCACTATCATGACACCATAAATGGGCTTCAAACATGGTACTCATGTCGGGAATCGAACCTGGGTCTAACCACCAGGCTACCCCAGTGGCCATATCATCAAAAGATTATTAAGCGACAATTTTTGTCAATGCCTACTTTTTCCAATCAGTTTATTAATATGGGGTAAATGAATCCACCATTCAAAGTGACACTGATAAACCAGTGCTTGAAGGTGTTGAAAGTACGTGTGCAGAGTTGCGTACCTTGTCTTTGCCAGGATCTATTGCTAAAATATGTTAGTATGCGACACTTACAGACTACCAACTCCTTTCGGTATGCCGTACTTCTCACAGTGCAGTACGTTGATGTAGGGCTCCATCCTCCGGGGGTACTTCCCCTCACTCCTCATCACCGTCTCCATATCCCCCACATCCGACACCAGCACCACCCATTCACCCAGGCGCACACGGACCAGGGGGCCGTACTGGGTGGCAAGGGCATTGTACAACAGGTTGGCCGTCTCTACAGTGTACCTGGCTGGAATTGGCAGAGAGTGTGAAGTAAGAGGGTAAACATATAATTGTCTGTGTACTGGAAATGGTAGAGCGCATAAATTTGGAGGCTTAATATAGATCAACCATCCTCGAGCATCTTGGGCATTACATCTCAAGTCTAAACACGATAAATATTCTGGTCTCAGTCGCCACCCAGAATTGTTTCATTCGGAGCATGGTTCAAACGCTTCAAATGCTATCGAACCATGTTTCCTCTCATGAGCGAGGAATATGCTCTCCTGAGCTGGAGAGACGATGACGTCACGTACGAAACGATGTCATGGTGGCTAACGGGTCCTGCGCATATATTATATAATTATATTATGTAATACTACATAAATCTACGTTTATAACGAACATTCTTAGAACGAACTGACGAATGAAACGATTTTTGTCATTGTCACTTGCTGTAAGTTTTAGTCTAAATGCGTACTATGATCTACGGTTATATAATATAACGAACTAAAATTAGAGGTCCTTTTGATTTCGTTTTAACCGTAGTTTAGAGAAACAAATTGTGATACAAGGGATGCTCAAGGATGAGGATTTCCGGACAGGGATCAGGTACATAATAACATATTAGAAACCGTTTATTAACTGTTTCCTTTGTGTAAGACTGTGACGTGGTATCTCAGCATGTTAAGGTGACTGAAGAAGATAGCTGGTAGCTGAGAGTAAACGCGAGAGTTTCTATGGACATTGAGTAAACTTACAGGACAAAACAAAAAGGGGTGGGTGGGGTGCCCCCCCCCGATCCGCCTATGCATTACATGTGGACGTTTTATGGTTGACAGGGTGGTGATTGATATCGTTGTATCAACTCAACATATGTATATGGAGTGTAGGAATGAGTCGTTGTTCTAGGGGGGCCACCAGCAACAGTCAGGCTGTAATTATTTAATTGATAATTGACCAGGCACATTAGTTGGAGGGCGATCTATATCGTCAAAGACACGCAATCAACAA
Source organism: Haliotis rubra (assembly GCF_003918875.1). Lineage (NCBI taxonomy): Eukaryota > Metazoa > Mollusca > Gastropoda > Lepetellida > Haliotidae > Haliotis > Haliotis rubra. The sequence continues at coordinate 1,102,418 of NW_025767723.1, forward strand.
ATGATGGTACTCTAAAACATTTCCGTTTTACTTAAGTTTTCTTTTAATTTCTAAGCCCAATTACCTTAGGATTTCCCACTCAGTTCCTAAGATTTAATACAAATTTACACACAGTAGGCCTATATTGTTTCGATAAATATTACTTTCAAATTAAACATCACTTAAACAACACATTGCGGGATGGAAAGTGGAGTTAAGAAGATTCTAAGGTTAAACATGTGACGCAGAGGAAAACCCAGTGTTAAATTTAGTAACAGAAGTGGAACACTCCAATTAACTTTGCGGGTACAGCAACGTGCGGTGAACTTGGACAAAGTACTGTGACTATGTGTCCCAGTCCACCCAGCTGTGAATGGGTACCTCGTAAGGATGGGTAAGCCACGTTAACTTGGTGCGCCTAGTGGCTGCAAGAGTTGTATACTCTCAAGGGAGTTGAGATTGTTAATTCGATGTGTCGTTGAGATTGACATGATCGACGGAAAAACAAAGCGCCTGTGAGCAGCCTAGCTGGAACTCGGCACTATATGTAAATAGATTAGAGATAAATAATTGTACGAGGTCGAATACGTGTTAGTTCCAAATTCATGAAAGGTTGGGTAGCTTATTAGTCAAAGCATTCGCTAGCCACACCAAAGCTCCGAGTTCGAATCTCCACCTGGGCACACCGTTGTATTACTAAAAGCGGTGTAAAACTATACACACTCACTAACTCGTGACCGTCGCTGCTTCAGTATCATTCAGTTAAGTATAGGTATACTTGTCGTATCCCAGGTGAAATGGGGTTTAACGTCGCACTTAAGAATATTTCGCTCACATGACGACGTGCATGCGTGTGTATGTGTATGTGCGGCTGCTTGTACTAGCCCATACTTAAGCTGGTTGTAAAGTGCTAGCCCACTGAGATACCATGCCGCAGTGAAGCATGAATACCCCACTCAGACACATTATACTGACTCCGATCCGACCAGTCTTTGTTGTACCCATTAATGCCGAGCGCCAGGCAGGGACAAACAAGTACTATATTTTAACGTCTTTTTGTATAACGCGGCCGGTGATCGAACCCGCGACCTTCCGCTCTCCTGGCGGACGCTCTAACCACTACACCACTATGGTCTCCAAAATTGGTATGATGATGCTGGTGATGCTGGTGATATCAATCACTTGATTCTGTCCTTCATTATCGATACTTACAGGTCGCCCTTGCATATTTGAAATTGTCCAGGAGGAGGTGACAAACTAAAAAACCAAAAGCATTTTACGTGACATTCAGTACAACTTCTTCAAACCGAACCTCGTTTATCCAACAACCCAACAATCCGGATGATTTCCATTGAGGATGTCTGCATGGTTGTGTTTTTGTCTTTTAACGTCTTTTTCACTGTTATGTTCGAGCTATATGACAACATGCTTGACCAGAAAGTTGACCAGGCAGTCCTGTGATTGATATCATGACTGACTGACTGACTGAGTTTGGTTTTACGCCGCTTTTAGCAATATTCCAGCAACATCACAGCAGGGGACACCAGAAATGGGCTTCACACATTGTACCCACGTGGGGATTCGAACCCGGGTCTTCGGCGTGACGAGCCAAGCTTTAACCACTAGGCTACCCCACCGCCCCTGATATCATGAGCGATCCCGCTGATTATCAATCATTCCCCGGCAGAGGGGCGGTGGGATAGCCCAGTGGTTAAAGCGTTCGCTCGTCACGCCGAAGACCCGGGTCCGATTTCCCACATTGGTACAATGTGTGAAGCCTATTCTATTTCTGGTGTCCCCCGCCGTGATATTGCTGGAATATTGCTGGAATATTGCTAAACCGCGTACAACCATACTCACATTCCCCGGCAGAGCATACTTACTGAAGGGTTTGAACAAAAAACATGGCTCCAATAAACGGTATGTTGTACAATCCTCTAGGTCCAGGAATGTCTTGAAATGGCCTAGCGTTTCGAATATCCATATCTCTCACAGTGCCGGTAGTGGAGTACTTTCGTAGATTCTTCCACACCTTCCCAACGCCTCTGGTTGTCCGCTTCATGGTACCGGCCTTGAGTGAAATGTCACAGCCTAGAATGATTGTCGATGACAAACGTGTTACCAATGTGAAACTGATTTCTGCGAAGAGATGGGTGTGTTTGGTCCTATAGGTGATGTGTACAGATAGTTCACGACAAGGAAAAGGAAGTGACGAACAAACGTGAGTCATGGGTAAAGAAACACGGCATGCACGTGTATGATATACATTGTTAAAATAACACAAAGACGCGAAATCATATATATATTGCAAAGCTAATTGTTACGATGTAGTTAAAAAGCATCGTTAGAAACATGAATCAACTCTTGTATTCTAAGATACTGTTATACTAAGGATATCACGCGTCAATGTCGTATAGTGTTCACGTATTTCAAGGACACATTGTGTACCCCAGTCTATACATTCACGAAACGTAAGGGGAAACGAAAGGGGCAGCTCTATGTATTGTTCGTTTTCATTCAGCGTGGGTTCCTGCGACATGGATACACTCATGGTATCTTCGACAGCACTGCTGAGTATTTACCATGGCGTATGTTTTCCTTTGTGAGTGAACAGCAGTTCAGGTCATTGATCTCACGGAATGTATGAAGTTCTCATTGAAGGTTATTTGTACTTCTTTTCGACTTGTTAGAATGTACAGAAACTGGGTCAAACGAACCTGTGGCAGTTCGTGAGTTGAGGAATACTTTGATCAAGGGTTCGAATCCAGGTCCGCCTGCATAGGGTTCAAGGTTTGTTAGTGCACATTGGCCTCACCAAAGTTGTAAACTTAAAGGACCTGCCTCCCTATCTATTAAGTTATCACGTCGTCAGGTTCAGTATTTCCTCTATTTGACGCGGGCATGTAACACACATTATCTTTCCTCATGTAAGAATGTCCATCTCTGATTGGTTCACGTGACCTTGAACAAATTACCATTTATGCCCGTTGAACGGCCGTACACCGTCCAAGCGGGATAAACATCTTTTTGGGAGGGAGAATAAATCATTTTTACCCCGCCCCATGGAAAAAGCATGCATCCACGGCAGTCAGTGAACCGTGAGCCAAGGTTCGGATCGACGAGTCAGTGCCATGTTAGTGAAATATACTTCTCACCAAATGTTTAGACTCACTATAGTAAATATAGCCACTTACTTCAGTCAACTGTTCTAAACTAAATGTTGCAAAATATTCCATACTGACAGTGTTTAAAGGTACTGTTTACACATGAACTGATGTATTGTAAAACAAATTTGTAACGTTGAAAAGATTATTGTCACGAGTTCAGTAAATGATGAATCTCAGTGAAAATTGGCGAATTCTTAACAAAACTTTACACCACAACGCAGCTGTTCACATGCACGATATTTGCACATGCTTTTCAGTAGTTTGATGAATGATCCTCGTGCAATTCAGCTGCATAAAGTTTGGAGTTGGTTCCCCCAAGTTAGTGGAGAAATCGATATTAAATGTAATTATTTCTACACATTTGTTGTAAGTGAGTCTAAACTTTTGAAGAGAAGTATATATGATTGAATTTCAGTTTGTTTTAATGTTATATTTACATAATGAGAGATTTAAACATTCGGTAAGATAATTTCGTTGTAGCATATCCGGCTCGGGCGATAAAACCTAACGCGGGACACGTAAAATGCCACAACATACTAGCGTCTCATTTATGCCGAGTCAAATATACGCTCTGTACGAAAACGAAGTCGGGTCCCTAGTATGACGCAGGGTTCTCAATAGAGGCCGGGTTCATTTTTTGATATTCCCCAGGACATAAACTTACGTCATATAATAATCACTGCTTGTCAAAATGGCCGTTTCATGCAAATGTACATTCGGCTTAAAAATTGGGATTCAAAGAGTTAAACAGACAGACGTCGGACTCAAATACACGCCCTTATGTAAGTAATATGACAAGAGGAAAGACCTCTGACTCGCTTGTGTAAACGGGTGGGTGCTTTCAAGTACAGTACGTCGCTTGACCTACCTATGTTCATCGAAGCCATACATGCACAATACGTGACTCAGATATAACAATACGAGTTACCAACACGTAGTTTAACAACACGACATATAAACACGTGGATATAACAATACAAGCTACCAACACGTGGATATAACAACACGACATATAAACACGTGGATATGACAATTCGAGCTACCAACACATGGATATAACAATGCGACATATAAACACGTGGATTTAACAATGCAAGCTACCAACACGTGGATATAACAATACGACATATAAACACGTGGATATAACAATACGAGCTACCAACACGTGGATATAACAATACTACATATCAATACGTGGATATAACAACACGACATATAAACACGTGGTTATAACCATACGAGTACCCAACACGTTGATATAACACGACATAGGCGCGTGGATATAACAATACGAGCTACCAACACGTAGATATAACAACACGACATATAAACACGTGGTTATAACATTACGAATACCCAACACGTGGATATAACAATACGACGTATAAACACGTGGATATACCAACACGTGGATGTGACAATACGAGATACAATCATGTGAGCCACGGTTCATGAGAATTTCACAGCGTAAAAGCAGAGAAACAAAACTGTTTAAATTTTCAGTCATGTGGGGCAAATACATCACTGATGATCTTATTCGGTACAAAGTTGTAAATTTCAATAACCTTCCATAATAAAATCACAACATATATAGAACGGTTAGACTGACATTTTGAAAACAGCAAAACATACATACTTCTGAAGTTCCCTCAACTGTCAAAATTAACTGCAGATGCATCCGTCCATTCTGAGATCACGTCGCATCCTTCCATACATCAGTACCAGAATCAGAGTTGGCACAGCGGTGCTGAAGCTCACCACCGATCTACTTTGGCGAGGCCCTCTGACCTACATGCTGTCACGCGACTTGCATATGTTAAATGTTTAAGTAATGTCTGCTGAGCAATGTGCCTCGGGTTATAGTGACAGCTTTGTTAACAAAATCGTATAAACATAAAGCAGACGGGCTTGACAAATATACACTGACATTTAGAGAGGCATGTACTTGTACGCCCACATTTTATTCCTACATCTCTATATTTGGGCAAATGACGTTACTACCCCACACGCATAGTGTACGGTTCGTGGTCATACTGAATGAGACTATGTCAGTAGGATTCGTAGTCAGTCATACGACACCGTCATGTAGTGCACATCATATAGATAGGGGTACATAACAGACACATAGACGAGATATGGATCCAATTCGTCCGCTTACATGGCGATTGTTTATCAAAACTTTACACCAAAACGCAGCTGTTCACATGCACGATATTTGCACATGCCTTTCAGCAATTTGATGCATGATCCTCGTGCAATTAATCTGCATAAGGTTTGCAGATGTTTCCCCCAAGTTAGTGGAGAAATTGTGTACATACATAACATATAGTGATTGATTTAAGCGAGCCTAAACTTTGGATGGGTAGTATATATGTCCTTGGATGTTTACAACGAATAAAAAACCCAAAACATGTGAAAGCGTAACGATCACCATCAGGTTAGGTTGGTGCACAGTCAGTCATTCGAAGATTGAACACCCAGGTCAACTTTCACACCGGTAGAAATGGCATGAAGACCACCTCCGTAGTCAAGTGGATAGACTGTCCCGAAAAGAAAGGTGTTCTAAGTGATAAAGAAACGTGAAGATCCGGGTAAGAATTGATCTTCAGTAACCCATGCTTGTCGTAAGAGGCGATTAACGGGATCGGGTGGTCAGGCTCGCTGACTTGGTTGACACATGACATCGAATCCCAATTGAGAGATACATGCTTATCATGTTGATCACTGGATTATCTGGTCTAGACTCGATTTTTTACAGACCGCCGCCATATAGCTGGAATATTGCTGAATGCGGCGTAAAACTAAACTCACTCACTCAATAAGTGATAAAACAAAGTTAAACAAGACATTGTATTTTTATGGGCTGCACCTATAAACCTGGCTCAGGTACAAAGAAGTGCACGCACGTGCACACTTACACCTACTCGCATATTCCCATATAACACTCATTTTGTTCAACCGACGTTAAACCCCATCTTTTCCACCTCAGGCATGAACAAACAGCCACCTAACCTGCCGGGGAACCACACGGGTTGATGGTCTTGTCAGATCAGAGATTATATGATTATATGGTCTCTGGTCAGATATGAAATATGTAACAGTGTTTCACTGACGCTGATGGTGCCGCTGTCTCTGGCATATCCTTCGTAAATGAATACGTATGGCACCGATATATACCATTGCTACGTAATGATTCCAAATTGTGGTATCAACAAATAACCAGTCAAGACCATTGAATAATTAACAAATTATATTGAAATATAACCGGATTTGGTGTTAAACTGAAAAGGCGAGAGATGAGTTCGACACAACCGAGAATTCGTCTCAACCGAGTTCGAGAGATTGAGGTTTGACTGTAATAGATCAATAATAATAATGTGGCAACAAAAAAACTCCGAGCTCGCAACCCATGCCAATCCAGACGGTCGGTAACACTTCTCTGATCCCAGTTGGACACAAGTGATATGGATGGCTCACGATTTCCTTTGCTTGAATTTGAATCTGATGGGTTCTTTGGTCCCGACGAAAGGACGGTAATGTATCTCAATTTCATTTTGTCCTGGTTCCAACGACACATCGAACTTCTGTATTATCTGAAAGTAGTAATTTTAAACATTATAAGATATAAATGTCAAATAATAATTATGTTGAGTGATGGTTTAAACAGAACCATGTAGTCACCCCAAAAAATACCGAAACAGACTATTGGGATGATATCTTCGCTCATAACTCAAGGACATGGAATGTTTCGGTACTTCAGATTTGCTACATGATCTAGCTCAAGCATAAAATTAGGGTCATCGGGGTCTGTAGCTCACTTAAATTTTCCTGCAACAACATACAAGGGATGGGAAGGAGTGAGGTGTGTTTTATGTGATTTGTATTGAATTGTGATTTTAGTCAGTTTTAGAATAAAATTATGAAAGTGTTATTTTCAGCACGTGTCTTCTTTGTGTGATGGTTTCACATCTAGTTCTGTTACGGACTGCTTTCCAGTTAACAAAAACATGGAATTCTGGTACGCTCAAAGGAGGCAACTTGTTACAGCGAACTGCACCGCTTACATGACTGGGCCTGAAATCATATTTTCGGTATCGCACCGAGCGAGCAGTTTAATCCGAGCGAGCAGTTTAATACACGCCACAGCTTGGCCCTTTCATCCAACTGACCCGCTGATCCACAAACAGACGTAGACAAGGCGCCACGACATCGGCTCACTTGACTTTCCGTCAGTTGAGCTCATCATGCTTTCTGTTGAACATTTAATGTCATAATAACCTTTGTAATTGCCAGGTATATTTCCTGCTCAGCAAATCTCTTCCCAAGACACTGTCTTGGACCAAAGCCGAACGGTAGCAAGGCAGATGGTGGAATAGGATTGGCTCGTTTGCCTTCACTGTCCCTCACCCACCGCTCGGGGAGATAACTCTCTGGGTCGGGGAAATATTTAATATCTTTGGCAGTTTTCTGGTTCATCATTATCAGCGATGTCTGTAAAGTTAAAATGTTTGAATTATATTATAAAAAGTGGATTTGATCATTACAGAAGTTACACAAGAGCTTTTTACTCATAAATATTAGGTATAAATAAAAATAATATACATATTACTGAGCGGTTGACTCGGTTATATTACAAATGGTAGACGATAAGTGCTACACGTGTAACGGATAACTATGCACATACCCCCCTGGGGATCCTGTGACCCTGCAGGATTATGTCCTCCGGCATGTATCTCTGAGTGCCAGATGCGATGGGGAATGTCAGTCTGTCAAGAAAATATATGAGCAATATTTCACCATTACCAACACGCTATAAAATCAATAGGGATAAATCATTATGGATTTAATGGCAAGCCTAAAGTTATTTTGGTAGGACATTGTTGTTAAGTCAGACACTTCTAACACACCTTTCCACATTTGTGTCCATGTGAACAGAAGACTAACATGTATAGTGCCCACATCCTTATCAAAACTGTAATCATTTATCAACCCAACACCTTATCCTGATGGACGAAAACACTCACGTGTCCCAGTATCTAAGAAATACCTTGCGTGTTTTAAGACACAAGTCGTACACATGTATACACTTGTGGTATCTCCAGTTTGCCCTATGTGATATTTGTCACGAGTGGCAAACAGACATACATCACCTGAAGGACTCTTTGAGACATGCTGCCATGTAGGGCATCTTGCTGATGGCGTCTCCGGTGAGAGGGCCTGAAGGTCCCAGGACACTCAGGATCTGCTCATACAGTTTCTGCTGCTTGTCTTGGTTGAGGGCCAGGTTATACAGTATCATCTGCAGGTTGCGGGCGGTCTGTAGACGATTATAAGACAAAGGTTGGAGAAACGATGGGTATCCGAGGTCGAAAAAAGAATATACACTGAAACACAGAAACATTTCTCCAAGAAGTGACACTATAGCATTTGGTTAGTAGAAACACATAGTTCAGAACTGTGTTCAGTGCAATATACTTTGTCAACGACAAACAATGTTGATTGCAAGAGAACACCTTCCTACGGCTGACAGTTAAGATGCTTGACTCAATAATGGTGCAAATAATATGTTTTTAGCTCCGAAAAATCTAGCACCCGATACCCCAAGTCATGACAACTATCCAGAATAGAGAAGAAACTGCACGTCAGAAAACGAATAACGAGTCTTGATTATCCACCATTCGGCGTAAAGACCGAAGCAGCAGTGATGACATCAGGGTGGTTGTCACAGTCCAATAAGCGTATCAAATATCTTCCAGAAATCTGATTTACTGACCGAATCTGTTCCTCCAATAAAGAGATCCATACAGATTGCGACCATGTCCCCAACTGACATCTTGTCCGTCAGTATCAGAGACTGCATGAAGCTGTCTTCTTCTGGAGTCAATGTGCCCTCTTGGATCCCCCTGCTGATGTCCTCCATGGCTTTTTCGTAAAAGGCGCTGGCATTGCTGACCAGAGAAACATGCATCACTACATTTCATTGCAATTAATAAGAAAGCGTTGCAATTATGCTGACTGCAATATATCTTTAGATGTGAAAAAGGTGGCAGAGACGTCTTAGGGGTCGCAATTAGGTGAGTAGATTTGTGTTGCTTCGCAAATCTCAGTTCGCCCTGATTACCTGTATGCATCCAGGTTCGTCAGCTTCATAATGTGTTTAGGCATCAGTTCTGACATTCGTCCCACATATTGACACGCTGTGATGTACGTAAGTTGATATTCAAAGTTGTCTTACTGCAAACACATCCAGTCGTGAAACAGAGACGTGAGACAGTTGACCTTATCATTTTCAGTACACGAAAGAATATTTCATAAGGTTTACTGCAGCTTCAAATTGAATATATACCAGCATTTCAATAATATTGATAGACTCTTTTAAATCAGGTCTGTTAAGAACCATAGTTTCCAGGTTCCTGCAAAATAACAGATTGCTCCCATACCTGACCAGGCGATCTGCGACTGTTTTATACTCTCGTTTCTCCTTCAGTGGCAGATATCTGGTGATAAACTCGGGAACGTGTTGGTTGTCACTGACGAGCTCCAGGACTGCCTTGATGTCGGCTAGGATCTGCAGCTTCTGTGGGTAATCGTCAATGTCGGGGTCGAGGTAGCCCAGACGCCGGTCGTAGGTGACAACGCCGATACCTAGACAGGTTTATATGCTGATGGTAACATCGAAAGATTAATCATGCTGTAGCATGTTATTTACCTCCATTTTATGAACAAAGTAATGAGTCACAAAGATCTTTTGTGTCAACTTGATTGAAATAGAGTGAGGAGTTTTACGCCACCTAGAGCATAACCAGCCATTTCAGCATGTGAAACAACTGTAATTGGCTGTACATATTCATTCATGATCAAACAAATGCAAAGAATAAACAATTGTACACCTGACAAAGCACAACAAACAAAACAACACCCCCACCCCAACACCCCCCAGAAAAAAAGAAAAAGAAATAAGAAACAAAGAACATAACAAACAACCCCACCCCCCAAAAAAAACAAACAAACAACAACAACAACAAAACAAAAACACAAAACAAAGAACAAACAACAAAACAACAACAAAAACCACACACACGGACGCACGTACGTACGCACGCACACACATGAAACAAAGGCCACATTTCAACTTCAGAAAAGCTTCCTTTCGCGAACAAGGGTCACCAACACTGAATTTATGTGATTCGTGCATAATATATTAACATGTGGAAAACGAAGAAAGGTTTACAAATATTCTTCACGTTATATGCAATTGGAAATTGTAAATATTACACGCTAACGACCCATTGTAAACCTATCAAGGGTCACAAGTGATAATCACCACCATACACAATCCATGACCAGTATCTAGTCTTGCTATTTTCTAAATCCATGAAACACCACCACCCCCACCCTTCACCTTCACCTTCATATCTACTTGACGTTGTTTCCATCCCCCTCAAAACGTTTAAGATCTTTTCTCGGGAGTCAAAATGATCATGAAAGTAGCCATATATAGTGTATATTGTACAAACCTTTCAAACGTTAAGGTCATTGCCTTTGTTAAAGGGGAATAATTGTCTTTGAAGTTTTGTAACAGGATGTAATTTCTAAGCTGGACTATTTAGCGTTGGCGGGAAAAGTGAGTTTATGTATATTTTAGGTAGACATTGACAGTCCTGTTATTTGACGATGACAGGCAAGAAACAATGTCACAAATGGCTTACTTTCACAGGCGTATCTGTACCACAGATCCAAGATTTCCTCCGGCTCGGCGACTTCCTGTTGAAGGAGTTTCACCAGAGCGTCACCAACCTCGTTTTGAACTGGCAGATACTGCTGAGCGGAATTGACCCGCATTAATCGGGGATTGACAGGACTTCGGAAATAGTGCCATTCTTTACCCTGCCTTGAACAGAAAAAATAGAATGTAACAACACTCAAATAAAGAAAAAAAAGAGACAATCAGTCGTATTGTCAAAAATGTAATAACAGTGTTCTTATAAAGTAAGGTTTACTGTAGTGTAAGCCTGATTTGCAAAATATTCGACATAATTCGCAAAAGGTATAAATGTTACATAAAAATTATACCAGTATCAACTCGTACCAAAACTGATACCTCGTGGTACCCTATAATGTTTACAGATGTCTTTCTAAACTCTTTCTTTTGTTTTTGTTTATTTATTGCATGAAATAGACTAGTCATGTAACGTCGATAGAGGAAAAGAACCTATTTTCTTCAGCAGAACCATCTGTATTGCTACAATAGTTTTTATCGAACAGAATACTTGGTATGTCCACTCACAAATGTGCCAGGCCTTTCTTGAAGCCACTGCGTTCACAATACAGAGAGTGTATTGGGTAGAGCCTTCTTTTGGGGTACTTGCCCTCAAGACGCCTTACGACTTCAATGTCAGCTGGGTCTTCGACCAAAACTGTCCACTCTCCGAGGCGGACTCGAACCAACGACCCATATGTCTCCAACAGGTCACTGAACAGTCTGTGCACAGTCCCAACTGTATGGTCAGCTGGAGTAGAAATAACCTCAGGTATATTTCGCGAGCCTAATGAGTATATGTTAACGCACTGGACAGTTGGTGTGCCGTCCCTACTCTGCGGGCAACTGCAGTAGAACATGTACATAAGTATATGTACAAAAGGTTCAGGAGAGTCTTGGGCATAGTTCGCAGTTCTTGAGATAAGTCAACTGAAGCACGATTTGGGCAAAGTCGATGGCAAAACATCATAACATCATCTCAACAGTTAAATATACTAGGATTTGAATCGATCTTAAAGAATAGCACAATCGGTTCTGCAGGCTGTGCTTAAAGGGGGTGATGTTTATCCAAAATATAGAGCTTTATGCTGATCACATTGCGATTTTACAGATGATCCTCTAAAAGGGCGTTTCATACTGCACTCATATAGAGAATAGAACCTTGGTCTTAGGCGGTATAAGCGATAACTAGTCGACTACCCCAGAATGAGTCTACGTTAAGCAATCGACCGTCAGTGCACAGTCTACTCTGGTAAGTGGTTAGGTCATGGGCATCGTCTTCAGTACAAAGGCATGATACAGTATTGGGCAGCTGTCTGACAGGAGACGAAAGTAAACACATTTCTACTGGATATGTAAACATGTGTTTGAATGACGTCAAATCGCGAAAACAGAGAAGGAAATTTGGAGAAGTTAAGTAGTCTGTTATGTTCTGATATATGTGTTTCCGGCGGAATTCAACTTGTTGTACTCAGTGTTATTAACATGTGTACAACACCAGACTCTCTCAAACGCTGGATGTTTGTACTTCACGTTTTCATACGGTCTAACCCTTGAAGGGCAAAATTCCTTCATTGTATTTGAGTCAGGTCTATGTCCTTTACACATCTAAAATATACGGTCAAACACCGTTGTGTTGAGCGTTGATATGTCGAACCTACTTTTGTCTCGAATTAAAAGCTTGTTCCCTGCGTGTTCCTTCTTAATTACCACTTTGCGGTTGTGTCGAAAATCGGATATCTCCAAGTATTTAAGTAGGTCCCCTTACCTTCGACACAACGGTTTTTGACTGGAAGAAATGAAACATCACATTGTCATACTCGAGTAAGTGGTTTAGGAAGGTGTTACGCCGCTTTTAGCAATGTCATAGTAGAGCCATGGCGGAGGATACTTTAAATGGACTGTCTATCCGTCTGGGGACTCGAACCCGGGCTTTGGCGTGACCCATGGAACCGCCATGTTCGAGGTTGTATACTTGCGACGGAGATTATTCAAGCGGTTGAAACGTTTTGCTCGTCACTTTCAAGGTGAACCCAATTTGATATGGCTGGAATGCTTCTCTTGAAACACGCCGAACAGATACACATCTGTTTCTCTACGGGTCATCGTTCCCCGATTGCATGTCATCGTGTCCTCCATTACGTGTCATCATTCCCCGATTCTGTGTCATCGTTCCCCGATTGCGTGTCATCGGTCCTGGATTGCGTGTCATCGCATCCCGATTCCGTGTAATTGTTCCCCGATTCCATGTCATCGTTCCCCGATTGCGTGTCCTCGTAACCCCGATTGCGTGTCATCGTGCCTCTGATTGTGTGTCATCGTGCCCCCGACTGCGTGTCATCGCATGGCGATTGTGTTTCATCACTCCCCGATTGTGAGTCATCGTTCCCCGATTCCGTGTCATCGTGCCCCCGATTGTGTGTCATCGTAACTCGATTGCGGGTCATCGTTCCCAGACTGCGTGTCATCGGTCCTCGATTACGTGTCCTCCTTCACCGATTGCGTGTCATCGTTCCCCGATTGCGTGTCATCGTGCCCCCGATTGTGTGTCCTCGTGCCATTTATTGCGCGTCATCGCATCGCGATTGTGTGTCATCGCTCCCCGATTTCTTCCGGGTCATCGTTCCACGATTGCATGTCATGATTCTGTGTCATTATGTCTTCGATTCGTCATCGTAACCTCGATTCCGTGTCATCGTAACCTCGATTCCGTGTCATCGTTCCCCGATTGCGGGTCATCGTGCCCTCGATTGCGTGTCATTTGATCCGACTGCATATATCGATTCTGTCACTGGCTTGTCTGCTCCAGGCTCGAGTTGTGTCATAAATGAAAAGAACATTTTCACAATCATAACTTTGCACTGAAAGAAGAGTTCACAGCAGGATTCCGACTTTCTCATAAGCATGTGTCATGAATCACTATCATAAAAGGTGCTGGTGCACAGATGAATGTTTTAAGACCCACTAGTGGCAACGGTCACAAATACACGCAAGGACAAATCAACTGTTCATATAGAGAGGCCAGGGGAACATGCGCTGCCTCACTCACGTACAATGATGGCATGTTGCGGGAATCAAGGCCTCAATTTGCACTACTCAAATAAGACCGATTTAAACTTATCTTGTATTTAAAGGTGTGTTCCGATATTACGGAGCTGCCTACTTACTGAAAGGCTTGAAGTGGAACATTGCGCCTATGAGAGGAATGTTATAAACACCACAAGGGCCTGGGATGTCCTTGAAGGGTCTCACATTCTCCATGTCTACGTCGCATGCACCTTTTCCCGACTGGTGTCGTATGGATCGATGCAGCTTCCGTCTTGAAAGCCTAGCAATGTGACGGGACATGATCATGCTGACCTGTGGCTGTAAAGAAAACCAGTTTGATCTGTCTCGCTTACCTTTTGTGTTTGTTTCTTATTCCATCATCCAGGAAAAATGTGTTACACAATGTTCGGTGGTATTTTCTTGTTTACATTTTGAACTTCAAAGAAGATTACACTTTAAAATTGAACAAAACTAATGATGACGGTCCTTGCACTATAACAACACGTAGTACATGCCACTCCACTAACGAAATGTGACAATGCTCTTTATTCATAACTTGAATTTCCCTAACACCTACGGTACATACATACATACATACATACATACATACATACATACATACATACATACATACATACATACATACATACATACATGTATATATATAAACTTCAGTCAAACACCAATGTCTGTTTTCAAATACCCCACAAAGACCACTTAATACCACCAAAATAGGATCGGAAAGCAGCAGCTTCCATTCTCTTTCTCTCTCTCTTTCTCTCTCTCTCTTTCTTTCTCTCTCTTTTTCTTTCTCTCTCTTTCTCTCTCTCACTTTCATTATGTACATTATATACATTCACATTTGATGCTGTGAACGTAATGTTTGCGTTTGCATGCAGCAAATGTAGTTAAATACGCGCCATGAGCTAGCCTACTATATAAACAGCACATAGTTTTGCCGTGTCAAGGATCTGCTAAACGATGTACGCTATGCTATTAAGAGAGGAGATTTCCCAGATTTTCACAACGTGCAAATTGCAGCGAGTTTGGCCTAATTTTGTTAGTGTGACGTCCCCTCCCCGGCGCGATTATACAGTCATCAGGATGCTGTGCCCAAACCCTCCCCCGTCCCTCCCTCAGTGATACAGCTGAGGTGATGGTTCTCTCGTCATTTGTTGAGTGTCTGTACAAAGAATTACGAACATTGGCAAGGATGATATATAGAAAGAATCTCTCTCTCTCTCTCTCTCTCTCTCTCTCTCTCTCTCTCTCTCTCTCTCTCTCTCTCTCTCTCTCTCGTGAAATGTCTCTCTCACCTCTTTTCACATCTCTCTCTCTCTCTCTCTCGTCTTCTCTCTCTCTCTCTCTCTCTCGGTGCCATCCCTTATCACGTGAAATGTGTTGTCAGATTTCGAGGTGCCAAAAGATTTGAGTCCCTGGGACGCACTAAAAGTAGTTCCCAAATAAAGTGGTAGTTGATGCAATATGAAAATAATGTATTTGCAGAGATATATAATATTCCATCATTAAAGCATGATAGAGATGCTGGGACCCACCTACCTGCACCTGCATCCTCCCCTGCTGCAAGATGCACAACACTATGTCTAGCGAGGCACAGTGAGTTTAAACAATCTGTTTCTTTACTGTTAACAAACGTGTTTAGATACACTTAAAAGCATATTTGACAAGCGACGAATCATCATCGCTCTGTTCACTTTCAAACGAGTTCACCTTCAAACGCCAGCTGCATGGAGAGATTTCACTAACTGTATTAAAGCTAAGACCCAATAAGTGTTGAAGCCCTTTCTGACGTATGAATATTTGTGACATCTGACTTCAAGCTTTCATTTACACTCACTCTTACATAAATTTTGGCTGGCAAGTTTAGCGTCCCTTGTACATATACTGCCGTACATAAGAAAGTACACACCTGGTGTTTTGGGACTATTCCCATTAAAACCATACATATTTTGCTAGCAATGTTGTAATTGGGTACAATATCTGTTGTGTTTTGGAAAAACTTGCGCAATGTTTGTGACAAGGCAGAATCAAAACACTTTTTAAATATTAATGCTGTTTAAAAGAAAATATTTCACCAACGAATCAGGTGTGTAATTTCTTTTGAACGTCAGTTTAGATATGTCGGTAAAAATTAGTTATGGAAAACAAAACCTGGAAATAATACTAAAATAATTGCTTTCTGTGAACGTCTATTTCATATGGGTATGAAAGGATATATCACCCCCATAAGAGTCAGTGCCTTGAACATGTACTAGTTGCGAGGATATGTGCGCTATATAAATATCCTATAATAAAAAGGTGAGTGCATCAGTGAGTTTAGTTTTACGCCGCTTTTAGCAATAATCCAGTAATATCATACATGTAACTATGTAGTGTTAGGATGTTCGTTTTGCTGTTAACATATTTGTCTCGGACATCAGAATTAGGTATGTTTGTATGAAATGTTTCTAATCAGATATATATCCGTCTGGATAAATCTGAAAGTGAATGTTTATACGTCTCTAAACATAAAGGCTTTCTGGTTGAAGGAAGGAATGAAACGAAAGAGGGGTGCTATTAATAACTGGGGAATCCCCACTTTTCACCCACATCGGGTATGGTCGCTCTTTCATAACAAGGAGGTTAGAGCAACATGTTTCTGTATTTCTCATCGCCCGACCGACTGCAATTTGGCTGCCGACCTGAAAATACAAAAGTGTTCTTTTGCTCCACTTTCATTGATAATTTGAAACTCAGCTCTTATGGATATATTTGCATAAGTCGTTCTTTTGGCCTTTCACATTTCATTGAATGTATGTTTCTATAAATTTTAAAAACTTTCATTAAACATGACTGTTAGTTGAGTGAACGGGGCTTGTTTTGTATGTTTATGCTCAATGATGCTGTTGACTTTGTACCGTTGTGTGCTAATATTTATATAAGTTGGGGATATGAATAGAGACTAGTTATTCATCAGCTATCAGATATGTATCAGGTACACCACAAATACAGGTATGATATTGACACACCAAGAAACATAACAATGTGTTTGCACTTGCATGCCATGCCATGATTTTGGCACGTGTCTTGAACGCAAGTGGAGTCAAATGAGTGAGTGAATTTAGTTTTACGCCGCTTGTAGCAACATTCCCCCAAAATCATGGCGGTGGACACCAGAAATGGGCTTCACACATTGTACCCATTTGGAGAATCGAACCCGGGTCTATGGTGTAATGAGTGAACGCTTTAACCACTTGGCTACCCCATCAAGTTTTATCCTGCATTATCAAGAGTATTTGCATTTCGTGAGCACCGGGTGCCGTCACCAGTTTATCTGATGTAGATATGCTTCGGCGGATGATTGGGATGTGTCACTGACGTTCCAGAAAAACCATAGACTGTGCCTGCATAATTATGCGACTATGAAGAGAATTCTAAAAGGTTAGGTGTTGTGGCGCCGTTCCACAGCAAGGTTCGAAATAATCGCTGGCCCGGAGACCCAGCGCCGGTTGTTATTGTATCGGGCCGGCAGTTTCAAATATTTGCAGGCCCTTGTGGCCTTCAGTAAATTATCTGTCATTTTTTTCAACTGTACTTTCCCATATATTTTTCTTTATTAACGTTCGGAAATCATCCATGATTCACCATGTTACGATAACTTACAGTGTCACTTCCTGGTATTTCAGTGCTTTGCGCACAGGAACCTCAAAGTCTTTAACAAATAAATACTTCTCTCCGCGCCCCAGGATTCACTAATTGATTTTGTAGAAACAGTGTGAAACTGTGTACAGTGTAGTCTATTTTGGTTTCATTGGTTTGACTTTAGCAAATTGGGCCTGCAGATTTCATTCAGGGCCTGTAGAATTTAAAGCCTTCAGGCGGCAGCAGGCCCTGATGGCCAACTGGCAAATTAAAGTATTGCAAACACAGTTTCACGGACATATTGCTCAATGCCACATGCAGTATTTGGCGTGACTCGCTACTGTAGCCATTGTTTTATCTTTAGGCCGGGTTCTGTGATCTTCAAATGTTCACATTATACCTATGACGCAATTGGTTCAGATTTTGAACTTAGAGGTCGTGGATAAGGGTCATATGCTAATCCCAAATCTCTACTTCGGAGAATCTTGCATTAAGTTAAACGTATTTGTACAGTCTTGTCAGCTTTAATGTGAAATATGGTTTGTGTTTAATGTCACAGTCAGCAATATTCCAGCAATATGGTGGCGGTCTTTAAACAACCTGTATGGACCAGACAACCCAGTTGTCAAAAGCATGCATACGATGACATGTGTCAACCAAGTCAGCGAGCCTCACCAACCGATCCCGTTAGTGGCTTCTTAAGAGTGACGTATAACAAAAACAAACAACAACAAAAACAAACAAACCAAAGCTGTACTACAACCAGCAAATGTTACCAATACAATGTATTTTTGTCAAAAGTGTACATAATGTTCTATGCTATTGTCATTGGACTTTGATATGTTTCAAGACTGCGAGGAACCTTCAGCTAATGCTGTACGCTTTGGCTCGGAATCCTGAAAAGCAACATAAGCTGTACGAAGAAGTTATGAGTGTCATGGGGACAGACCAGACGATCCAGTGATCAACAGCATGAGCATCGATGACACGTGTCAACCAAGTCAGCGAGCCTGACCACCCGATCCCGTTAGTCGCCTCTTACGACAAGCATGGGTTACTGAAGATCAATTCTATCCCGGATTTTCTCGAGCTGAAATATGAAATATAAGTTCCCATCAGTATTATCGAGCTCAAGTATCGCGATAATCACACTGCAGACTCAGTGTGTGTTGTTTTCAAACTGACTCCATAACGTGACAATGTCTTAAGACAAAGCTTGTGTTGCACACATGTTATCATTGAATAACAGATACTTCATGTTAAACTAGTTCTACTGTGATGATGTTTCAATGACAGTGTTTCATAAATATATTTTAATTATAAATTCATAAATATATTTTAATTAGAATACAGTTCTCATTAAAATATGTTTGATTATAATGACGACTTTGACATTTCAGTTCACGCATGTAAAGATGAGATGAAACAGATTTCCTTAAAACTGGTTTTGAAGTGATTTTGAAGGAAACTTAAAATACAAGTTATACTGCGACTGATGTCACATCCTCGGGGACAGTAGCTCTTGGGCATACACGTTAAATCGTTGTTATTTTTTGTTAGCTTATTTGTTGCTTAATTTAACGCCTCATTCGGCATTATTGCAGCTATGTTGCGGCGGTCTGTAAATAATCGATTTTGGACCAGACAATTCAGTGATCAACAGTATGATCATTGATCCACGCAATGGGGACACGATGACATGTGTCAATCAAGTCACCTAACCATGATCTTTACGGTTAATTAAAACGTATATTTAATAAATATTAATATTGTTTATCTTCAATGAAATATATAATTTAATTAAGGACATCTGACTGAGATTGACAATGAGATGTGCGTCAGATGCCCATAGATCTTGTTTAATGTTTGGCCAACGCATCCTACGTCATTTACAATGAAAAGTCAAACACATAATTATGTCAACACAATCTCGGATTCAACGAGGCTTGTTCCTAATCCAGCCTCCAATGTGAACACAGTTCATCGCATTCTAACGATTTGATTGGATAACCGATGATCTCTTAATTAGGTCACATTCTGGCGTAACTATTTTTTCATTCATAACAAACACGCGAATTCATTCATTCTACAACTTAAATGCATTGTGGGAATGTAAACATTGCAAACGTTACCGTGTCGCTGTTTAATTGTGAGTCGAACTGAGACATTATATCCGTCGAAAAACATAAGCGCAATGTTTCCACCAGTGATGTTAGCCGAATGAAGCAACTGCAAACCAAGAAACGCGGTGCTACAGAGTAGTTTACTGTAGGAGGCTGTACGAGGCGATGGCAACTGACATGCATCGTGACGTCGGTTACCAAGGCAGTGACGTCATTACAGTGTGACGTCATGCAAATATTGTACTACAGTACAAAACTCTTCCGCAACCTCTTTATGAAACCGGTTTCGGTTTGAAACCAAAATATGAAAAAAATACGCTATTTGGTCAATTTAATGGATGTAAGACGTGGGTAATAAATAAAATACCACACTCGGTCTCATTACATACGAATTATACAAAACTCGTGACCTTCCTATGTTATCTGACCTCGCTTTCGCTCGGTCAGATACCATAGGAAGGACACTCGTTTCGTATAATTCGTATGCAATGAGACCGAGTGTAGTATTCAATATATCCCGGTGGATATCCAAGACATGTTCGATGGGTGCCAAATCTTGTGCTGGCCATGGTAAGGTGGTCATGTCGTCATGCTGTTGACCCGTGTGCCCTGTGTGCCCTTGCGTCGTCATTCTGAAACACAAAACGATGTCCATGCCCCTAACAGTTACACGGTCCTTACGAAGTACACAATTTAACACTGTGAGTGTTTTGATCGAAAATGATGTTGTTGCACGAGTCTCAGGCCCTAAAATTAGACATGACAAAAACATCGGGCATCGGAGTTACTGCCTATTCAACAAGATGATCGATTTAGCCCTATAGGAGCTAGGATTGGGATGTTTTCTCACCCACAGGGACACGACGGGTCTGCCACATCGGCACGTACACCCAGTATTCTAGACACAACTCACTCATGCACTATACACTGACCTTGTGCACAATTTTGTTCTTATACGGTCATTTGCCGCAAAAGTATATTGGTACATGAAATCTAAGCGAAAGTTGGCGAAAATATTTCCTAGGTGAATGTGTTTGGTTACATGCGAGACATATGAGTGACGTCACAAGTAGCACACCTTTGATGGTTGTAGCATATCGAGGTAGTGTTCAAAATGAGAATACAACTGATATTTTCTATGTGACCAATAGTTTTGTGCGGGATAGGCTTATGTTGTCAAGTGATATATGAAGCAGCCCTCTTACCTTGGAGGATTTAGACGATGTAAAGTCAGCAACACTGGATGAATTAAAGACTTTAGAAGTTCCATGAAAACTGAAGTAGATGAAGTAGATTCAATGAAAGTTCAGTTATATGATTTGAGCAATTGGACAGAGCTGTGAACATTTTGGTGATGAAGTGAACAGAAGTGAACGCAAGCAGGAGATTGTATACAGTAATATTGATGCAATCACATCTGGAATCAGTGGTATGCAATTGTCAACGCGTGGATATATGCGTCGACTGGGGAATTAGCTCATGTTTAAGATGAAGTGTACGTACAATACGTTGACAAGACGAAGGAATACGTTGAGCTCAAACTTCTTTAGTTACATGATAGACAAATACACAAAACATAAATGAGTACCTGCTCAACCCCAGGACGTTTCCTACGAGCGGCATTATCCTGCTCGTGGTCGTCCCAACACAGACAGTCGGAATCCCGGACTCGTACCCTTTTTGTGTCTAGATGTGGGCATACTAAGTATATATATACAGTTTTTGACAACAATGGACAGGCGATGACTCATCAATGGACAGACAGAAAACAATAGCACTTCCTTGACCAGTTGATTTGATGGCAGACACTGCCAAGGGGGATTACCGATGAAGGTTATAAATGTCTTATACAATAATGAATGGTCTGACAAGTCAATTTACAATGCGGTAGTGATAAGGATGTACAGTAGTGATTAAAAATACAGCTTAGCGTCATATATATATATTACAATAAAGTCTCACATGTCTTGAGTACATAGTTTTGGACTTTTTAAATATTTGGACGTACAAAATTGATGACCTCAGTCAAAAACTGCTTCTCCATTCACATTTGGATGGCGAAGCAAAAGTGTTTTTTGACTCACTCTCAGAGGACTTCGAGGAAACCCCTCTAGATAACTTTCTGTCATTGCTGGAAAACAGGTTTTCCCCATCAAAGTATTTTGACACTTCTATTCTGGACGTACACCAAGGGAAGTTGGAGACAGTGGATAATGCCTCGACAGGGTACACAAACGCATTCTGGGAGTCAGCATCCAAAAGGATATCCTCGTATCCTATGTCACCAAGGGCTTGCACCCTTCATACCATCTCTGGGTAAGAGGTAAGGATCCACAGCCCCTGGATGAGATAAGACAACATGCCAAGTTCGTTGAACAGCACCACACCATAACTCCACCAGGAGCGTCCAAAGAAGAAGTTGACCAGATA
The DNA here is from genome assembly GCF_003918875.1 of Haliotis rubra. Taxonomy (NCBI): domain Eukaryota; kingdom Metazoa; phylum Mollusca; class Gastropoda; order Lepetellida; family Haliotidae; genus Haliotis; species Haliotis rubra. Next base: position 1,124,566 of record NW_025767723.1, read on the forward strand.
GTCGTTTCAGCATTGGCAGCACACACACACACACAGGCACAGCAGATGAATCATGGACAGTCACCACATCAATGGCAGGACAACACTTACCAGATGGACCAGTCGCCTTATCAAGGGCAAAATAGCTATAATCACTCACGGCCAGATCGTCCATTGAACAGTCAAAGCCCCCATCCATTCCAGTCAGATCATCAACAGATGACATACAATCGCCAAGGCCAACGACAGCAATCAACCTACATTCAGCATCACCCACGACAACTGCCCCACTTCAATGGATCAAAGGGAAATAACTCCAGTTTCAAGAAAGGCAACGGCAGGAGAAGGCGTGAAGATGAACGATGCTATAAATGTGGTAAGATTGAAATATGTTATCCGCCAGAATCATGCCCCCGTTTTCACTTTATTTGTGGAATATGTAGGATGAAAGGCCACCTAACCAGTCTGTGTAAGAATAAATCTTCCCAATAGGATAAGGTGCCTGATTCTCATCGACGTTTAAGAAGTTGAAGAAGTTCACCCAGTTGCCCCAATTGACAAAAATACCATATTAACTCAGCAAAGACTGAGGCATTGGTAGAAACTCGAGCATCTATATCATGTATAAAACTTAGCTATCTTCAAAAATACAGGTTAGCGTCATATATACTAGTATATTACAATAAAGTCTCACATGTCTTGAGTACATAGTTTTGGACTTTTTAAATATTTGGACGATGGCTGTCCTGAATTAGTCCCTATAACAAGACTATGAAACCTGAGACCACATAATATTATATGGTTTCTGATGAAACAGAGAATGACTGTTAATCACGTTTTGTGGACCAGAGTGTCCCAGACAAAAGAAGACGCTAAACGCAGTTTACGTATATTTAGAAGAAAGTGGTCTTCAGCGTGTAAGCCTCAATATATAAGACATACAAATAAACATAAACATTATAAATGTAGAGAGGGGTAATGTAAATACGTGGATAAAGCCGAATGCTGACTCGTGCCCCTCATTCGTGACCAACTCGTGTTATTTTCGGGACAAACCGAATGCTGACTCGTGCCCCTCATTCGTGACCGACTCGTGTTATTCCGGGACAAACCGAATGCTGACTCGTGCCCCTCATTCGTGACCAACTCGTGTTATTCCGGGACAAGCCGAATGCTGACTCGTGCCCCTCATTCGTGACCAACTCGTGTTATTCCGGGACAAGCCGAATGCTGACTCGTGCCCCTCATTCGTGACCAACTCGTGTTATTCCGGGACAAGCCGAATGCTGACTCGTGCCCCTCATTCGTGACCAAATAAGAACGATAACTCTATTCCTGGTCAATTCCAACATTACAGAAACACTCGAAAGTTTCTGATTTTATAATATTTTATCCTGTTTACACAATTATAATGACAATGATGATTTGTTGAAAACATATTGTAAGGTAAGTATTACAAGCTGTTCAGCTTATATTTCCAAATGTACATTTTTAATCAATCGCAAATAGTATTTATTTCATGAATAGGCAATTGAAATAACATTTTATTTCATTTGTTTTGTCATTAGATACACAAAATTACTGTAAAAGAGTCTCAGAGTGAAGCATTCGTGCAGAGGCCAACTGATGATGATCTAGTGTATAGGATGTCTGCCTGTTGTCTGAACTTGCTGCCATACACCTGGTAAACTATAAAATGAACACGATGCAAAAAGTATGAAGGAACCCAAGAAACGTCAGACTTAAATATCCCTGTGTTGATTAGTTATATACAAATATATTGTTTTGAAACTTGAAACATTTAAAACTACAATACCTAAAAATGTCAGAAAGCGCACGTAAAATCCTGAAAGCATGTGCGCAAGATCGAGAGAAATATTCACATTGGCAACGTGCTCGCCGTTATGTAAACAAGAGCACCTGTGTATGTTTGAACCTCACCGTTCGCTGCCCTATCTTTATGAAAAACTTCAAATTAGACAGCATAGTTCTGTTAGCTATATTCCTATAATGCCAAAAATGACGATATAAATTTTGCACGATTTTCTAAACAGTCACAAAATGCAATGAACTTTATAAAGGTACCTCAATCCTTACGCGCATTCCTATTGGTTTGTCGCCCCGGGCTGTCAAAAACACCTTAAGCGTCACATATGTATAATGAAGCGTATTTACAGTGTGTGAGTTTAGTCTTACGCCGCATTCAGCAATATTCCAGGTACATGGCGGCGGTCTGTAAATAATCGAGTCTGGACCAGACACTCCAGTGATCAACAGCGCGAGCATCAAACTACGCAACTGGGATACGATGACATACGTCAACCAAGTCAGCGAGCCTGACCACCCGATCCCGTTAGTCGCCTCTTACGAAAACCTCGAGTTACCGAAGATCAATTCTAACCCGGAAGATAACATGTGTGAAGATAATTTTTTCCCCGTAAAATGTATGCTCTTTTACCTCTACATTCTCAACAAAGCCTCAATCAAAAGCGTTTGGTTTACGTTCGAGCCCGGGTCAAGTCAGACTCAACATTTGTGACAGTCTATATATGTTGACAGTCAGGGAAATTGGGCTTCATTTAGATCAACTTGTGAGCTATGAATACTACGCTTTGAGAATATATAAAGTGGTATTTAGTTAGAGATAATACTATTCTATAGATACAAACACAGTTCAGGATATATCTATGGCGTTTAAGTTCCTTTTGACAGCGCGGACCAAGTCGGACCCAACATTTGTGATGTAAAGAATATGTTGTCCCCATTCCCATGTTGAAACTTACAAATAACCTGGAATCAGTGCGTAAAAGATAAGGTGTTAAATCAACAGACATCAAAGAAATGTGATGCAGTTGACAATTGTAATTTGCAATTGACTAAGTTGACAAATCAATATAAATCACCACAAAGGAATGTACAAATTCAAATGTAATGTGATACAACAGCAGTTGTCATAGTAATATAAACACCGATGGTCTAGATCACCTCTCAACAATAATAATCCTTAGGAAATGCATGATACATTATACGCGACAACGTATCACGTTATGGTGCTGGAAAGATTCTTATACCGTTGTCAAGCAAGGGTCATAAAATCATAAATTAATAAAGAAGCTGTCGTCCATAACGTTCTATTCATCAAGTACTATAATGCCAATCAAATAGAACATTATTCCAATCTGAAACTAGTCAGACTAATCCAGGATAATTATTGGAACACACAATGCTGGTTTGTTGAGATGTAACGTGACATGAGAAGCAATAGTTAGCTCCCCTTATTTACCCAAGAAAAAGAAACTTCAACACTTTTATAGTCAAATGATCACTTTCCTATCATACTAACCCTTTATGGATGTAACAGACAAATAAAACATAAACAAGATATAATGTAAATGGACTGCGTGTAAATAATATTCACAGATGTACATGGAGAAATGTAATCGATGCCTTTAGAATTATTCGTTGTCTGGGCATCATAGTTTTATTAATATAGTGTTCTCAACCTTGATTCACTTGTGGAAGCTTTGACCATTGTTGTGCACAGTGGTGAAAATGTAAATGTACATCGGAGAAAAATGGTACGAAAAAGGTGTTGGATATGAAGACTTAATCGTTTAGTAGTAGTAGTAGTAGTAGTAGTAGTAGTAGTAGTAGTAGTAGTAGTAGTAGTAGTAGTTGTTGTTGTACATTCAAATCATGTATACATAAATTTATAGAGCTGTACATGCACACGCCGCCAGAAGGCTATAAGAAGCTTAAAGAGCATTAAAGTACGTGAGATGGATAAACTGATTAAAATAAATTACATAAAATTATTCAGCTGAAATAAAACATATCACACACACACACACACGCACGCACGCACGTACGCACACGCACACACACGCACACATGTACACATTTAATATATAAGGGTACACTATAAGTTTCGTGTAACTGGCGATAAGGAGGTTCCTTCTAAATATTGTACATTAAGGAATAGTTACGGGTCTTCATGCAGAAAGAGAAGGATAGAATAAGAAGAAAATGTTTTCGTGAGCTTGTAGCGAGTAATGAAGATAGTAAACTTATGTGAAAATGCTAAATACCACAACTTCATTGCAGATTGTTCCAAGAAGAATAGATTGAATAATTACTTAATTATAACCTTACTGATATTCCCGTGATATTATTGAGTAGATTTTAGTTTTTATTAAATGAATCAAAACTAAAGACTAATGCAGATGTCAATAACACTGTTAATAGTTATATTACACAGAATGAGATTGAAGTATCAATGAAATATCTGAAGCCGGCAAAACCCTCAGGACCAGATGGTATCAAGCCTGAAGTGACCCTGGGGTCCAGTGCTGGTGTAAGTCAGCATTTGTCAGTATGTATAATGATATTTTATCAACAGGTATTTTTTCAACTGAAAGGGATAAGAATGTTATTGTACCACTCCATAAAAAGGAAGTTATTTAAAAGTGAATATCTGTAAGAGACATTTAATTCTGCCAGATATTTCCGCGATAGAGATATTTTCCGTCTGAAAAGATACATTTGTCCAGAATCTGCATCCTCTGAGTTCCTGTGTGGGGACATGGTGATGGTTGTACGTCTGGGACAACAGATCACTTTATCTCACGGAGAGCTTTTCGATGACATGGCGTTTGTTCTTGAAGCTCGATCCAAACTATGGTCAAGACTGGCAGCAGTTTTGTTCTGAAAAAATGTCCCACCCTCTCTAACTACTAGTATATAATATGGTCGTTGCACTCTACGGCGGGTCCAAATCATCTACCCTGGTGCCCCACCCCATATTACCCTACCCTACCCGGATACCCGTTATGTTCATTCCTGATATCATATTAGAAATATATTTTTTCAGCTCGGAAGCTAAATGTTCGAGTTTTACAATATCTTAGTCCATGTATTATATTCAAAAGAAGCGACTGTATTGCGGCGTAAAACTAAACTCACTCACTAATAGACTGGAATTTTCAAAGCAACTTTGCGATCCGCTTATTTATTGTAACACATAAAGAGGAACTGGCCTTTTATTACCGAATATTAAAAAAATGTTCCAACATTTAGATTGCAATACGAGTTGATTTCAACTAGAATCCGCTGTCTGAAACATCGATGTGCTCTGTAAATATACCGAGTATTTCAAAGATCAGCGAGTGGGGTAACCTAAACAAAGTTTTCTCGTGGTTTTCTGAGAAGACTAACTTACTTTGTGATGTATCGGCGAATCCCCTACACTTGCGGTTTTAATTTGACGTTTTATACTACTGATGAAGACAACCTTACACGGTATATATATTTACTTGTCTTAGTTGTTTCTGTTATTTTATTTATACCACATCAAATCAGAATGCGTAGCACTTCTCGTTGGGTAGCCTTCACTACAAACTGAATCATCTAACATTTCTCTCTCTCTCTCTCTCTCTCTCTCTCACTCTCTCTCTCTCTCTCTCTCTCTCACTCTCACACACACACTCTCTCTCTCTCTCTCTCTAATAGAAGGAACGACAACACCCAGTTCACATTCATAACAAGCAGAGTGTTGTGTCTTTTTTCATGAGCAGATATTTGTTTCAGCAGCTTTACAGCTGTGTGGTGCTGTTTGTAAACAAATCGCGTCTGGACCAGACAATCCAGTGATTAACAACGGAGAGAGTTCTATGGATATACAACTTTTTCATTGTAAATGAAGAAGCTGTAAATATAGAACAGAGCTTGATAACGGTGTTAGTTTTTGCGAAAAGGTGAGTCTAATTGCTCACCTGAAACGTCGCTCATATTTACAATTAATGGGAGTTGTATATCCATATAACTCTCATCACATCAACTTCTAAATGCCTCTGTTGATCACAACTTGAATTCGTAACAAGAGCACTGGGACATAGGATGAGAATACAGAAAGGTACCCTAGGAATTCTTCACCTGATTCAGAATACATTCCCCATTGTGTCGTATTCTTGATCGGAACTGTCATGCTGTTGTATTAGATACATTTGATTGCGTTATGTAAGTAATGAGAATACACAGTAACGGATATTTCGCGATGCATATGAATACCACTCGCAATCAGTTGAACAGGAACAACTACAAACGGTTTCGGGTTTGGATTGCGGAATATGGACTCGTCCGCCTTTTAGGGTACCGGGTACGTTTCTGTATTTTGACTTTGTTTAGGGTACATATCTGTATACAGAAACGTACCTGGGGTACGTATCTGTAGTACCTGTGCCGACAACGACCCCCTCAGCTTTTAGTCCCTGAATACATATAATTTTGATAGTAGCAAATAAACCCAAAAGGAGCCCCAGTGAGACCAGAGATTCAGAAAACTATTCAATGGAAGTGAAAAGACCAGCGTCTGTTCTATGCTTGAGGATGTTCTGGGTATTTCTATTCAAGAGTGGTACACAAACATATATGGTCTCTGGGTGTAGTGACACAAGTATGCGAAAAAGTCAACCAGTTGAGTTCACAGTTGACCTGCCATATGTGCACCCAAGTCAGTCATGGAAATAATACTTTTTATCATTCAGGAGGAAAGTTTCCCTGAGATTTTGCTTGATTTGTCTCTTAATTAAATACCAAAAACTGTGCACAAGGCCTCCACTATAGCTTGCGTCACCACCATGTTAATTAAGAGTTGACAGATTAACATGTGAGGCAAGATTCCAGACAACTGGTGAGGATGTTGATCCGGCCAGCCATGGTAGTTAGATATGTTTACTTTGTAATCCGACCCCCAAAGTGAGTTAGTTTTCTTGCAGATGTTAACAGACCCTGAACCTGAGGAAATCTAGACTTGCTTTATTTAGGGCTTTAGCACTGCAGAGAGGGCTAGGCATTGAGGAAAATAATATGGTTCAGGGACTGTGAGACAGACTAATACTGATCCAAAGCGCAGCGCCACTATCAGCGATCATTAATAATAGCCTGCTTGCTACTTACAGTGACTCTCTGCACACGGCAGTCCCAGCAAATTAGGGCATTGACGCAGTGTTGATTTCACTCGTCTGGGGGCCGTAGCCAGGGGAAAAGAATCACAGCAAACTGCGTTTGATCATTCCATCGTTGGTGGTGACGAATTTTCCAAGGATCGACCTAATTTAGATGTTTTCAGATTATACCAGTAACACGTTCTGCCAGTTTAGCGAGGTAGGTGTGTTTGTTTTATCCATTGCTGGCCTAATTCTTGATTGGTGGCTGGGGCCGAAGTTGTTACCGCAGATAATCAGTCTAAGAACTGACATTGTACTGAACAGTGATCGGTGGATATATTGTGTTCTCTCCTGTTAATTTCTCAAATGTGTGTGTTTCTGTGTGTCAGTTCCACCTCAGTGAACAGGCAGGTTGTGCAGGTCACGCCAGCCTTGTTTATCCCGGTATAGGCTGCCAGGGTCGTTCATGTGACTGATCACACTAAATACCATTGCCTCATGTCTATAATGGCTTTTGAACTGAAAAATGGCGTTCAACTGTATATATTTATAGCTGTAATACCAGCAATTTGACTGCTCCATGCAACATTGGTGTATTTGCGACTTGTTTATATGGGGCGTTTAACAATTGACTGTGCAAAGAAAAACAGTTGCTTCCCTTAGCGGGTAGACGCCTCTTGATTCGCATACCTGCTAAGGGAAGCAACTGCTGCTTATCCTTTGTACAATCTGTAAAAAAGATTTGGTTCCCCCATAGTAAAAGTTCCGGCGGAACTTTTCATTCCAACATTTGTTCCTGTAATAGTGCATGCGGAACAATTATTTCGTTCCGCACACACAGAATTTATTCCGGGTAAAGAGGAACTTCCACACACATCATAAAGTGTCTAAAAGAGGGTTTTGTTTGTTGGGGTGATCTTTCCTACGGTATTTGTTCCATATGGAACAAATCATGTGGCTATCAAGAAGCAATTATCATGTGTGAAAGTTACTTAATTTTTCTTTATGAAAATATATTGTAGATTCCCCAGAATGCGAACTGATGATTCTAAATGAATCTTGTGTTAAAAAGAGTTCAGTTATTATGTAACCAAGTTACCTTCATTAATCAGGTTACAGTCAGTAGCCAGGTTACAGTCAACATGTAACCAAGTTACAGTCAGTCAGTAGCCAGGTTACAGTCATTATGTGACCAAGTTACAGTTGGTCAGTAGCCAGGTTACATTCAATATGTAACCAAGTTAGAGTTAGCCAGTAGCCAGGTTACAGTCAACATGTAACCAAGTTACAGTTAGTCAGTAGCCAGGTTACAGTCAACATGTAACCAAGTTAGTCAGTAGCCAGGTTACAGTCAACATGTAACCAATTAACAGTCAGTCGTAGCCAGGTTACAGTCAACATGTAACCAAGTTACAGTTTGTCGGTAGCCAGGCTACAGTCACTATGAAACCAAGTTACAGTCAGTCAGTAGCCAGGTTAGTGAACATGTAACCTAGTTACAGTTAGTCAGTAGCCAGATTACAGTCAACATGTAACCAAGTTACAGTTAGTCAGTAGCCAGGTTGCAGTCGACATGTAACCAAGTTACAGTCAGTAGCCAGGTTACAGTCGACATGTAACCAAGTTACAGTCGACATGTAACCAAGTTACAGTCAGTAACCAAGTTACAGTCGACAGTAACCAAGTTACAGTCAGTAGCCAAGTTACAGTCAACATGTAACCAAGTTACAGTTAGTAGCCAGGTTACAGTCAACATGTAACCAAGTTACAGTTAGTAGACATCCCGGATGTTGACAAGTTGGATGAGTCCATTTTGCATTCAATAATGACTGGAATAGGTTAGGCCTACGGTATTTGTTCCTGTTCGATGGAATATTTGCCGTATGCGCGGAATTTTTATTCGTGTCATCCATTCTCAATTTCACGGCATTTATTCCGAACCGGAACATTTACTACACGGAACTAAATCATGTTTACAAATCAACTGTTGAAAATAGTTGCTTCCTTTAACAGGTTACACAAACACACATGCGATTACCATAGACTTCTAGAGCAACGTTATAGTTTAATAACACAATCACCCAGGCTGTCAGCAGCCATTCCATGTACACATGGGTACAGTCTGCCTTTAAACTACAATAAAAACACAAATTTCAGCTAACCTAGCCTCCCTTTTTTACGAGCACAGGATGTTGAACACATCAACCCCAGTTCCGCACCAAATGTGACCTACTTGAAAATGTCTGTGCACACATTCAGCATAATAAGTCATCGTGATAGGCAGCACTAGATATTTAAAAAGGTGGTCAGTTTTAATTACTGGATGGATGTACATTCAAAATACATATATATCTGGCACAATATCATCCAATCACAGCTGTCACATGCGTCCATCAGAACTGAAGTTAACATACGATACTCGCCCAGGGCGCAACTAATTGTTATTTAGTGTAGTAGAACCAGCAGGTGGGCTCCTGCTGATTGGTACCATGAAGATCCGAGTTAGAACTGATCTTCAACATCCCATGCTTGTCGCAAGAGGCGACTAACGGGGTCGGGTGGTCAGGCTCGCTGATTTGGTTGACACACGTCATCGTATCCTAATTGCGAAGAAAGACGCTCACGATGTTAATCACTGTATTGTCTGGTCCAGACTCGATTATTTACAGACCGCCGCCATATAGCTGAAATATTGCTGAGTGCGGTGTAAAATTAAACTCGCTCAGTCCTGCTGATTCGAATCCCAGTTTTCCCATTATGAACCTTGTATCCATAGGCGCCCGACTCTGATATATGTACATGTATGATCTATATATATAAGATATAAGAAAGGTGTGTCAGTAAATCGAAACAAAATGGCGGCCCGGCTCGGTTCGGCTGGGTTTCGGTCTGACAAACGCTTCCATCGCTTTGACCGTTGAATAAACTGCACAATTTATACTCAGTTGACCTCTGGAAAGTACCTTGCGTATCACAAACCTGATGATTTTATTCCCATTTAAAGCTTTCAATACTCGCACGAAGTCAGGACATATGCCCGGAAGTAAACAAATCTCAGGCTACAGACCCGCACCGAATGGTAGAGCGAGTCTCTGATTGGATAATATAGTTGCACGTTAAAAGAGGTGGGAATAATAGAAGAAGCTATCGTATCCGAGACTCGCTCTACTATTGGGTGCGGGTCTGTAGCCTGCGATTTGTTTACTTCCGGGCATATGTCCTTACTTCGTCCGAGAATGGACGGCAAAATTATTGAAAGCTTTAAATGGGAATAAAATCATCAGGTTTGTGATACGCAAGGTACTTTACAGAGGTCAACTGAGTATAAATTGTGCAGTTTATTCAACGGTCAAAGCGATGGAAGCGTTTGTCAGACCGAAACCCAGCCGAGCCGAGCCGGGCCGCCATTTTGTTTCGATTTACTGACCCACCTTTCTTATATCTTATATATATAGATCATACATATACATATATCAGAGTCGGGCGCCTATGCTTGTATCCACGTCCATGTATACGCCAACCGTTTGGCATGAATGTATGCATCATTAGGATTAATATGTTAATAACGCAGATTACTGATACAGATGCTCCCCGAAACACGAATTAAGGTGAAAGACTCTCCTACATATTGAAATATCCGGCAAACTGGTCATCCGTCTTCAGACCGTCTGGTAACCTGAAATAGGGTGCGATATTCCGTTAGAAGACGCAATTGCTTGTATGAGTGAGTGGGTTACTCCTCCCGACACCCACATAATTAACTTCGCATGAAACCTCTTGTTGGGACCGTCGGTTCCAAATGAAATTTCGACTTTCGAATACTAACATCCGTAAATATTAAATCGTATTTTTACCTGATTAAGAGTAGACCAGCTGACCACATCCTCCCCATGTGAGTGTTTCGGCTGATATAAAGGTGGGAGTCGGTACCTGATAAGCTGGCTTGCTTTTGATCCTCTTCAGATTCTTCGAGGTGTTGTAACCATTTTATGCCATTTACTTTCAGGTTGTGTAACTTTTTGAACCACAATGAAGCTTCCCAGGCTGTCTGTGATCGGTCTTCTCAAGCGACAGGTGCTGAATCCCACCGTCCCACAACGCACATTGCGGGCTGTAGCTTGGAGCGATGCCGACTTTCAAGAGGCTAAACCGTTTGGTGAGGTACCCGGACCGAAGGGTGTATACAATTTGCCGTTGATTGGACCCATGTTACACTTCAAACCGTTTAGTAAGTCCCATTACTCTGAATTCATGCAACATTGAGTAATACTTACGTTTTAGAAGTTCCATTACAAGAACTACACAATAAGCAAAATCGTACTATTGATTGACATCGTAATTATATGTATATGTACTAGACACACAAATTGATTGATGATGAGAAAATGCAACACACAAAAACACATACAGAACAAACAAACAAGCAAACATATGCTTATAATGGCAGCAATATGAATCACGTATTTGACACATGTGGGAGTCTGGGAGACCGAACCCACGTCTACAGCTTCTTTTGTTGGTTTGTTGTTTTAACGCCGCACTCAGCAATATTCCAGCTTTATGGCGGCGGTCCGTAAATAATCGAGTCTCGACCAGACAATCCAGTGATCAATAGCTTTAGCATTGATCTACGCAATAAGGATACGTTGACATTTGTCAACCAAGTCAGAGAGCCTGGCAACCCGATCCCGTTAGTCGGCTCTTTCGACAAGCACGGGTTGCTGAAGACCAGTTTTAACCCAGATCTCGTCTGTATCCTGACGAGTGGGTGTGAGTAAGTGGGTTTGGTGTAACTCCGCTCTAAACGACAATTTACTTCTCTTCCATTGTCTTGATACAGACGGAAAGTCTAAGTAACGCGGCCCTGGAACGTATTCCAGATTAATTAAACCCACGAAAACCCACAAATCGAGAAACATTATCAAGTAAGCAAACCGGGATTCGAACCCACGACCATAGGGCTCTACATTGCTAATTCCTGCGTCTTAGACTACTGCATACAAGTACAGACAGACAGATTATTTATTTGTATAAGTGGCCCCGAGGCCAATAGTACATGTGTAAAATTATAACGGTGGATTTATGCGCAACCTGTAAATACGCGAGTTATAGGAACATCAATAAATCCATAAACACCCATTCACAATTTACATTTTTTCTCTCAACATAAGTATGTGGTACAACACAAGGGCTACCTTAAACAACAAGTCAATATTTTCTGTGCGAAGTAGCATACAGAATTTATGTCTTGATGGTTGGTTGTAGAACAAATCAGGCAAATATTGAAGGAAAACCAAGTTCTATGGATAGTCAACTTCTTTATTGCAATGAGTACGACGTTCGATGTTGGTACTAACACCGTTATCAAGCAAGTTATCATCACTTGCTTGATAACGGTGTTAGTTCTACACCGAAACGTCGCACTCATTGCAAAAAGAAGTTGACTATCCATAGAACTTGGTTTTCCTTCATCTATACAACTTCTAATATGCCTGTCAAAGAAGGCAAATATTGTTCTCTTATTTCTAAATATTTCGGGCATATAAGTAATACATGGTACTCGTCTTCTTGAGATAAATTACAAAATGGACATTGGATATCTATTACAGTTATAGATACAGTTATGGCAAATCGTGCCGCTTGTGAGCCTTACATCTGCATTGAAATTACTGCACACAATTACATCCGTCAATGTTGACGTTTTAAGGCTGCTAACGCTCCACATGCACACACACACACTCGCACACGCACACACACTTACAATCACTATACCTGTTATGGCTTCTATATCCTCTTAATTCCACAGCCAACCACACTCAGGAAACAGTTTTCAAGTTGTTTAATGAGATGGTTGACAAGTACGGACCCTTGGTTCGAGTCAATCTTGGAGACTGGGTGGTGTTAGCGGAGGATGTGGCTGATATTGAAATTATCATGAAGAATGAGGGCAAATATCCAAAACGCAACGATTTCCCGATTCACAAGATGTTTTGCGAGAAAACCGGTTTCCAGAAGGGTGTAGCCCACCTGTAAGTCATAATGGGTGGATGGATAGATGGATGATTTTCGCCCTTGGCAGCAATATTCAGGCTATTTCACTGAGGCACAAACATATGTACTGTTCGCCAGACAAACCACTCTCGTCAGTCAACATCACACGTCGTTGGGGTATGACGACGTCACGATACCTGGCCACCCAATCCCCAGTTCAGTCATCTGTTAGGTGCTCATGGCTTTTTCCGTCAAAGACTCTCCCTGAAAAGTGCTTGTTAACGTGGTACAAATGATTGCATTTTACTCAAATGAAGAATTATTGTCAAAGTACATTGTACTCTTACCTTTTACCTAATTACCACAACACGTTATATCTAAACATATTTTCAAAAGCATTTACCACAAGTATAGTGTTTGGTCTCAGAGTACATTTTTCCTTCGGGGGACTTGACCTTACTCTGCGTCTGTTGTTGTTTTGTTTCCTATATAGATTGTTTGTTTACCATGTTCAGTTATATGACTGTATTCATCCAGGTGTTCATCCCACCTCTTTGAACATTAAGGCTCTATGGCGATCATTCGAAGTTGCTCCATTCCATGAAGGCAGTGACCAGTAACTGTTACATCCCTCCCATATCATGCAGACATGCTGTCAAAGGGCTGACATACTTTTGAAAGCGCCATTAAATCTGTTCATCTTATTCCTCTACTTCGACGTGACTGTTCTCTAATGATGTACTCTTTAAAACTATTCACAGGGATGGTATTGAATGGCAGCAACTAAGAAGTCCCGTTAATTCCCGAATGATGCGTAAGCAATCTGCACAGTACTATCTGCCGGCTCAGAACGAGGTCGCCGATGAATTGGTTTCACTAATACAAAACGGCGAGTTCAAGCAAGACAACATACTCGACCTATTTTTCAAGTACGCTTGCGAAAGTAAGTGTTTCTGGCAACAAAATAATTTGAATGTATTTGTGGCAATCGGTAAACAGTACCAACCCAATGACAATGGATTATCTCATCCGTGCCTTGATTTCAGCTAACCTCTACCCACCTGTCCAGATATAACTGAAATGACTGTATTCATGGCGCCGTTAATACAAATATTCACTTTCTTGTTAACATTTGGATTGTTATGCCACAATTATCAACTGTCATATAATCCATTGCCAGAGAAACCACCGTCACATTATCTTGTTTCAAGCAATCCACTGCCAAGAGGCTACCCTCGTGTTACTGGTTCATCTTTTTTCAGGTATAACTGTCGTTGCCTTCAATAAACGACTTGGATACCTGAGTCCTGATGTTGACAAGTACCCTGAGAAAGTCCAGGCGCTCGACGACATACAGACGTTGTTTCGGATACTCAATACTTCTTTAGGTATACCGCCATTTATCCTGAAGAACTTTCCCTTGAAGATGACAAGAAAATACAACGAAGTGGCCAGTCGCATGGTGAAGTAAGTAAGTTCCTAACAACGACGCACTTGCTCGAATTGGTAGGATATTTCGGGGGATTTAATTTCCGCAGGACACAACGTTGTGACAAGGTAAAAAATGCCAGCGCCTAGAGGATGCACTAGTTGCGTGGATATATGCGCTATATAAATATCCTACAATAATAATAATAATAGTCCACAGAATAACGTTGTAACAAAGAAAGCTTAACGTTGTGATAACGTTGTGACAACGTGGAATTGTTAGCTGGGAAGATCACAAGACAACGCAACGAGTTACGATATTTTGGTACTTCCGTTGACAAACCACGTCCCAAGGCAAGAAGCCCTTCTATAACTGGTTACAACCAATAAAAACAATGAATAAGGCAACACGGTAGGACTTTTAACGCAGTTGCATTGTTCTCAGTTGACGTAATAGCCGAGAAGCCAGTGCCTATGACTTTGTGCAGTCTAGCTGGTTATCTCTGTCTATCGCGCATGTCGAAAACAGAACGTGGATGTTAATTCCTTGAAACCGGAATGCAGTACCTTAAGTAGGACTTCACCAATCTTGACCAGCTTGCACGCTATTGGTTCGTAGACTTTACATTATGAATGTATAACATTCTATGTCGCTTTTAATAATGGGTCTAAGGCTTGTGGTGCGAGTTAACTACTTTCCTATCCCACCGCACTCAGTATTATGTAAGCGTAAAGTGATCTCAGTGGCCAGTACATGTCTGCATAGGGTCAACACCGAAGGGTAAAATATGTGTTTCTGTTCGTTAAATATATAGCATCCAGTTATTGTTGTTTCCACACTTGCCATACGTAGCTGAACCTTCGCCCAGGTCCACAAGTTTCTGCTAGTTACGTGGGTTCCATGTGCCTCCTACTGACCAAATTCCAACTGTTATATCACCTGCATTTGCTCCAAGCAAAACGGCGGCGCCCCGTCCAGAAAACCTTGGCCTAGATTTTCGAAGCTCTCTTAGCCCTAAGATAGTCGTAAGTGCCATACATTAACATTAACTTACGACTATCTTGGTGCTAAGAGAGCTCAGAAAATCTAGGCCCTGGTCGATAATCAAGACATTGTAGTATGTGCGTCTTACTCTGTAAAGTGCATGATCAACCGATATGTACGGCAGTTTGCATGTACGAAACCGTTTGTCGATTCGTCAATCGCTTTTTTATGCATTAACTAGCGAGCCGATACTTAAGTATGTATCCAGGGAGCAGATACACAAAGTGTTCGTAACGTTACGACCTGTCGCAACTCTAAAAACGTTCACAATATGCAAGTAAGTTTATAATTTGGCAATGATGTAGTTCCATCGAGTAAAACACGGCTACACTGCACCTACAAATAAATCAATCGTTTTATTCCCGGTTATTTTCCGTTAGATGTTATTGTGTGACGACTGTGCGTCTTGTTTCTTCAGTATAACCCAGGACTATTATGAAGCCACAATGACTGACATAAAGAAAAGACAAGCAGAAGGAACTCTAAACCCTGAAGAAAATAACTTCATGTTGTCCTTGATGACGACTGACAAGATGACAGTGGGTCAGATGGGCTCCATTGCTTTGGATCTGTTTGCTGCTGGCACAGATTCGGTATGTACACAGTGGTTGCTATGGTAACCATCTAGAACTATTTGTAGTTATTTCTAAGTCGTTTAATGAGCGGCAGGGCCCAGCGTAGACGAACAACTAGTCTCTGAAATGAACATATTTTACAGAAAAAAGGCTCATAGTGAAACAAAAAAAAATATAATGAAACGAAGCCCTCAGACTTTCTTCATTTTCGCCTCATTTTCCAAGAAAGCTGCTTCAAGGTCTGTATGACAGACTAGGCTTAGCGCTCCTGTCAGAATTATTCCATCAGTTACTGAAAGGGATTCTCGAATTTGCCCCGTGGGGAAGGGGGTGGGGATGGTGGATTCGACCCCAAATGCTTTGATTGTAAGCATATGATAAGTATCCTACCTGCAAAGATGGTGGTTTTGTTCTTCAGTGACACTTGCTAACGGGATCGGATGGTCTTGAACGCTAACTGAATGATGCATGTCTCGTATCCATATTGCATAGATCGACGCTCACAACATCAATCACTGGATTATCTGTTCCCAACGCGTTTACGTAGAGATCGCTGTCCCATAGCAGGGATATGTCTGTTTGTTTGTCTTTTAACGCCGCACAAGCAATATCCCAGCTATATGACGGCGGTCTGTAAATAATCGAATCTGGACCAGACAATCCAGTGATCAACAACATGAGCATCGATCTACGCAATACGTTGTCCATGACCTACAGGATACGCTGACCTGTGAGCGAGCCTGACCACCCGATGACGTTAGTCACCTCTTAAGGGATATTACTTTGACGTTTCACAAAAACCGAAGCTGTTCTAGAACCAGCAACTGATACGTAGCGTTCTTTGTTATTGTCATTGGGTTTTGATTTCTTTTTAGACTGCGAGGAACCTTCAGATAATGCTGTACACTTTGGCTCGGAACCCTGACAAGCAACAAAAACTGTACGAAGAAGTTATGGAAGTCATGGGGCCGTCCGGACCAATGACCATGGAATCGTTGGCAAATATGCCCTATCTTCTGGCCTCCCTTAAAGAAACGTTCAGGTGAGAGGTTCGAGTAAGGCCTGAGAGGTCTGCGTTAAATAAATACAGACAGACAGACAAACAGACATTTGTATAGCGCCGATATCCAGCTCAGCTGCTCAAAGGCGCTTTGTTTTTCCCTCGATCACTGGATGACAATCTCAACGGCATGTTGTATTGTGAATCTTAACTCCCTGGGGATCATACAACTCTTGCTGCCACTTAGACTAAGGCTTAGTCTCTGAATATATATCATTTTGATAGTAACAAACAAACCCATTTATATTGAAAAGGAGCCTTAGGGAGACCAGAGATTCAGAACCTGAGGAAATCTAGACTTGCTTTATTTACGGCTTTAGCACTGCAGAGAGGGAAGTAGGGAAATTAATGTGGTTCAGGGACTGTGAGACATACTAGCTGCCACTAGGCGCCCCGAGTTAGTGTGGCTTCCCATCCTTACGAGGTACCCATTCACAGCTGGGTGGACTGGGACACATTGTCACAGTACTTTGTCCAAGTTTACTGCACGTTGCTGTACCCTGTACAACACTATAGTCCGTCAACTGAACCTTTGGCACCTTGTTTTTCACATTTTACCTTTTAACCAATAATGCCTTCAAAATGTTTTTAGGCATATGCTCTTTATATCTTATGACCTATCTAAGGCTTAAATTTCATAATTTTATGTCAATTATTAAAGCTTCTTCTTAAGAAGCCATCTTATAAAAATATGAAAAATAGAAGTAGTTATACAAGGGAGTAAAATGATACGATGGAACAGCAAACAACATGGTCTGACACAAATCATCACAAATCCATTTTAAACAAGTAGATTTATTGAAGTCTTTAAATACTGGTTTCTCAATCTCTTGTATCAAGATCCAAATTTGAGCAACAGCTTGCATATGGTATGCTTTGATACATTGATGTCATGGTCTTCTTTTGAACAATGTTTTCTTCAGTGTGCTTGACGATATTGTCTCACTGGATCGATTTAACCGACGCATGACGTCCCTCACAACCCTTCTATCTAATTCATCAAGCTATCTTTTCTTTGCATGTTTTAAGACGGTCCCCGATTTAACTGCCATGTCATCGTCAGTCTCTGAAATAGTGTCATGGGAGGTAACTCTTTGCTATGTTCTTTTGCAGATCTTGGTGGCATTAAGTGTCTTTTGGAGAAATACTCAATTGAAAAAAGAGGGTTTTTCCGCTTTGTCTTGCGCTTGAAAAAGTTGTAAACTCTTTTGATGATTTACCGGTCATCTTTGTACAACATCGTTTTTACCACAACCTGTGTGTTGACGATCTTTGACATCACTTGAACGTGCTAATGTAAATACCCGTGCATGTACATATCACGCTGACACACATTTTACAATGTTGTTGGCTTTTCCATCACGTGCGTTAACCCCTCGTAAAACTCTCCACAGTTTTACAATTATTATATGACAGGTTTAAAGGCAAAATCTTTCATAATCGTTTTAGAATGACTAAAATCGATATCTTGTTAGGTCACAGTATACAAGTACCATATGAACAGAGAAGCGTTTTAAATTATTCAGGAGTTTTATGTAAATTGTGAAAAACAGGGTGCCAAAAGTTAAGTTGACGGACTACAGGTGTTTGCACGTATTCATGTGACCACAAGTGGGTTGCTTTGAGCGCACAGGGTTGTTTAATGTACACTAGGGGTTGTGACAACACTGAAGTAACATGTATTGAAATATACCACCCTTACCAATGTCGTAAGATCTAAGAGGCCAGAGTTAAATACTAGTATAACACGCATTGAAATATATCACTCTTACCAATGTCGTAAGACCTAAGAGGCCAGAGTTAAATGTAACACGCATTGAAATATATCACCCTTACCAATGTAGTAAGACCTAAGAGGCCAGAGTTAAATGTAACACGCATTGAAATATACCACCCTTACCAATGTAGTAAGACCTAAGAGGCCAGAGTTAAATGTAACACGCATTGAAATATACCACTCCTTACCAATGTCGTAAGACCCTAAGAGGCCAGAGTTAAATGTAACACGCATTGAAATATACCACCCTTACCAATGTAGTAAGACCTAAGAGGCCAGAGTTAAATGTAACACGCATTGAAATATACCACCCTTACCAATGTAGTAAGACCTAAGAGGCCAGAGTTAAATGTAACACGCATTGAAATATACCACCCTTACCTAAGAGGCCAGAGTTAAATGTAATGTAGTAAGACCTAAGAGGCCAGAGTTAAATGTAACACGCATTGAAATATACCACCCTTGTACCTAATGTAAATGTAACACGAATTGAAATATACCACCCTTACCAATGTAGTAAGACCTAAGAGGCCAGAGTTAAATGTAACACGCATTGAAATATACCACCCTTATCAATGTAGTAAGACCTAAGAGGCCAGAGTTAAATGTAACACGCATTGAAATATATCACTGTAGTTATCAGGCCTTGACAATGTAGTAAGACCTAAGAGGCCATACAAACGGTGAACAAATCATCAAAACTGATCTCATATACACCAAAACAGAACAAAAACCACCAAAACTGCAACAATATCCTCTTAAACCGAAACAATACATCTGTAATGGAACACAAATCGTTTGAAATGGAAACAAAACTCGCGTATCAGCTACAAGAGCGCGCGAGAACGGTCGCCTAGCGTACAAAACGGCATTCATAGCATCCCAACACGCCAGTCATAGCATCCCGAAACGGCATACAAATCGTCAAGGATGGCGGCGAGGGGAGACGAATAGGCTTTGGTACATAATTGTTTTTCGTCACTATGAGTCTAATCTTGAAAATTTGATATCGGGATGTAGTGTATAAACCTCCCATTTTAGTAAGCTTCAAACCTATGTCCATACTTCTCAGTGTCAGGCTTGCAATTCTACACAATGTGGTCCCTCGTTCGACCGAATAAGATTTCTTGTCAACATGCCGTGGTCCTGTTTCTCTTCAGTTTTGTAAATAAAGTGTTCATAGCGTCACATTCAACATTACTTTATTTTAGTGATTTAAAAAGTTTACAAAAACTTTGTTCATTTTCAAACGTTGGAATTTTCGGAATGTTCGGTATCACAGAGATATCACACTGAAAAAAGGGGTCAAACTTTCAATTTGCACGTTGTGAAATTACGGGAAACTTCCTTTTTGAAAATCACAGCGTACATCGTTTAACAGATCTTCGACAAGGCAAAACTATGTCCTGTGTATATAGTAGGCTAGCTCAATGCGGGTATTAAACTACATTTGCTGTATGCAAAGGCAAACATTACGTTCACAGCAACAAACGTTAATGTACATAATGTGAGTGTATGCAGTAAAACGGGGTCAGTAGGTTAGACTGTATAGTGAGATAAACAGCTACGTGAACAAGCTGCCTTGGTTGGTCCGCAGATGGAAAACTATTGAAAACAATCCCCGCATTGAGCTTGCCTACGATGTACACAGCACATATCTGCACTTGGCGTACGAGGGGCAGTCAAAAAGTAGTAAGCCTGACCTAGTAAATGATTCAAATGCAGCTATTTTTATGTTTTATTTTTCTACATATTATCTGTCAACCTTAAGCAAATTGGATTTGCTACGTTCCAGCCTTACGATCCTCATTTTGTTTGAAATTTTATCTTGGTACCCCCCAAAAGCGCAAAATCTGCAATAAATGCACCACAAACTTCAGGTAACAAAATATGCAAGAAACAGTGTGTGTGTTTGAGATAGGTAGACGTCCGCTAGAATCAAACTTAGATATTAAAAAGACAAAAAAGAAATTTGAAAGGACAATCGCTTGTTAAAGAGATTCCCCTTTTATTTTTACTGAAACAGCTTGTCTGGGAGACACTACCCACCCCCTTTCAGACGACGAATCCCGATCCACTAAGCGTTCGTAACATTACGATCTGTCGTAACTCTATAGTTCAAGGACATAACTTATTCTAATGTTTTCACTTTTTCTCACATGATGCTAAAATTTCAAAGTAAATACTGAATGGTCACACAAGTATCAACTCTCAGTATATTGTAAACAGGGCCAGCTTGAATATCTGGACACAATGTTTTTGAATGACTAAAATAGGTGTGTCCTAAAAAACAGCCCTGTCTAAACATAAATCAAGCAATCCAAATCTTTGAATGTTGATTATGACGGGAAATCATCAAATACTATACTAACATATTTTATATGACATTATCCGAGGGCATACCATTATCCAAGAGGTACTAAATGACGGATCGTTTTTCATTTTTTGCATTTTTTCTAGAAACATTACACCCCAATGTGTTGTGATGACTAATATCCCGTTAATCACATTACCCACATATGTGAGTTTTTTTATACCATTTGCTAATGATTCTTACAAACTAAAATGGAAGCTTTTCAAACATTGGACATGGAGAATATAGTTAGGCTGAGTACTTTTTGACCGACCCTCGTATACTTGCAACCTCCCTCGTAGAATGATGATGTTGTACTTGTTCATAGCAATCGATGTATTCAACAACATGTATGAAAACAAGACCCTGACTGTTTTGTGAAAGGACATAGTGAAGTATTAACAACAAGGTAAAGTAATGAAATAGGATAAGGGTCGTGAATTCAACAAGAGAGTGAGATCATATTAGTAAAATAAGGATATTCACCTATTAGATCAAACAGAATTAAAAAGAGGCTTCATATACAAAAAATATTCCCATCTCAAAACCCTAATGTACAGGTATTTCAATGACATATCACTACCCAGGCTAATCTTGGAAAGACGTGACATCTTATTAGTGGTTGTATCATCTTTACCTGTAAGCACCACTGAACATTTATACAGCGGTCGTAATTAATAATAAACTCTGTCAAAAAAGAAACGCAACCCCTGTATGTTAGAGATTTTGATCTGAAGTTTTAGGACGACACGGCATTTTTATTATTTAAGACAGAAGTCTGAAATTTGGCAGAATAATAACCCAGATGGGCATGTTTAAAATTGTCATTTCAAAAGTCATCTCACAGACACCAGTTGGTCACCAGGGGGGCGTCTTTCTCAGTATCTCGTATGAGCACCACGCGCTGCAATCACTGCACGGCATCTCCTTGGACAAGAACGGATAAGACGCCGGATTCTTTCCTGGGGAATGGCTCTCCACTCCTCCTGCAGTGCAACGGCGAGCTGTTGCAGCGTCTGTGGCGGCGGCTGACGTTGACGTACGCGTCGATCCAGAGTATCCCACAGGTGTTCAATAGGGTTGAGGTCTGGTGATTTAGAGGGTCAGCGGCAAGACATTGACGTTGGAATTCTGCAGAAAGTTCATTGTTGCACGTGCAGTATGAGGCCGGGCGTTGTCCCGTTGAAAAATCTGTGTCTGTTGGTCAATAATCGGGAGAAGGTGAAGCTCTAACACGTGGTTGATGTAACGTTACTGTCAGGTTCCCTGGAACGATCACCAAGTCTGATTTCTGGTTGTATGAGATGGTTCCCCAAACCATGACGCTTTCTCCGCCAAATCTGTCCACCTGTCGGACGCAGATGGGCGCAAAACGTTTATGACGTCTCCTATACAGACGCTGTCTTCCGTCGTGACGTTGCAAAAGAAAACGTGATTCATCAGAAAACCAGATTCGCCTCCAGTTTTGTAAAGTCCGTATCCTTACGTTGTTGCACCACCTGAGTCGTCGGCGTCGATGTAGGGGCGTAGTACAGGTCCAACAACTGGTCTACAGGCACGTAAACCCGCTTCTTTCAGACGGTTCCTAATCGTTTGAGCTGACACTCTCCTCAAACCTGGTATTTGTGTGGCAGTCACGGTTGGTAGGGCATGCCGATTACGCAGGTGATGGACCCGGATGTACCGATCTTGAAGGGGGGTCGTGATTCTTGGCCTTCCACTTCTCGGGCGATCGTTGGTCAAATTGAAGTTGTTGTAGCGGCTCCAAAGTCGGGATATCGTTGTTTTGTGAACATTTAGGTGCCGTGCAACAGTTCCAAAACTTTCTCCGGCTTCAACACGACCAATGGCGATATTTCGGTCGGCAGCAGCTCAATCAGGTATTCAACTACATTTGCTGTATGCAAAGGCAAACATTACGTTCACAGCAACAAACGTTAATGTACATAATGTGAGTGTATGCAGTAAAACGGGGTCAGTAGGTTAGACTGTATAGTGAGATAAACAGCTACGTGAACAAGCTGCCTTGGTTGGTCCGCAGATGGAAAACTATTGAAAACAATCCCCGCATTGAGCTTGCCTACGATGTACACAGCACATATCTGCACTTGGCGCACGAGGGGCAGTCAAAAAGTAGTAAGCCTGACCTAGTAAATGATTCAAATGCAGCTATTTTTATGTTTTATTTTTCTACATATTATCTGTCAACCTTAAGCAAATTGGATTTGCTACGTTCCAGCCTTACGATCCTCATTTTGTTTGAAATTTTATCTTGGTACCCCCCAAAAGCGCAAAATCTGCAATAAATGCACCACAAACTTCAGGTTACAAAATATGCAAGAAACAGTGTGTGTGTTTGAGATAGGTAGACGTCCGCTAGAATCAAACTTAGATATTAAAAAGACAAAAAAGAAATTTGAAAGGACAATCGCGTGTTAAAGAGATTCCCCTTTTATTTTTACTGAAACAGCTTGTCTGGGAGACACTACCCACCCCCTTTCAGACGACGAATCCCGATCCACTAAGCGTTCGTAACATTACGATCTGTCGTAACTCTATAGTTCAAGGACATAACTTATTCTAATGTTTTCACTTTTTCTCACATGATGCTAAAATTTCAAAGTAAATACTGAATGGTCACACAAGTATCAACTCTCAGTATATTGTAAACAGGGCCAGCTTGAATATCTGGACACAATGTTTTTGAATGACTAAAATAGGTGTGTCCTTAAAAAAACAGCCCTGTCTAAACATAAATCAAGCAATCCAAATCTTTGAATGTTGATTATGACGGGAAATCATCAAATACTATACTAACATATTTTATATGACATTATCCGAGGGCATACCATTATCCAAGAGGTACTAAATGACGGATCGTTTTTCATTTTTGCATTTTTCTAGAAACATTACACCCCAATGTGTTGTGATGACTAATATCCGTTAATCACATTACCCACATATGTGAGTTTTTTTTATACCATTTGCTAATGATTCTTACAAACTAAAATGGAAGCTTTTCAAACATTGGACATGGAGAATATAGTTAGGCTGAGTACTTTTTGACCGACCCTCGTATACTTGCAACCTCCCTCGTAGAATGATGATGTTGTACTTGTTCATAGCAATCGATGTATTCAACAACATGTATGAAAACAAGACCCTGACTGTTTTGTGAAAGGACATAGTGAAGTATTAACAACAAGGTAAAGTAATGAAATAGGATAAGGGTCGTGAATTCAACAAGAGAGTGAGATCATATTAGTAAAATAAGGATATTCACCTATTAGATCAAACAGAATTAAAAAGAGGCTTCATATACAAAAAATATTCCCATCTCAAAACCCTAATGTACAGGTATTTCAATGACATATCACTACCCAGGCTAATCTTGGAAAGACGTGACATCTTATTAGTGGTTGTATCATCTTTACCTGTAAGCACCACTGAACATTTATACAGCGGTCGTAATTAATAATATGAACAACGTGATTTCCTTGTTGGATGCTATTTAATTGTCTAGTTTGTTTACAGGACGCCATCGCATCGGGAGTAGGTTTGGGGTTCTAAATTCTTACCTGTTAGGCGGATGTTACTAGGAAGAAAAACACATACTTATCCTGAACACCCGGTGCCAACACAGACTGGGTCGACTGATCGGGAAGTGGTTGTAACTGGTGGCCTCCCGCTTATGGGTCGGTCTCTAGTTGTGCCAGTATTCTGGAATCGCTGACGCAGCCTTAGAATAGTGAGGCGATGACACCCGAATGCAGCAGCCACTTCCCGATCAGTCAACACAGTCTGCAGCATTCCAATTGCCCTCTCCCGCTCTTCTGCTGTTAATCTCGGCGTTGTAGTGAATGTATGGTGTGAAATGATAAATCTAGGGGCCCTATATACCCGTTTCCAACAGTTTTCACGTGCATTTCATGCAAGGTGAAGTTACAGTGGGTACGTTTTGGCGTTATGCTTCCTTATACAAGGACTGAAATAGGCAATATTTTACAGTATCTAAGGGAAAAATTCGTCTTTTCTCGTTTGACGACTCTTCCTCAAACAGTCGAAAGTCATGATGATCCAAAAATTAAACCTCAAGTGGTTGGACTGTGTTTCAAAGGGACAAAAATCCAATTTCAGCATTTGGTCCCTTTTTACGGTAAACAACCATTCTTTCATATCCAAAACCCAACGTTATCACTCTTTGTGAATGTGCATGCATTATCAGTATGAAGTAGTATGATATATGTGTTACTATTCCAGAATACAGCATCCAACGGCATCAGGAACGCAGCGCTTCATTTCCAATGACGTAATTCTCCAAGGATACCGGATACCTGCTGGGGTAGGTACCTAATGGTATCCCTATTTAGCTCATATGAGTCTGTGTATAACGCGTGTCCACTTGCTGTCTACTTCCTAGCAAGGTAAATGAACCATACAATTAGACTCTTATATAATATTCACAGAATTTCGTTCCCATGTGGAACATGGCCGTCATCGCGGCCATATTGAAAGTGTTAATTTGTATGTTTCTTGACAATTTCTTAATGAAATACTGTGCCAAGGTTGAACCATCAAGACATATCTTCTGATCCATGTAGTACTGACAAATGGAAATGGTATGCTCGTATCTTCGAGGTGTAAGTAATCATACCTAATTGGTTCATGTGTTTAAATCGATGAGATAAGGGCGTTTTAGGTCGTGAAAAGATCACAAACGATATTTGCATTTCGCGGCCAGTGTTACGGCAGATGCACAGTCAGATTCTTTGAGGCCTGCTTCGGATGGGTTGGCCAAGGCAACCTTGACATATGCCGTTCCATTGTTGTCGTTCTTCAGAGAAAGCAACACCTCCTTCGGGAGTCACATCTGCCAATGGCGTCTTAGTCAGAATATCCTCGTTTCTCTATTTTCCTTTTGAACGATTTCAGGCGCGGAGCAAGCAATTTTTTCCTGTAAGTCCGATAGGTTGCAAAGCTATATATTTCGATAGTATTGTGGGCTTGCCCAACCTTTTTAGCAACAATCATATGTAAGCCCAAGCTTTTTATATAATGCTAGCTACGCCCCAGGGGACCGTTTCACGAAGCTATCGTATCGCTACGACTGTCGTACCTCCTATACTGTAACACAGACTTACGACAGTCATAGCGCTACGATAGCTTTGTGAAACGAGGCCCTGGAGTTTGACGACTGCTTTCAAAAACACAATTTTTCTGTCCAGACATCTGTTGTACTGATGAACCAGAGGACTGTGAAGAACAAGAAGTATTTCCCAGACCCCGAGGTATTCCGCCCAGAACGTTGGATGCGGGATGAGGAAGGGTTGCGATCTACTCCCATCCCCACAGCAGCATTACTTCCGTTTGGATTTGGACCAAGGCAGTGCCTAGGAAAGAGATTCGCTGAGCAGGAAATATACCTTGCTGTTACAAAGGTACGTAATGAAACAATGAATGCATTTATCACTAAGCGTCCTAGTGTACCCACAGTTTGCTTGTTTGTTATTGTTTAACGACGTACTCAGCAATAGTCAAGCTTCATAACAGCGGTCTGTAACTAATCAAGTCTGGACCAGGCAATCCAGTCACAACAGCATGAACATCGATCTACGCAATCGGGATTTGATGACATGTGTCAACCAAGTCAGCGAGCCTGACCGCCCGATCCCATTAGTCGCCTCTTACGATAAGCAAGGGCTGCTGAAGACCAATTCAAACTCGAATCTTCATGAGTCCGGTTATCTTTAGAATTTACATCACGATCATACTTACCCTGGACACATTCACCACAATCGTCAGCTCACAGTTCAAACATTTCTCTCATTAGTTGGTCTAATATGTTTTGAGGTTTAATTCAGCTTCGTGCCATTCCCATACTGTTTAAAACGTGCTCCTTGTTTGGGGTTTATTCGTCAGCCATATTTCAGCAATACCACGTCGGTTGAAAATCGCCTGGTTGACATCATTACCACCTCTCCACAGAACGTGGACACTGACATGCACTCAACGAAGTCCAAGAGAATCACTTCCCGACTTTATATTGCCTCAAAGGCAGTGTTTACCCGTAACTCTGATAAGCTGCAGGCCCCGAGGACCCACAACCATAAAACGCTGTGGGTCCTGATCAGAATGAGTAGGCCCTATGTTTTAGCTGCAATATAAGTAATTCCCAGGCCATAAGGACCTGCAGAAAAGAAAACCTGTGGGTCCGAGAGTGCTTTTTGGTCGGCTTCGGGACTAAGGACCTACGTTAATTTCGAACGCTGCTCAAACGTAAACTTTGGTTATCAAGATAAAAAAATATGGTTTGCTTAATTGGCGAGACGTATGCTGCTTGATACCAGTCGAAGGTGAGAGAGATGGGACAGCGGAAGGTTGTATGCGTCACAGGGTCGATTCCATGACCCCGTATATAGTATACATGAGTAGGCAAGATTATAGTTTGTGAGACTCGTTTCCAGAGACTCGTGTCCCCCACCATGATATGGCACACTGTTAAATATGGAGTGGAGTCTTGGAGTCGAGTCTTGGGGTGGAGTCTGGAGTAAGGAGAGTGGAGTATATGTGCACTTGCCACTTCTGTAATACGGTTTACTGTTTAGAATATGCCATTAATGGCTCTTCCCAGTTATCATTTATACCTCTGGAATCACCGGTTTCAAAAGTACTACAAATTAATATACTCTCCCAAAAAGGAAAAACATATAGGAATTTCAACTGTATTTTTATGTTTATTTTGAAACATCTTATAAGCTTTATGAGTCAATGAAATATAGCGAAATTGCACACTGGGAATGCAGACTTATCCGTCTTTGGCACCAACTCGAGGAAAGTCAGTTTGAGTGTCACATGGAGACGTGCGGTGGCGCTGAAGTCAACTCCCTCTGGCGATCAATCATTGGAAGGAGATGTGGGCGTAGGATTTCGTCACAGTACCGTTGAGCTGTCAGGTTGCCCTGGATCATCACCAAATCACTTCTCCTACGGCAGGTGATTGCTCCCCACATCATAACACTTCCCCGGCCTAATCTGTCCACCTGGGGAACGCAAGCGTCGGCGAAACGTTCACGTCGAAGTCTGTAAACCCGCATTCTTCCATATCGTCGTTCCAATAGAAATCGTGATTCATCACCTAACCAGATTCTACGCCAATTCGGTAGGTTCCAGGCCTGAACGTTGGTGCACCATTGAACTCGATGTCGACGATGTTGTTGTCGAAGCAAAGGGCCAAAATAAGGTCTTCTGGCACGTAAACCAGCCTCACCTGTTCCTGACGGTCTGTGCAGAAAGCCTCCTCAATCCGGGTATTTGTCGAGCGGTACTGGTCGCCGTAGCTGTTCGATGACGCAGGTGATGTACCCGGATGTAGCGATCCTGCGCCGCAGTGGTCGCTCGAGGTCGCCCACTACGAGGGGCATCTGCTACCGCATTCTGCCGGCGATATCTCTCCCAGAGCCGTGAAATGGTGCTTTGGTGAACATTCATGCGTCGGGCAACTGCACGTTGAGACGGCCAGCTTCAAGCAAACCAATGGCGATATGACGGTTGGCTTCACTTAGACGTGGCATTTTGCCTTCGTCAACAATATTCCAAATACAGTGAATAATCGGCAGACAGCGATCAACCTTTTATACCCATCATTGAGACTATCTGATCCCCAACTTTCACGTGCAATGCATGTGAATGGTGTATTCTGTGACACTACACGACGAAATTGAAAATCCTGCTGTTAAATACAGGTATTTTACAGATGGTGCGTTTTGTTGTGATGTTTCAAAACATAGACACCATAGGACTCATAAACAGAGCAAAACCTTTTGTAAAATGAATCACGTTTTAATTCATTGCTACATGAAATTGCTATTTTCATGATGCGTTTCTTTTTTGGGAGAGTATATATATGCCAGAATACCTAAAGTTTCTACATATATTATTATTACTATATATTATATGTGTAGTTTATAGGATATGCCACTGTCCCTTCAAGGAATGCTGTGCAACAAATATCTTATCTCACGCATCTTAGAGATTATTCTTTCGTTTTTACAGCTCTCGTAGAAATGTTTGTTAATGCTTGTCAGTTTTTTCTAACCCTATTAATAAATCGTCACAAATTCAAACTCTTTCATTTGTAGACACAACGTAATCGAGATTGTGAAAATGTTTACATGGCAATCCTCAGTAGCACTGGTTTAGCTCTCTGCCATTCTGAGGGCAGATTGTTTCAGTGATGTGTTTCCTCTAATCTGTCAATATTTTCGAAGCCCTAGAGAGCTGATGAAACTCACTAATAATCAGCTTGCAAGATATTCTGCTGCATTTATTTTTGGTTTTTGTTTATAAGTTCAAGGATGTAGAGAGATGGCTATTTTTGACAAAAAAACCCAATCAATTATGACATTGGAACAGTTACTTTTGCCATCACTGACAAAAATCCAGTTCTTGACTAATATAGTGCTATGTATCTTATGTAATCAATTTCTTTGTTAAGTAAAGAAATAAATAATTCATGTAATAATAACTATTATATTTCCTGATGATTAGTATTTTATAGCATAGACCTAATTTATACACTTTATCCCTACTACGGCTTCCTCTACACAATTTTCAATTACATGTGACAATGTTATGTATGTCGTTTTTGGAAATAAATAATGCCATTATTAATATTTTGTTTATAGGTTGAAAATAATTTACATGCCATCCATCCTTCCATCCATCCATATACATTTTATTCTTGATGGCAGCAAAGCCCCAGAACAGGACCGGTAGTTAACATGGTGCTGTTACAGAATGACATTTCTGGAATTGACAGGGTTAACTGATACGTGTATACAAAATGCTGAAACGAATGTACTGGTTTAGCTACCCTTATGATCAAATAAAAAACCTTTGTGGCCTAAATATTTACATTAAGACTCCATTCCGAGACTCCACTCCAAGGCCCCACTCCAAGACTCCACTCCATGTTTTACAGTATGCCCCATGATATTGCTGGAATATAGCTACTCTGTAACTCCGGCTTTGACGATCATACAAGACAAATCTAATGGATAACAACTTCTTTGTTTATTTTTCACAACGTTTCTGGGCTAGTTCTATCACGTGAAAAATGGTGATAGTGAACAGTACAGTATAATTATAGATGTACAGGAAGCCAGATATGTAAATTGAGTATATACAAGGGAAAAAGGAGGTATAATTAAGTATGTAACAAAATGCAGTGAGATCAAAGAGCAGAATACAATGACAGGGTATGTTTTTATAATAAGGGCAAGGGTGTGTTCACATAGCAGAGTGGTTAAAGCAGATTGAGTTTGAGAGTCTATGATTTCTGGGTGATGGACCAGGCGCTGGGGAGGTGAACCCCTTGATCTCTGTTGATCTCAGGCACTAATCTTCTTATGTTGATTGACTCACACAGTTTTCTTTTCCGCCAATTGCTGATGTTGGAAGCCAGGATTTCAGTGTGTTGCCAATTGATAGAGTGGTTGGGATTGTTAACGATATGTTCTGAGAGGGCAGATTTGAGATCAGATTTTCCAACTGAAGTTTTATGTTCTTTTAGTCTTATGTTGAAGGGCCGACACGTTTCTCCAATGTAGCTGCTCCCAACTAATTTTGTAGACACATCCTCTGGGATTTGGTTCTCCCTGATTGCTGCTACCCCTTCCACTCGCTCTCAGGATGGCTTTTAAGGTTTTGTCGAATACAATGTCACTTCAACACTGGCATTTTTTGGTTTTTGTTGTTGTTGTTTTATTTATCATGTACAGACTTATCTTGATGTATTTTCTGGTTTCTTGTGTTGTTTCAGTTGATCCAGAAGTTCGAGATATCTCTGGAGACTGGACACGAGGACATCGAAGTATTTTACAATCCTTTCCTTGCAACGAGGGACCCGATCAGATTTGTGTTCACGAGCCGCTGAGAGTGACAGATTCTATATGGTACTTGATAGTTTACATGTCAGTGGAGATTATTTTTATAGCCATTTGTCTTCCATGCTACGTCATCCTGTGACACACGTATTAGCTAAACCTCTCTTCCAGAGTATCACAAATTTTACACGAAGACAACATCAGTTATTACAGAACCCGTAGCAAGCTAAGGTATTTTCAATGTATTGTTTCAAGTAAATAATACCCTTACTAGTGACTCTGGCGTATGAGATGTCACATACGATGAATTGGTCAGGGGTAGTTTTCAACGATTTTCTCATCTCAGTTTGAATATGGACTTGGAGTTTGAAATATACCGAAATTACCCGAACTGTATGTATCAAATATATACATGATTGTCACGTAAGATTTCTAAAGAAAGTACGAACGCTACGGGATTGATAAAACACTCCTGTGATCTCGAACAAATAACTGGACCTGAGTTTTTGCAATATCACTGTACATCCTATATAGACACAACCGTTAATCATGAATTGTCATATTTTACACATGGAGGTGGAAGGAGATCTGGACAAAACAGCGTTATTACATTAAATGAGAAAGGCTGTAAGAGCCACAACGTGCCGGGTGAAGGATAAATGGTGGACCGGGGCTAGGGTCGGGTGGGGATTTGTAGTTTAAATGAAAACCAAATAAATGGGGAAGAAATACGTCTATCGCTTAAAAACAGCACTACAAGCTTTCACTGACAAATGGACATGCGTTCTTGGGTATGTCGGGCGCTAACAAAGGCTACCACGGTTTGAGTACAGCCGCACCGAGGGACACAAAGGTTAGCGAGTAATCCCAGTGATCTCCTTTCAGGCCAGAACCCAGCGGGAGGTCAGTGAGATATTCTAGCTGGGCTGGCAACCAGTACAACCAGTTGTAAAACATAAAGGCCACGGGGTCAAAGTTATACACGGTGCTGTACTTGATGATAAGATTTCCAGATGACATTACATGACCTGGGTACGAAGTATATTCATGTAATGTTATTCCTGAAAAGGTCACGGGTACACTTGCTGTGGAGTGCATCATAATGGCGCTGGCTTGATTGGCCATGTATTATGGGAACTGTTATTGAATTGTAGTAAATATCTTATATTAAGAATACGAATGTATGTGAGGGTTTTGATGAATAGGGCATGTGACAGGTAGTTTGCTTGGTCAGGCGACACAAATACTTAAATTCCTTACAAGTTAATTGGAATGAGCGCGATGCTAAGAGTAAGAGATTCCTATCGGTAAAAGGCCATTTCTGAAGCCCTGCACTAGTGCGTTACGAAACAAATTCCCTGTGAATTTGTATCCACTTTATTGATTTTCGCAAAACGAGTAGAAAAGCGTAATTTTCGCAGATTAAGTGTAATGGCGTAATTTAATGGTCAAAATCGTAATAATTACGCCCAAAGCGTAAGGGTTGGCATCTCTGTTTATTATGTTAATGTTTTGTTATTATATTGATGTTATTGTTATGTCACTTCGTACATCGACACAACCGGAATGTCGACATAAAACCCGGTACACATTTAGTTATAGGTGTACATGGCGAAGGTTACTTTACAATTCTATTTCGCAATATTTACTCTGGAGAAAAGAGAAAAAATTAAGAGAAAAGAATATCCGTCTATAGCTCTTCTTGCCTAGACTTGACTCTCAACGTTTCTATCGCATAAAAAGGACATCATGCTATGCACCATATTCTTGACAACGTGTGTATTCGGGTGAATGTTATAGGATTCCATTGCTACTGTCATATCCCAGAAGTCCATGTAAACTATTTTGTTCCTTAAAACAGAAAAATGCTCATGTAGAATATCTGCATAAAGGAGACCCCAATATGAGATCACCCCTCGTTTTACAGCCACAGATTTGTAAAATGCATGAGGTCCTCGCACAGCGAGTGTCACGGATGGGGCACGTGCAAGCAGATTCTTTGCCGATTGAACAAGTTTCTGAACATGTCGCCGGAACACATCCGGATGTACCAATGTGAAATGTACATAGAGATACAGAACAATGATGTCTTGTGTTGCGTTGGGGAGACTGTCAAGTAAAATATGTTCAGCCAGGTTAACTGTCCGGTTGTGAACATGTCTCCCATGGTAAAAGGGTAGCTCATGGGCATGCCATATGATACTAAAGTTGGACTTCTTGTCGGTTATAGTTCTTGGGCCATGTTTTTCGCTTGTGTCTCTTGTGTAAGATATATTCAGATATTGTTGAAGAAATGTCCAAAATTGAAAACTTGTTGAGTCCCCCGGTAGCCAGAGAGTTTTGTGTCTGAGACACGTCCTGTATGCAGCAGGAATCCGTGGCATAGTGTCACTGCAAAGCATGGACTTCCAGGAAGTCTTGTAGAAGAATCCTGTAGGTGAAATTCGATTCCATGTCATTCCCTGTGGGAGTCGGTTGCATGGTATTGATGGGGCCTGTGATGTGACCACACCTACATCGGAAGGAATTGCTTCCTTTCATTATATATGTTGTGATGACATTATATTTGTATCATATAATTCATGTCAGCGAACCTTCAGTTTGCCTCTATAACACAATGGCTGTCTGGAAAGAGTTGCTTTGTAGTTCTAAGGTAATCACCGTATAAACTACATGTACATCTAAACCTGTATATATTTTACAATTCTTTAAATGAATTTGCCCAATACCGCTTATTATATGCTTGTATTGTTTTAATTACAATAAGATATGTTGATGATATTTTGTATGTTCATATAACAAACACACCGTGTAGCAACAGAATCCTGAGATCTGTGCACAATCGGCTGCATTGACAGCGACAAGGATACATTCACATATTTGTATCCACTCTTGGTGTGTATTTGATAAATAACATTGTAATTGTGAGCGACGTTTGCCTGTATCCATGGCAGGCTCTGATCGTCAAGTCCCTCATTCACGTTAAGCAGGACGTACGACGAATGGTCTGGTATATTCTTAACACAAATCCATACTCGCTCAATGTACAGCCAAACTTGTAAACTTTGAGAAAACGTTGTTTCATGTAAATTTTTTGGCAAATAAACTAAACAACTTGGTTCGGTGTATGTATAGTGTGTGGGTGCCATAGGGTTCTGGTTCATTGAGCGTGTGCCAAGCAATATCCCAATTATGTGAGTGTAAATAATTGAGTCTGAACGAATTCAATGATATCATGCGGACCGTGCACCAAGGTACAACGATATGCAATCACCTTATGGATCTGCGACCTGCACTTACCCCCAATTGTGAATATCTGTGCCGCGTCTCGCAGGTGAAAGGGGCCAGGTTTCCGTTCCCTGCAAACAATCAGAGCAGTAAGCCTTCTCGAAATATATTTCATAAATAACTAAATCAGCATTTCATTCGAGCTTTCAAAGAGCCTGACGTGAAAACACAGTGAAACGCATTGTCGTGCCTGCACCTTATACTGGGTTCACCGGGTCCGTATGCATGAATGGTTGTAGAATGTAAGTCGTTGCTGAAATGAGTTTGTGTGTGTTACGGTTAATAATTTGCCGTGACAAAAGGTTTAAGAGTCCCCTTTGAACCAGTAAAATAGAACACAGACAAGTCTAATATATTCAATAATATATTGAACAAACAATGAACAAGCTACAATGAATGACAATACAGATTTCTAGTACAATGCAATTGAGTCACAAATCTAAAATAATGGGTCACAAATACAAAATATTAACTCACAAGAATCTTGACATTTACAGTAAGAGCAGATATACTGATTGGAGGTTGTTTACAATGACAACAATTGAATAGACGAGCACGGTCAGTCTTTAAACGTTGGTAAGCTTGACAGACAGATGTGTACAAAGTCTGTGTCGCACTACTCAACAGCCAGCCTTTATATAGCTCTTACACAGTTCTCGAGCATTCTATCAAAGCTAGGCTCCATCATTATTCTCTCAGAACATTCACGAAAGCCATCGTAAACACAAGACAGGAAGTCAAAACAAATACAAAAGATTGCCCCAAGGGAGGCAACTCTGAAGTGCTATCAAAAAGGCGTGCCGCTACAAATGCTACTACCATTGAACATATGTGATGCGAGATGCGAGCCAAAACCCACACTCAAAACTTTAAACATTGTGACCCATAATAAATATTACCTAATCAATGATAATACAGATTACAAAAAACACTCTCTCATAACAGTGTGCATGGGACTCACATTTCATAAATGTCCTTTTCTTTTGAATCCAGGTAGAAATCTGCCCTCACTTTAGACGAAGTTGTCCGCCAGGTGTCGCATCCCAGGTGTTCAGTTGATGGTTTCTTACAGAACCAGGGTAAACCTCCATTCCATGACGTCATATTGCACTGGTCACCGTCAAATGCCGAAGTGGAACAGTGCGTCCTTTCTGACACTTCCCCAGCTCCAAATCCTGCGTTTATGGTCCAAATACTGGAGTACAACCTGTACAGTTTATAATAAAGGAGAATCTCCTCTCTTGTCCCCGCTAGAAACACCCGGATGTTGGCCTGCCCTACCCACAATGCCTTCAGAACACCAGTGTAACTTCCGTTCCCATGGTCAATAACGTCACCCGAAACAAAGGCACCGTTTGTTTTATCTTCCATCCATAATCTGACATAATCCCCTCCAATATGTTTTCGATCATTCTCACCCTTGAGTAAGTCAATTTGTACTTTGATGATTTCACCCAGAGAGAATGATGACCTGTCACCAATGATGTTTACAGTAGAAAATAGAGCATCCGCCATGTCCTTGGTATGCAAGAATGAACCATCAGCGAGTAGTTCTCTCTCTGTCAGATACCGCTTGGGATTCGGCCTTGGGGTTAGTGCTGTTTCAAGCCGTTGAGACCAGGTTCCGTTTGTTCCATTGGTCGTTGCCTGGACGTGTGGCCCTGTATAGTTCATATGTTGTCGTTCTCTGTAATTTGACCTGTTGAGCGTAATTCATCAGATTATAGTAACATTTATCTCACCCTTTTACTGATATATCTTTTGCCATAATCTAAATATATTCAGTGCTAACTGATGCTACATATCAACTCAAGTAAGAAAGGAGAAAGTAAGTCGTTTAAGGCCCCGCAAATCACTGAGTTGTGGCCACTGGTCACTCCTTGCAGACATGTATGATCACCTGCAGCACTTCGGTCTTTCTTCCAACATTAAGCTGACACGTCTGATAACCCGATTGCTCACTCAGTCACACACTCAGATCAACCCCCGACCTAACAAGTGCGAGTTTCAGTTGAATTATGTAAATATATGTACAAGTCTTAGTGGAGACAACTGTCGACTGAATAGCCCAGCGGATAAGTGCAGTTTTTCACTGAATTGTGCACTTTGTGTTACAAGCATGAAATTTGGCATGATTGTAGCTTATACCACACTTATTAAATAAAGATCGAGGGGCCTCGAAGAGTTTTGATATTTTTCATATTTTGGGAGAAGAAAGTGAAAAATGATAATTTTTTCTACTATTTTCATCATAACTTTTTTTATATTCTCCAATTCTCAAACATCATATATCAAATTGTCGAAAATTCATAGCTGATTATTTTCCATAACAACTCAAGTGGACTAAATGAACACATTCACTCTCAAATCTGACGGAAGGTGATTTTGTACTCATAAAAAACAAACTTCAGTCAGACATGAATGGACTATTGGTGTTGTTGGGATTTTACGAATAATGTAATAATCATGTACACCTACATCTAAGTTCTAACATGCACAAATTGTGACTCAGTTTGTTCAACTGACATTTAATGTCTATTATGGTTCATGTCGGTAAGTAAAGATGGAACGGTGACTTCACGCCTTTGTTGGCTCATCATACACTCACTCACTCTGTCTGATAGAAAACAGAACCCTTGCACCATGATCAAACAGATGATCATGTAATGAGTAGTATTTAATAACCCCGAACATAAAGGATGTTTAATGATCGGTGCGATTGGGTAGGCATGTCCCTCACTACACCAAATGTTCGGGTTCTATCCTAAAGTTGGGTGCAATGTGTGACCTATAATTGCTAGAATATTGCCAAAAGCTGCGCAAAACCACTGTCACAAACCTTAGTGAAAGAGTAGAATTGATAAACAAATAAACCCATTCAGTCAAGTCACCATCATTAACTTGTGAGTAAGCGTTAAGAGATTAACATTTCCGTTCTTATCTGCACCAGTCGTGCAAATATGCTTTTCTTATAAACTCCCAAATAGTTTTCAAATACAAAGCTGACATGCCACCTAAATAATTGGATAACATCAAGATGCAGTTGACCCAACGGGATCATTCCGTGACTCATTCAACTTTCGTGGCGACTTCTTCGATTGGGTTATGCTGGTGAACGGGTTAAGCTGTAAAAATAATCATTGTCTTCTCATTATGCGTTATGAATCACGTGTATTTCCTCCACGGTATGTCATAGTGCAAATGGTATTTAAAACACACCTGACCTTATATACTTACATACAGCAGGGTTGAACAAGGTTAACTATATCGTGGGTAGCGTTTTAGATATGGGGCGTATGTACAATTTGAAGCACATTCTTACTGTTTTGTCGGATTTCAGCATAGAACTTTCATCAGGAGGCGAATGAATCTTCTTGCAAGTTGCGGAAAAGAGACGAGTTGTGACGATTGTTTCGTGTACGTGCAAACAGTGTGTGTATCAGCAGGTTGACCAGCTCATGGTTACTGGGTGATTCCCATCTATTGTTAACACATAGTTAACGGCAAAGTATCATCCAATGTTGTACAGATCGTCAGGATGTGAGCACATGCTAGGCAGCCCATCTTCTCTACGTTTCCGTTTAACGTTCTTAATGAATGGGGTGCATGCTGGAATCTGATTGGTTGAAAAACGTTGGTAAGAATCAATGGCATTCGGGACTATTGTAGATGTAAAGCTACGTCGTCAGTTGATAATCAAAATTTCCTCCACGTACCATTCAATAAAACCATTACATATGACCTAATTCAGGGTTTCCACACAACTGTGGACGCAACATGTTAATCAAGCAGACCCTCCACTGAAGGGCAGGGTATCCGGTCTCTTTGGCAAACCAGAAAGCTGCCATCGAGGATTCAAATCCCACATTCTATCTGTTTGTACTTTTGTCAGCACTATTCCCGTACACGTGGAATACGTCATTGTGATACACACCGAGGACCCTTTCCTGCCACAACGGAGAGTGAGTGAGTATGGTTTTACGCCGCTTTTAGCACTATTCCAAAAATACCACTGCGGGTGACACCAGAAATGGGCTTCATACATTGTAATCAGGGTGGAATCGAACCCTGGTCGCTTTACGAACGAACGCTTTAACCACTTTGCTACTCCACCGCCTCGTATTACAACAAGCCGACACGCCGAGATGAACAGAAATATTATAAATCAAAGCGACGTTCAAGCAAACTCACTCAGTCGCTCATGATATCAAGCTAGATTCAAAATGTATGTTCATGAAACACGACTGAAAAAAATATATAGTCAAGCAGTCCCAATATTTCCTGTTCACTAAAAATTCCACTTCACTTCAAGTTAATAATTCATGTCATAAACACTGGCAAATATTCGAAATATTAAAAGTTATGTTAATATTTAATAGGATTCATGTCGGAGTCAAGATCAACAAACAAACAAATCAATGATTACTCCCTGTATGCGTACAGTTTCAACATCGTCAAGATCTTCCAGTGACATTTATAAGTTTAAGTAGCTATTTGTCCAAGTCAGTTATCAAATTTACAGTGGTAAAAATTAGTTCAGGTTTTCGCGAGATGATACATGATATACATGTATTTCAATTCATTGGAATATTTAATCATAAAGAGATTACAAGTGATTCAATGACCTTTGATTGACATTTCTCAATTGTCCATACTCACTAGCTAACGACTTTTACCTAATTGTCCGAAAGATTGATGTGTTTGCAATTTTGTCTCTGAGTATCGATATGTACACTAGTTAATTATGTGTGATTAAATAAGCAATGCGTGAAGTTATTATTATTTACGTATTTACTAATTGCCAAAGAGTTGGCTTAAATGTTGTTTTTTGTTTATGGAGATACACAGATCAACATCCAGAAACGCAAAACACTCTTAGGGTCCGTGTGTATGTGTGTGTGTGTGTGACGATGATTTTAGGAGGAGGGGGGTGTACCCATTTTGTTCAGGGGAGGTAGGGGGTGTCATCAATTTTGTACACATGTACTAGGGGGTGGTCATATTGATTTTCTGATTTTGTACATGATATGAAGGGTGTAAACTTACTCTGAACATAAATTTTTGGTGTGTGTGTGTGTGTGAGAGAGAGAGGGGAAATACATGCCTCTCCATAAAACTCATCATCATCACACACACACACACACACACACACACACACACACACACACACACTACATTATGAACGGTCCCTAAGTTTTGTTTTTTCCAAGGTCTTAATAGCAAAAGGAAGATAAAATCTAATATATATTGTCGAGTTAGTTGCTGAGACTTCTTACATTGTGAATCAAAAGGGGTGGTCTTAGTAACTAAAGCGTCTACTCGTGGTCTCCAAGTGCGATTCCTATCATGGCAGCGATGTATAAAGGTCAGTCCTTAATTCAGCCCTGATTGTACTGGGTGCCACCAAAAACGAGTGACTGTTGATTCGACAGTCGACAGTCGACAACACCCAAACTCTATTACGGCGGATTAATAACCAACGACTGAATGCATGAGCTACGGTCCACGATATTTGGGAATGATGATAACCCATGTCTTCGAACCTTACCATTGAATTAAATTC
Organism: Haliotis rubra; assembly: GCF_003918875.1. Lineage (NCBI taxonomy): Eukaryota > Metazoa > Mollusca > Gastropoda > Lepetellida > Haliotidae > Haliotis > Haliotis rubra. The sequence continues at coordinate 1,164,453 of NW_025767723.1, forward strand.
AGTCGACTCTTATCACAACCATATGCTTTTAGGGACCGTTACCACAGGATGGCGCGCTTTAAACGAGGAAATAAGAAATACATATCAACACGAGTCGATAAAAGCTTATAGCCCTGAGTCTCCCCGAGCTAGGGTTTCCAACTTCCACAATTCGGGTCGTGTCAAGAGATGCGACTGACGAGTCCGAATGGCCAGGCTCGCTGGCATAGTTGATGCATGTCATCTTATACCAGTTGCGTAGGACCGCCTCCGTGGTGTAGTGGTTAGAGAGTCCGCCCGGTTAGTGGAAGGTAGCAGGTTCAATCCCCGACCGCGTCATACCAAAAGACGTTAAAATATGGTACTTGTTGGTCCCTGCCTGGCGCTCGGCATTAATGGGTACAACAAGGACTAGTCGGCTCGGAGTCAGTATAATGTGTCTGAGTGGGGTATTCATGCTTCACTGCGGGATGGTATCTCAGTGAGCTAGCACTATAAAACCAGCTTCAGTCTGTGCTAGTACAAGCAGCCGCACATGCACATACACACGCATGCACGTCGTCATATGAGCGAAATATTCTCAAGTACGACGTAAAACCCAATTTCACCTCACCTCACCTCACCTCACCTCACCTCACCTCACCTCCAGTTGTGTAGATCAAGGTTCATGATGTCAGTCGCTCTGTCTGGTCCAGACTCGTTCATCTACAGACATCCATCATATAACTGGAGCAATGCTTACTGCCACGTTGAACAAGCAATCAATCAAATCATGTTTTATGGAACTAAGGGACTAATATTGACCTTGATCGTTCGCCTCGATCAACATTAGATTCTTGGCTCCATAACAAATGATATGGCCTCATGAATATTAAAAAATGGTTGACAAATAATCAGTGTCTTATATCAGTAAAAAAAGTGCTAGTAACCAGCTTAAGTTACAGAAATCTTAGGATTGTCATTTGTTTGTATCATTTTCATAAATGACTTCACAATGGCGTGCAGTTTGTGATGCATTTTCATTTCAGCACTATTGTCTAAAAGAGTGAGTGAATGAGTTTAGTTTTACGCCGCTTATAACAATACCAGCAATATCGCGGCAGGGACACCAGAAATGTTCTTCACGCATTTTAGCCATGTGGGGAATCGAACCCGGATCTTGGGCAAGACGAGCAAACGATGTAACCACTAAGCTAGTCCACAGCCCCATCGCCAAGGGCTATCTTGTATGGAAACATTATTATGTGATAAATATACGTCAAACTATTATTAATGCGATTTAAAAAAAAGCAACGTACTTACATAGATATCCGTATGACTTTTCGTGATATAAGTATATCAGTTATGACGCAGATTACAACGGTAAATGCGAGACAAGATAACCTCTTCCAAGCCATTGCAGGAGAGATAGCGGTATGTGCAGACACATCGAACCCTATCTGTAGTGGTCTGAATGCGTTCGGGCGAATGTTTTCACTGAACCATGTGAGTGCATCCGTATTTCAAGACTCCATTGCACATGCAGTTTCAATTCCAAAACAATATTTTCGTATCTGTTGCCTCTTTTGACATCTTGTGTATAAACAGTTATAAACACTACTTAAAGAGACGTTTACATTCAATCTAGTCAAATCAGGGATTGGAATCCACAATCCGCGGGCAAGGCAAAGGACGTAACTCTGAACAGCAGACACCGAAATTCACGGGTGGGGGTGTTTAGTCAAAATGCACCAATTTGTTTTAAATGATTAAATATATGCCATAAATGCATAGTGTTTTGGCAACTTCGACATTATATTCTTCATATAAATGTTATTGGGAAGTAATATTTCTGATAAATGTTCCATTAGTAAACTCATACGAGTAAAAGGAATATTCCTGTATAGAAAACACTGTAATGCGAATTATTGTGGATGTTATTAATGCTTTTGTAAAGAAGTACAAGAATTAAATATAACGTTTGTATAAGCACACTAATACACAAGTATGATATACTACTTATCAAAACAATCTAGAGAGCTTTGTTAATCTTGTCAAGAGGGCTACTGTGAGGATAAGAACTGGCTATAAAAACATGTTCAATAATTGACATTCAATGCTATGGTATGTTGATGAAATGTCACATGTCAGCTGGAACAGTGTGAATGTATCAGCATTTCAACCATGCTGCTACCCCTGGCAAGTTACAAGCATCACAAGTAAGGGTCAAGGTAAGCCTCTTAAGCCACCTTAAACAACATGATCACTAACTCTAATTGTTAATCCTATTACCATCAAGAGCTACCGCTCGTTAATCCCATTATGACCTGGAGGCTGTCTGAAGACAATAATCCATTCATGCATAATCCCTGTAACAGAGGGTAGTTTTGTAAACTTTTATAATGAAGTAATATTATTTGAGTTCATTGTTCATAAACTGACCACGGCCCTGCATCGAACAATATAATATCAACGTCGACAAAAACTATTCATTTATGGCCAATAAATATTTCCTGCAGTTGATGCTCATCTTGTTGGAAGAAGTGAATGAATTACCCTTGGTCCAAAATCAATTTATACAAGGCGTTGAAATGCTCATACATTCACACTGCTAGTACCCATTTATACTACATTACATTATACCACAAGCTTTATTATGATATTTCTAACCTTAAATGGACCTTTTCATGGTCGTGTCTGCCATGTCATCAAGGCAAATTACCCAACGAGATGAAACTCGACAAAAGTGAGGTAGTCGAAAAGCATACACGAAATGTGCCTATCTCTTCCTCCGGTATAATGCAGCAGAAACACGAGTTCAAGAAGTTGTGGACAGTTAGAACAACATATTCCAGGCTGCCTGTGTCGAGAGTACCTGACCTGCTATGTTGTCCTGTATAAACGCTCCACCGTTCCATTACCCACTGGTGATAAGGTATGCTCCCGAGATAGTTTACATTTCCTTCAACAGACTCTTCTCAGTTTTGTTCCCTGGACGCTGTGCATACGCTTGGGAATATACTATGGAACCTCAGTCAATACCTTGGATGGGACCAGTGGAGCTGAAGAACCGACCTCCGTGACGTGTGGCGGGGCATGATGACAGGGAATGATATTCTTAGACTGTATGTTGGTGTAATGGAGCCGAACTTCATCCGCATGGAGAGTATACACGACCCCTAATGTCATGGTGTCAAGTTGTTGCTAGGTGCCGGATACTGTTGTCCGCAAGGAGTGCATGGCTCGCCTAAAACCCCGACCTCAACCCTAACGAAAACTCTCACGACACCCTGTCCTTCAGCCAACTGCAGGAACTCCCCACTGCTCTTGCTGAAGAATGGAACATTTTCCCATGGCAACCATCCATCCATATGTCGTTTGTTGGTATTGTCTGGCATGAAGACACATGAAACACATCATCACCCAGTATTCTCTTTGGCTATTTGGTATTTCTTTTCTTTGTGAAAAACGTGCGTTTAACCGTATTTGATTTGCTGTTCGGTTACCAAAAAATACTTACCCGGCTCTGCAAATTCTCGTGAATTCTCAGTGAAGAAAAATCGTAGTTGAATAATTCACCTTTCCATAATCAATGACGATTTAGACAACAAAAAGTAATGGTTCATATCCAAGCGTTTCGTCCAAGTGCATAGCTAGTACGGCACGTAGCGTAAATAAGAACGACATACATGTTAATTCGGAACGTGTATGATTCTAATCACATCGAATTTCATCACAAAGATGCCATACCGACTTATCTTGACTGACATGTACCATGTGTCGCTATTTGGGGCACCTTACGGATATCAAAGTTCCATACTAATACATGGTCTTTGTTGGTAGCTAGTGCTTTCATAATGTTTCATGCTTCAAAACTAGTTTTTCTTTTCAAATATACTCATCAGCAAAAGTTTGGAATTTTCCTTCGCAGAAACGGATAACTGTAAACTCATTTAATGTTTTGATTGTATAGTTTTGACAACATCTCCAAATTTACCTGAGCAAAGACATTCCTTCCCAAACTCACAATTGAACCAGGAAATGGTCTCAAAAACGCAACCTGATCTCGGAGATGGTACGGTGTTCTCCATGTTTTTCATGCAACTCATGCTGCACGTGCTGTTCACAAGGACCAGCCCTATAAAATGCACCCCAAACCTGGTTCAAACGTTCACATTACGACGTCAGCAGGATGCCGCGACTCACGACAACTCAGAGGAACCAGGCGCTAGGAAGACTGGAAGCTGGCCACACTGCACAAGCCGTTGCCAATCACTTCCAGGTCAACTTTCGGACCATCTACAGGCTGCAGCAACGTTTCCGGGCCACCAACACCACAAATGATCGCCCCCGTACTGGCTGACCAAGGGTCACCATAAGACGACAAGACCGCCATATTGTACAGATTTGTGCAGAATCCCTTCATGCAAGCAAGGGGCGGTGGGGTAGCCTAGTGGTTAAAGCGTTGGCTCGTCACGCCGAAGACCCGGGTTCGAATCCCCACATGGGTACAATGTGTGAAGCCCATTTCTGGTGTCCCCCGCCGTGATGTTGCTGGAATATTGCTAAAAGCGGCGTAAAACCAAATTCAGTCAGTCAGTCATGCAAGTATCCGAAACAGCACGCCAGACAGTGGGAACACACGGAAGACCAATCAGTACTGATACAGTACGCCGACGTCTTAACAGCGGGAACCTCCATTGCCGTAGACCTTACCGTTGACCTATCCTCACCCCTCGTCATCGGCGTGAACGTCTACAGTTTGCCCTACAACACCAAAACTGGCGATACAGGCAATGGAGAACTGTTCTGTTCACAGATGAGAGTCGGTACTGCGTATCAACTGCAGATAGCAGAACAAGAATATGGCGACGACGTGGCCAGCGTTACTCAGACCAATGTGTTATGGAAAGAGACACATGGGGAGGTGCATGCATCATGGTATGGGGTGGAATAGGCCTGAACCAGAGAGTGAGTACTGTGGTGTTCCAGAACCTTGGTCCAGGGAGGGGAGGCGGCATCACAGCGGTGCGCTACATCGACCAAGCTCTCAGACCCCACGTCATACCACATTTCGCACGTCACCGGAACAACATTTCCCAGCATGATAACGCCCGGGCCCATACTGCCAGAGCTACACGGGACTTTCTGCAGCAAAATGGTGTCAACATTATGCAGTGGCCATCCCTTAGTCCTGATTTAAACCCAATTGAACATCTTTGGGATGAAATTCAGAGGAGACTGAATAACATCATACCACGGCCGATTTATTGCGCCAGGCCTTTCTCATAGTGTGGTGCCAATGGCCTTCATCAATTGATTGGTGCACTCCATGCACAGAAGCTGTGCTGCAGTTATTGCCGCTCGTGGTGGTCACACTAGATACTGAAGTCATGAGTCTGAATGGACTGCAAACGTTCACGGAATGTCTTGAAATTGTGCTGAGTTATTCATTGATGTGTCAAGATATTGTACACAAAAAAGTGTTTTGATACGCTTATTATGTCCATTTCTGTAATGATTTGATTACAGTGCCTATCTAATTTTGAATTCGTACTGACGTTTTTATTTGCTGCTGAGTATAGAATACCCTCTGAATGAAATTCTGCTGCGCACGTAAAATCTCCATGTCTCTGCCGAATAGCACTCCCTTCATGACTTGTATAATTTGTAAAAGTGAGAGCTTGGTAACTCAACATGACCAAACGTTTATAGGTTTTTTGTCCTTTGAATTTTGTATGAAACAGTTTTAAGGACGGTGTAATTAGCATTACGATTTTTTCTAGCTCTCCGTGGTATTTCTCTTGATAATATATTTATATAAATCAATTTCATATTTTCGAAAAATCAGTACAATCAACAGGTTAAGACCTTCTGCTTGAACACAAGATTTGTTATATTTTAGCCACAGGCCCATAAGACATTACTGTTGTAAAATAAACAAACATGTTTTACAAAAGCATCATATAAACACTTGTCCCAAACTTGAATAGATATGCATACTGATATATACGTACAGAGCAACATACAACTAATTGTTTGATCGGCATTCTAGAAGTTGGTGGCTCAAAAATGAAACATACAACTTTATGGATGACAACTTCTTATTTATTGCATAGCGCGACAGCTACATCAAAACGTCGCTCTATGCAATAAATAAGAAGTTGTCATCCATAAAGATGTATGCTTCATTTTTGAACTTACAACTAAATACAGCTTTGCCACTAAGAAACGTCTGTAAAGCGTCTAGATTGCAAGCGCAACAAAAAACTCTTACCAGTTTAGTAATTATGTTCGTGGATGCACGCGACTTCCGGTATAAGAAGCCGCTTACGATATCAATGTAAACATCCGGCTTGAGCTCAGCTGTGCAATTTGTCAAATGTTTATTATGTAGCCATCATCTGACATGGTGAGTTTATGACTGGAGGATTTGGAAAGATTCAATAGAGACTTTGGAAAGAGTTCCTTCCGTTCCCTCAACTCTAAACCAAACTCTAAACCTAACCCTAAACCTAGCCCTAACCTAAATTTTGGACTTTTAATCATTTTGTGAGTTCTTTTAATCATTTTTGTGAGTTCTCTAGTAATTGTTGTGTTTTGTTTTGTTTATAATTCTAGAATATTTATACATATTATTTGGGATGGGGGAACGGGAGGAACTCTTACCGAGACTTTTCAATAGCGATTTTGCAGTAGACCTCTTTAACGAGACTAAATTGGTCAGCTGAGTTGCATATTGACTGCGCGCCGCGAGTCGCAAATTAATGTGAAACCGACGAATAGAACGATTAAACGTATCTTTCATTAGCTCGAAAGGTCAGGGATTAATGTGCCAATTAATATTGTCAAAGTTTCGTTTAATTATATGTCTTCGAGTGGCAGTGTATATTTGCGCTATAATGAGCTGTGTAAATTCTCAGATGGTCGCCAGTTTTTGGATGCAGTTGTCTTTAAATAGTTTTATGTCTTAGTGACATGTCCTGCAGATGTTCATGTGATTAATGAGTAAACAACAAATTTACTTATGCATCCGACACAGCGCTAATTTTAGTTTGCATTGATTGTTATGTATAATCTGAAAAATAGACGTAACACCGCACAAAACCAAAACCAACCAAAAACAACAACATAAGGTAAGTAACAAAGTCAGCATACAGTAATAAATGCTTTATCAGTTTAAACGTTATGAAAGGTCACTTTTGCCCAGCAGTATGGACCTAATGGTTATTTCAAACAAGGCTGTTTGAGTAATCATTTCTGATTACAAGAAAAGATGCTTAAAAATTATAATTCAACATTATTGCATTTATCATTTTGGAAAAAGTTCAAAGATGTCAGTACCATGAAATGTGAGAATCAATACTCTTAATGTTGTTATTTCTAGAAGTCTAGAAATATGAAATATAGAAATGACATGAGTGGCTATGATCTGACCTGCACACTGTCAGCCACCAGCCAGCGAAATAACGGCATCTTGAGTTCTGTCAGGTCTCTTAACTGATCACATTGAACTATGTATATTAAAATGGAGTTCATTCAAAATGTCAACACATCAGTGTTCCAGTTTTAGTGTTTTAAATGTAATCAATTCATGCATATTAATGGCTTTTTAGTATGATTTATACAAGAGCACCATTATAGATATAAATGAAATATTTAGTATCATTCTCTCAGACATTATATAGTGGGACTGCAACATTGTTGATGAAAAATACTAGGCATCATTAATAAAGGGTCACTTAATTTCAGCAAAGGGTTAATCCGAGACCGTGATCGTAGTTTAGCTGATGAAACTATCGATGAAATAGTATCAGAACTTTGCAGTCAAGGTGTCATCGAAGCTAAACGGTTCACTTTTCGCAAAGATGGGCGTGTATTTCCATCCAACACTTATCTTCTGACCTTTGACACAACAATCTTACCTAGTTCGATCAAGGTTGGCTGTTTCTCAATGCCTGTGGATCTTTACATCCTACGCGGTGTTTCAAATGTCAGAAGTTCGGACATGGGCAGAATTCATGCAGAATTCATGAAACAAAAACCGAAGATTTTACATCTTTTAAGAAATAGTGTTACCAATAGCTTGACCCTATATGAATGACGCTGAGTATACAATGGTTCAGTTATTTTTGCACAAACAGATTAAATCACATGTCAGTTTTTAACTATTTTTAACTGATGCAAATGTGTTTGTTCACAATGTGCATCTTATCCGATACCTAGGTGTCATGTTTTTGTGTTAATGTCTATAACAATATGTGGCAGCACTGTTATTTAAAAAGTAGTGTGATAAAGCTCCAAATAAGCAGACAAAATTACGCAGTTTGCAGTTGTATTGTTTAATACTGACTGACTGAGTTTAGTTTTACGCCAATTTTAGCAATATTCCAGCAATATCACGGCGGGGGACACCAGAAATGGGCTTAACACATTGTGCCCAGTATTGTTTAATAAGGCCAGACCAATATTATTTCTTGTTTTACAGATTTTTGTCCTCAGAAAACCTAAAGGCAGGAGGGAAAAAAAATAAAAATAAAATCACCAATCAAAGTAATATTCCTTCTAAATACTCAAAGTATTTTACTTTTAGCAATTTATGAAGTGTATATGGGGCAAAAAACAATCTAGAAACCGTTGTTTTGGTAAGTTTACATTTTTGGCCAATAAACACAATAGGTTTTATTTTTTGAGCGGGGAAAATTGTTTGTTTGTGGGGTTTTTTCTTGAAAAAATACGACAGGCAAATCTGTAAAACAAGAAATAATGGTCTGCCCTAAGACTAAACATCAGAAATGAATAAGAAATTAATTCATGAACAGTGGAAATTGGAAAGTTGCTTGAAAATAAAAGTTTCAACTTTCATTATGGTAGGTTGTTATCTCATCAGTGATTACTCCCTTGTGTTTGGTAACTTAGCCTTTGTACCTAAAAGTTACATTTACCTTTGAAAGCATTGCATTTACTCTGTTGTGAATGAAATGCTAATGGGCTAAAAATTACACCTGAAAACTAAAGAAACCGTTACAAAGGAAATAGGTACTGCACATCTGTTACCAAAATGGTGAAAGATGTCCAGTGTCAATACAGTATTACCCATGTCTGTACATGTTGCATAACATTTTGATAAGCTTATGTAGATTTTGAAGTAAATACAGACTATTTTAAAACCCCTGGGTACCCTGAACAGGGCAAATTTATCAAGTTTATCTTCAGAAAAAGAATCTGAATTAGCAATCCCAGTGCTGCAGTATTTAGTGTGCCATTATTCTTTGTGTACAGATATATGGATCATATTACAATACATTAAGTACTGTGTGAATGATATATATTGAATCATGTACCTGCAGTATGACACACTTTTAATTTATACCACATGTTATACAGACATGATTTGTTAATTCATCTGAGGAAAAATGATTAAGTTTGATTCATTTACATTTTCTGTTTAAACAGATTCAGCTGACACATTGGAATTCAGATCAACAGTATTAACAACAGAACTAACATGGAAAGGTCGAAAAAGAAACAGATCTATATGTAAGCATAGATATTATGATATCTTTATTATGCCACGGTGAGGTAACCAAGAAATGGTAAAGGAATGACACTGGCTTGTCATATCAATGATTTTTATCATAGTTACTCGTAGTGACTCAGCTTGGAGGCAGCAGGGGCGGATACAGCTTTTTGAGAAAGGGGTGTGTGGGGTGGGGTGCACACTATTGAGAAAAGGAGGGGTGCACACTTCATTTTCACCCCGAGTTTCAATGGTCATTTAACACACTTTCAGCACAAAGGGGGGTGGGCACCCCTGCACCCCCCTCTGAATCCGCCTATGGGCAGTATACTGTGTTGGAGTGGCTTATCCATGTTTGTCTGTACCTGGGTATCCCCTTGGGCTAGTGGTATATTGCTGTCATTGTTCTACTACTGCAACCAGACACTCACACACAGATGCATGAAAAACATTATGTAATTGCAACATTAAATTTCATTGCCTTGCATGCATGTTTTGTCAAGAAGTTTGGTTGGTTGGTTGTTGTTGTTCAACGCTAATGTTTAATGCCACACTGAGCAATATTCCAACTATATGGTGGTAGTCTTTTAATAATCAAATCTGGTGATCAACAGCATGAGCATTGATCTACGAAAATTGGTGTCAAGAAGTAGTCTTGTGGCTGCCTAATTCCAAACTTCGGAGAGAGAGATATTTGAAAGTGACCCCCAGTTTGTACCCATTGTAGTAACCCATGTTTGTCGTAAGAGTCAGCTAACGGATCGGGGTGGTCAGGCTTGCTGACTTGATTCACACAAGTCATCGTATCCCAGTTGCGTACATCGATACTCGTGATGTTGATCACTGGATTGTCTGGTCCAGACTCGATTATTTACAGACCGCTGCCATAGAGCTGGAATATTGCTGAGTGCGGCGTAAAACATTGTTAAACATCAACAATGAATCGATGAAACAGTTGATCTTTAAAACTAAGATATAGATGTTTAACAGCTAGAAGCATGATGGACATGATGAACCTGAAGCTTCAGTGACATTGTTTGATTCGTTTTGAAATTTGTCCCATTTGTTTTCATGGTTTTGTCTTAGACATTTTTGGGTCTTCAATGTTCAGTTTGCTGCCAGGAAATTATATTAGGAAGCAAGTGGCACACTGAGAGATGAAGTAAACAGGAAATATGGGACATTGTTTGAAATTAACCACGAAAGTCAACAATGTTCTGATATTACAGTTAAGACATTTAAGGGGCCCTGTATCATGAGAATTCAAATACTATTGACCCCTGGGCCCTTTTACATGTTGATCAGTGTTTAGGTTGTATTTTGCTGTGTGTTGAAGGTCTCAGTTGGACGAGCCTGTCCAGGACTGGCTGATCGAGCTCCGGGAGATGACCGAGACGGAATGTATGAGTGTTCTGCAGGGCAAGTCGATCTGTGCGGGTCAAGACACTGACCACTCCACTAAACTTGTACACGATGTTAAAGGTGAGATCATCACACCATATACCAAATACTTTGAATAATACAGCATCTGTTGGTCCCGATAATAAGGTCTGAAATGAACATGAACTGACATAGAAACTGTTAGGGGGAAAGTCCACAGAGTTATGTCCCTTGTCTTCTGAGAGGGGAACACATTCATCACCCCATCCCTCTAACAAGAATCTTAGAATTACGCCTCTGGTATATATATTTTTGTGCATTTCTTTACAACTGGAAACAATTACTATTTCACAAATTAATTTACGATTGTTTCGAGATTGCAGACTTGAGTTTTTAAGTGTTTATTGTTTCTCTTGAAAAGCTTTGAATTTTAATGCTATCCTTGAGATAGCTTAAAATACCCCATTGAACTTGTACAATATGACATAACATATTTGTTTATTAATGCATTATAATTCATGAAAAGCTGAGATTATTTCATTTTGTTACCTATAAAATTGGATTCTTTTTGTGATCAGTGATGTTCATACTACTGTTAAGGACTTGTCGTTAATATACAGTGCTGGAGTTGGTTGGTTGAATGGTGTCTTTGCTTTGGTGTCTCAGCGTGTCTTTGAAGATGTGTCTCATAAACTGCAACAAGAAATGTTTCCAGTTGTCGCATCTGATTAACGTTGTTGTGCCTTGCTTTCAGAGGGAATTGATTCAATCAAGAATGAGTCGAATGCCATTAGTCAAGACTTTGATCAACTCTTCAAGTAAGTGTATTTCTGACAGGTAGCCCTGTTGTCTACTCTGCCTCATGTCGCTGTGTAGATTAGTGTCCTTGTGTAACTTGTGATCGTGGCTTTGAGGCTTGGCTCACTCTGATTATGTTTCTAGGTGTTTCAGCACCATGGGTTTCTCATGGGTTTCCCCAAAGGGGTAAACCACAAAGATATTTCCTCCCACCATTTAGCTGACATGGCAAAATAGCAGTGGAAACCCATCTAACTCGCTGACTCTCATGGATGGGGAATGCTTGTATCACACCCATATTATGATACACACATGAGAGATCGATAATGACATTGAAAACTACTATCCTGAGTACTAGTAACATATTGGAACAGCCTCGAAGTGTTCAAAACACTACCAGCCTTGTACTGTTAACCTTAGAGGAATTATCCATGGCTTAGTTGCAATGGAGTGCTAATTTCTATCTTTGTTGGGGCGGTGGGGAAGGCTTGTGGTTAGAGCATCCACTCGTCATTCCGAGACCTGATTCCCCACATGGTACAATGTGTGAAGACCATTGCTGGTGTCCCCGCTGTGATACTGGTGGAATATTGCTAAAAGCTGTGTAAAACCTCACTCACTCATTCACTCACTATCCCTGTTGATGGTGAATCACCCACTGCAAATAGGAGACGGAAATGGTATGTTTCTTTGTGAACATGATTTCGTAAAATGACAATGAGGGTTGTGACAGGCATAAGTTGGGCAAGGTTTAAGTTACCTATTGTCTAATTTCTTTCACAGGAGTGTTGAAGCTGGTGAGTGGAGGCATCTTGGTCGACATGGTATTCAGGTAACCTGTCACATCCGGTCCCTCATCCAGGTGTGCAATCAGTGTGTGCCAGAACCACCTGTCTACATTCTGGAGGTGAGTGGAAATACAGAATCTCACCAAAGGGTCATTTGAGATAAAGAATATCGACAGAAACCCATAGAATTTTAAAGCTCCAGGCTTACTGGGGAGTTCCAAACATTTGTCAACAAATGATAGTTTAAAATAAAGGACATGAGGATAGGATGTGATTTGTCATCCAATATCATTTTTCCATCTTTTCAGTTTGTGAACAAGTAAACTCAGTTTCCTTTGTCTGCTAACAAATCGGCTTATCAGCTGTAGTGGCATAGAGTATATTGATGTCTTTTGAATGTAACATCATGGTAATGGAGGATGTCACAATGGTCATGTAATTTCATTGTAGCCATATATTGTAGGAGATGTCAGTAAGTAGCATCTCCTGTGAGACATACAAAGCACACTTCTGTAGATGAGCTGCTTGAGAAGCCTAATGATACATGTCCTGGTCTTGTTGCAGCAACAGGACACAGTGATGGGAGAGTGTGCCAAACTTGCACAGCAGGTAGATAGGTAAGTTGTATCATGTGGATGACAATACTAGAACTTACAAAGATACCTGCATTCAGGGAGCATGTTATGTCTGAGTATTGAGTTGATCAAGGTTCTACAGCAGTGGTATAAGTTTCGATACTTTTGATGAGTCTGAAAGCATATTTTATTTGATGAAATTGAGCTTTCTGCGATTGAGTTGAGTAGGTCCAAGAATATAGTACTTGATACTGAGTTGAATTTCATGTAACATTTGTGATGTAGTCTCATGGCTAGACTTGATGTATGATACCATTTCCAGAGTAGTGCCAGTCCTGATGTATGATACAGTTTCCAGAGTAGTGCCAAGCCTGATGTATGATACAGTTTCCAGATTGTGCCAAGCTTGATGTATGATACAGTCTCCAGAGTAGTGCCAAGCCTGATGTATGATACAGTTTCCAGAGTAGTGCCAAGCTTGATGTATGATACAGTTTCGAGAGTAGTGCCAAGCCTGATGTATGATACAGTTTCCAGAGTAGTGCCAGGCCTGATGTATGATACAGTTTCCAGAGTAGTGCCAAGCTTGATGTATGATACAGTTTCATGAGTAGTGCCAAGCCTGATGTATGATACAGTTTCATGAGTAGTGCCAAGCTTGATGTATGATACAGTTTCCAGAGTAGTGCCAAGCCTGATGTATGATACAGTTTCCAGAGTAGTGCCAGGCTTGATGTATGATACAGTTTCCAGAGTAGTGCCAAACCTGATGTATGATACAGTTTCCAGAGTAGTGCCAAGCTTGATGTATGATACAGTTTCCAGAGTAGTGCCAAGCTTGATTAATGATACAGTTTCCAGAGTAGTGCCAGGCCTGATGTATAATACAGTTTCGAGAGTAGTGCCAAGCTTGGTGTATGATACAGTTTCCAGAGTAGTGCCAGGCCTGATGTATGATACAGTTTCCAGAGTAGTGCCAAGCTTGATTAATGATACAGTTTCCAGAGTAGTGCCAGGCCTGATGTATGATACAGTTTCAGAGTATTGCCAAGCTTGATGTATGATACAGTTTCCAGAGTAGTGCCAGGCCTGATGTATGATACAGTTTCCAGGGTAGTGCCAGGCCTGATGTATGATACAGTTTCCAGGGTAGTGCCAGGCCTGATGTATGATACAGTTTCCAGAGTAGTGCCAAGCTTGATGTATGATACAGTTTCCAGAATAGTGCCAAGCTTGATGTATGATACAGTTTCCAGAGTAATGCCAGGCCTGATGTATGATACAGTTTCCAGAGTAGTGCCAATCTTGATGTATGATACAGTTTCCAGAGTAGTGCCAAGGTTAATGTATGTTTCGGGGCGGTGGGATAGCCTAGTGGTTAAAGCGTTGGCTCGTCAAGTCCTGATGTAATACAGTTTCCAGAGTAGTGCCGATGTTCAGAAACCCCTTTATTCATGGGTACAATGTATGATACAGTTTCCAGAGTAATGCCAAGCTTGATGTATGATACAGTTTCCAGAGTAGTGCCAGTCCTGATGTATGATACAGTTTCCAGAGTAGTGCCAAACCTGATGTATGATACAGTTTCCAGAGTAGTGCCAAGCTTTATGTATGATACAGTTTCCAGAGTAGTGCCAAGCTTGATTAATGATACAGTTTCCAGAGTAGTGCCAGGCCTGATGTATGATACAGTTTTCAGAGTAGTGCCAAGCTTGATGTATGATACAGTTTCCAGAGTAGTGCCAGGCCTGATGTATGATACAGTTTCCAGAGTAGTGCCAAGCTTGATTAATGATACAGTTTCCAGAGTAGTGCCAGGCCTGATGTATGATACAGTTTCCAGAGTAGTGCCAAGCTTGATGTATGATACAGTTTCAGAGTAGTGCCAGGCCTGATGTATGATACAGTTTCCAGAGTAGTGCCAATGCTTTATGTATGATACAGTTTCAGAGTAGTGCCAAGCCAAGCTTGATGTAATGATACAGTTTCAGAGTAGTGCCAGTTTCCAGCCAGGCCTGATGTATGATACAGTTTCCAGAGTATGTATGTGCCAAGCTTGATGTATGATACAGTTTCCAGAGTAGTGCCAGGCCTGATGTATGATACAGTTTCCAGGAGTAGTGCCATGTATGATACAGCCCAGGCTTGATGTATGATACAGTTTCCAGAGTAGTGCCAAGCCTGATGTATGATACAGTTTCCAGAGTAGTGCCAAGCTTGGTGTATGATACAGTTTCAGAGTAGTGCCAGGCCTGATGTATGATACAGTTTCCAGAGTAGTGCCAGGCCTGATGTATGATACAGTTTCAGAGTAGTGCCAGGCCTGATGATACAGTTTCCAGATAGGCCTGATGTATGTTTTCCAGAGTAGTGCCAGGCCTGATGTATGATACAGTTTCCAGATGCCAGGCCTGATGTATGATACAGTTTCCCAGCTTGAGTAGTGCAGTTTCAGAATAGTGCCAAGCTTGATGTATGATACAGTTTCAGAGTAATGCCAGGCCTGATGTATGATACAGTTTCCAGAGTAGTGCCAATCTTGATGTATGATACAGTTTCCAGAGTAGTGCCAAGGTTAATGTATGTTTTAGTGATAATAGCCTAGTGGTTAAAAGCGTTATTCGTCCGAAGACCAGGTTCGAAACCCCTTCATGGGTACAATGCCAGTTTCCAGAAGCCAGGCCTGATGTATGATACAGTTTCATGAGTACAATTTCCAGTATGATACAGTTTCCAGAGTAATGCCAGGCCTGATGTATGATACAGTTTCCAGAGTAGTGCCAAGCTTGATGTATGATACAGTTTCCAGATTAATGATACAGTTTCCAGAGTAGTGCCAGGCCTGATGTTGATGTATGATACAGTTTCCAGAGTAGTATTGCCAAGCTTGATGTATGATACAGTTTCCAGAGTACAGTGCCAGGCCTGATGTATGATACAGTTTCCAGGGTAGTGCCAGGCCTGATGTATGATACAGTTTCCAGAGTAGTGCCAGGCCTGATGTATGATACAGTTTCCAGAGTAGTGCCAAGCTTGATGTATGATACAGTTTCCAGAGTAGTGCCAAGCTTGATGTATGATACAGTTTCCAGAGTAATGCCAAGCCTGATGTATGATACAGTTTCCAGAGTAGTGCCAAGCTTGATGTATGATACAGTTTCCAGAGTAGTGCCAAGGTTAATGTATGTTTCGGGGCGGTGGGATAGCCTAGTGGTTAAAGTGTTGGCTCGTCACGCCGAAGACCCGGGTTAGAAACCCCTTCATGGGTACAATGTGTGAAGCCCATTTCTGGTGTCCCCTGCCGTGATGTTGCTGAAATATTGCTAAAAGCGGCGTAAAACCAAACTCAGTCAGTCAGTCAGTAATGTATGTTTCAGTTTTACACGTGGAGGGACTTTACCTGCCAAAGTACCTCTGACCAATCAGCTCACATTCTTGGGACAGTCTTTTAGCAGATTGGTTGATTCAATAATTGGTTACCTGGTGCAGGTAAGTGTGATATCTTTATACACATGTTTGACAGTGCAGTGTTAGTGAAAGAATGAGAAACTGAAGTCACACCAACTGAGTGAAGTATCGTACAATCGTCAGTTGTATACCGGATGTTGGTGAATCCAACATCCGGACATGCGTTTTCATGCCAAGTGATATTATTATAGGTTTATACAATATAACTCACCACCTAATTTTCACATGTGTACCCATTACTATTTCCCTCTATTTGACTTTGAATTGTTTGTATTTGGGCACCCCAGTTGGCTTGCACTTGTTTCGGAGTACAGGCAATAAACTTATTTGAGCTCAGCTGTGTAGTGACTCCTAGTTACAATATCTGACATTCCAGAGTTCTTGTGTTATAATATGCGCACAGTACACTAAGCTGGTAGTAGGACTGGGTGACTGACTTGATTGCTGGTCGACTTACCCCGGCAATGTAGATTGTTGCTTACAATATCACTCACTGGATTGTCTGCTCCAGACTTGATTGTTGACAGGCTTTTTGATACGGCTGGAATATTAGTGACTAATAGACAAATAAACAAAGTCTACCTGTGTGATTGTGTGTGTCATCATAACATGACAATATGTGCCGTGGTTTATGTAATCAATAACAGCTTTGCATGGTCCTAACTTTGTGTACAACATTCACTGACCTTTTTATACAAATTCCTGACTTTCCAGACATTTGAATTGTAAGACGAACAGGTTTCTAATCTGTTTGTGAATATATCCTATATCAGTGAATATTGAGATCCCTAGTTAATGTATTATGACTTGATTCCAGCGCCTAGTTGACACTCTAGATGAGGCGTCGGTGCCCTCAGCTGTCCACAGCGCCATCAGCAATGTCATCAGTCTGGGTCTGGAGGGGGAGCACATGTGCTATGTACTTGCCAGGGTAAGATAGCTGGTTGATAACAGAAACTATGGTCCTTCCATTGAGATGTGGATAGAGCTGGCTAAAATTATCGATAATTGGAACATCGTTCAAATGAAAAATTATCAGTGATTATCGATATGAAAATTGTGTTTTAATTTTCCAACACAATATACAAATTTTGGACTTTATTTATTCATGGTCTGCTTCTAAATTATGTTCAGGATGCTGTTTCTTTAATAATCCATGCAAAAACATGTCAACTCACCAGTGATTGTGAAATTTATTCATTTCTTTCAGACATTTTTGGCAGTATTGCTCAAAGTTACGACTCTGATTTACATTTATAATCGACTGATATTGTGTTCATGATTATCAATCTCTATGATGTATATCGACTGTCAGCCCTAGATGTGGATTTTGTGTCACCAGGCTGATAGAATCAGGCTTGCCTGATATATTTTCATTGTGCCCTATGCATTGTGCCCACCCATTGTGGTGGCACGTGGTCCTGTGCATAGCGCTCAGGTCACAAATCAGTTGAAGTTAAGCAACGTTGGGCTCAGACAATCCTTGGATGGGTGACTGTGTTGGCACCTTACCTCCTGAGAGTTTCTAGGACTTCAGTCCTGCCCCACAACGAAGCACATGTGATACATGTGGTCTCACCTTAGGCAAGTGAGTTTGTTCAAAATTGCCTCTGTTCACCCAGCAGAAAATGGGTACCCGGTTGGATAAAGCCATGTGACTATAACCTTCTAGCACCTAACAGGCAGCTTGGGTTATCCGGGGTAATAAGAATCAGGGTGTTAGTGCTTTGAGCATGCTTTGTTGTGTGGAGATCTTCTCATTATTATTATTATTATTATTATTATTATTATTATTATGCTTTGATCTTGTTGACTGCCACTTCTTTCAGCCCGTGGTATTGATTCAGTTATTTACATACAGCAGTGATGTAGTTGTGATATTACTTACTACAGCATTATAGAACATACACTTGCTCTCACTGGAGGTATGGCAATGGTGTTGTTCCCTCTGTGGTTAACAGGGAATGGTTCCTAGCTCATGTGTCAGATATGGAAGTCTATGCATTCAGGATACTTGCTTGATAAGTTGAAATAAGCACTGCGTAATCAAGGATGTTTTTCCATGTCTGGTGTCAAATTATAATTGGGGCATCCGTTTAGAAGTTTCAGTCCTTAGATTGAGCATTGACACTGTTTCCTCTTCGACTCATTCACTGACATATTGCAAATGTTATTCCAGGAAGGAGGTGTACGAGCATTACTGGACATTTGTCGGACTGATTCCCTGGAGTTTGCACATGCACAGGCTCTGCGTGCTCTTGCTACTGTCTGTTGTGTGCCGGAGAGTATCATGGAGCTTGAGAAGGTATTAAGGCTTTAAAATTTACAGTATTCGTTTTTAAGCAATGGTGTTTGGAAATGTTTTGCATGCAAGTCTCCTATGACATAACTCTGGAAGGCATGAACATCATTAAGCCATGAATCATGTTATGTTTCATGACAAGTGAAAAATCGAGTTAGATATTTTTAAAATTGAATTTATAATTCAAATTATCATTCACACCCCTTTTGGATTATTTAAATATTTAAGAAAATAAGATCTTTCCTTATCAGTCTGTGAGGTTAGCAATTTGTCTTAAGCCCTAGTGGGTGTACTTCTTCTGACACTGTTAACATGGTTGAATGGTGCCTGATAAAAATCCACATATAAACACTGCATAATGATTGCAGAAATGACTTCAGGATTGTAGGCTAATGTCAACTTCTTGTAAGTCTTCTTCTATGCCTCTTTGTTAGTTAATCAAAGTTTGCAAAAGGTTGTCTTGATGTAACCCTTATTGGGAGATCTTTATTGGGAGATATTTATTAGCACCGGAAAGAGCTAAGATTTCTTTTCAATGAGCCTGAGTAGGACCTTTACTCAAGAGAACAGAAACATTCCGCAACCTGCCAGAAACAGTTTCCTTGTTGACAGTGTTTTGTGTATGTACAGGAGAGTGGCCTCGAGCTGCTTAACGATGTCCTGTGTGATACGAAGACGTCTGAAGGTGTGCAGGGTGAGGCAGCGGGCGTGGTGGCTCAGATTACCTCCCCTAGTTTAGAACACAACCAGCATCTCAGTGGATTTGTGGACAACAATCTACAAGACTTGCTGAAGGCCCTGCTTGGTAAGGACATAAGTAACTCTTTTCCTCAAATCATTTTGGAAATTATTACATGTACATTATTTCATTCACACATCAATGAGGCCATGAACTTCAAAGAAGACTATTAACCATTATATTTATACAAAATAGAATAGTAACTAAGAAATAATAAAGATGCAAGACTCACATTTGTGTTCCTGTGTGCTACATTGAGATTAACAGGCAGAGGAGACCTCTTGACAGTATGGCGGCTGCTAACACACTGAAGCATGGGGTCCCAGTACCACATGTGTTTTTTAGGGTCACATGACAGGAAAGTGGTACAATGGGATATGAAACATAACAAATCTGCAAAAGTTTTATTAGAAAGCTGGGATTGAACCCTAGCTGGCTGGGTTACTAACAAGGGAGGTAATAGCTGATACTAGGATGAAGTAAGAGCTGCACTGTGCTACAGAGACAGTACGCATTAGGGAGACATTTATAATGCATGAAATATGCAAATGAAAATTATGTGAAAATATCTGCAGGAGGGATATGTGCACAGAAAAAATGAAACATGTATCCTGCATTAACAATCACCATGGTCAAAGGCGTATATTCACAGGATTGGTGTAATGGATAGAGTCTCTACCAAGAGAAAGGAAAGTGGATAATTCAGGTATAGACCAGGTCACACCAAAAGACGTTTAAAGACATTACATGCTGTTCCCTGCCCGGTGGTCAGCATCATGGCATAAGACTGGATGTCTTTGAGTCAGTACTAAGCAGGATATTACTGGGACTTGATATCTCACATTCTCTTCCCACAGAGGTTACTCAAATCATATCTTCCCATGTAACCTCTGTTCTAATACGGCCCTTTCATGGTGCGAGTGTTCAGGATTTGTGATTGGTTGCAATCAGATTTATTTATCAGCGACGTTGTTTCAAAAGTGATCATTCGCAAAGCCTCGGTAATTTCTGTATACTTGTAATGGCGGATCAATGGCGTCTCCATCGCCCTCGTTGACAGCAGACAAGCTAGCCATTAAATGTCTTGTGTGTCACATCAACATAAGTCATCGACACAGGAGGGATATTTGTGGCCCCACTTTTTTTGCTAGTTTCTGATTTCCAGTTAAACATGAAATACCGAATCTATCCTTCGCGTATTGATCAACTAACTCCATGGCGGCCGCCAGATCGGATCTAAGTCGATGTAACACATGTTCTGATTGAATAGAAAAAAGGGAGATAATTCGTGTTGGATATTTGTGGCCCCACTTTCTTTTGCTAGTTTCTGATTTTCAGTTAAACATGAAATACCGAATCTATCCTTCGCGTATTGATCAACTAACTCCATGGTGGCCGCCAGATCGGATCTAAGTCGATGTAACACGTGTTCTGATTGGATAGAAAAAAGGGAGATAATTTGTGTTGAAATATTTTGCCATCAGGGGATTTTACGAAAACCAGGAAATATGGTGGTATTAGAACAGAGGTTGCGTGGGAAGATATGACTTGAGTAACCTCTGTGGGAAGAGAATGGATATCTCATGATAGTACACTACAGACTGCCAGTAATACACACACACGTCCAGTTTCATTGATGCTTTCTGGTTTTCACAACACTTTGCTGACATGGCTGTGATTTACACAGCTGAGTTTAATCTAATCAGGGGAATGTTAATGACAAAAAAACATCAAACTACATGTATATAATAACACTGGCTGTATCTTGTCAGTTCTGAACACTTGTTTAACATTGACAGTCATGATACATGACATCTGGTTTCCAGTTCTGTGTCAGAAGACAAGTTCCCATGAGGTGTTCCTGCTGGCGACTGCCGCTGTGGCCTCTGTGGCCAACGTGACGTTCATTGACACCCTGGCATGTGAGATCCTCCATCAGAAGCAGGCTCCACGACATCTCATCCGACATTGTTCCATGTCCAAAGCTTCATCTCTGTTTGCCAAGGATCAGGTCTGGGCTGTTTACACTTATTTGTTTGAGTAGGGTCAGGTCCGGGATATTTAGTCTGGTCATTTATCACAGGGATGGGGTGGGCCTGAGGTTTTTGGTTTTAGGTCAAGCTGTATCATCATTTTCAATGCATATGAGGACATATGCTCGCGAAATTATTGTCGATAAAATTGTATTTTCTTCTGACCTCAATAAAATATTATCTGGTCTCAATTTTTTATACTTTCAGTAGTTATAATATTTTATCAGGCATTCAGACATTTTCATTGTGGACATTCACAGTATTTACCATGTTCAGTCAAGCAGTCAGATGATAATTTCAATGACAACATGAATCACAGAAGTCTTTCGTACATAATTGGTTTCAATCAATGTCGCTTGTTGTAAGAGGCGACTTATAGAATCAGGTGGTCAGGCTCACTGACTTTCGTTGACACATGTCATAGTATCCCAATTGCGTCGATCAATGCTCATGCTGTTGATCACTGGATTGTTTGGTCCAGACTGTGTACATTTGCACCTCCCTCTGCACCCCACTGTCTGTTGTGAAGTGTGTGTGTGAATGAAGTGTGTACATATGTTGTAATAATGGTTGTCTTTTCAGATTGCCACAGTGTTAGCCAACATGGCTGCTGTCAACACTTGTCAGTCCGGGATTGCAGAGAATTCGGGGATAGAACTGTTGGTTCAGTTTCTTCATGAACGACCGTCGTCATACAGGAACCCAGCGGAGATCGCTGCATGTGAGCGTGTACAGCAGAAAGCGGCCATTGCCCTGACAAGACTGTGTAGAGAGGAGAGATATGCTCGCAGTATTGTCAAGCTGAATGGTAGGTAGTGTGGACTGACTGACTAACTGAGTTTAGTTTTACGCGGCTTTTAGCAATATTCCAGCAATATCAAAGGCGGGGGACACCAGAAATGGGCTTAACACATTGTGCCCATGTGGGGAATCGAACCGGGTCTTCGGCGTGACGAGTCAACGCTTTAACCACTAGGCTACCCCACCGCCCCAGGTAGTGTGGATGGCTTGAAGCAGCTGGTGTACTGTATTTACAGTAATAAGAACCTTAGTTTACAATTCACAATTGGGGAGGTTTATGAAAATTGTACAGAATGAAATAATCTGTTTTAGTAGGGAAGAACAACAAATATAGATGAACAGAAAAGATAAAAGATTTAACAAGTATATAACTCTTTTGCACTATAAAAGATATCCACAAGAAAACATAGACCATCAGGAATAATTTTTAAACTTATCCTATCTCACGGTATGCACCTCTCTTCTTCTTCTACGACCATGTGTGGAAACGTGCTGTAGGCTAAGTTGAATCAAAACTTCCTGGCCTCGGATCACCTGACCTCTGCCCCCACTCCGATAGCAGTACCTGTCAATCATCTCAATAAGCGTGCAGATCGCTAAGATGATCACGTGACTATCTGTGCCTGTCATTCTCTTTCTTGTCGCTACGTCGTGTGGACGTGTGCTGAGTTTGACTGTGTTCAATATGGGTAAATCTCGTCGCAGTGCTTCTAATAAACGCAAACATTGCGACAAGTGTAATAGTAACTTTTCTGCTGCGGACCCACACGCATTGTGTGTGGATTGTTTGGGATGTATCTACTGTCATCAACTTGATGATGATGCTTTTTCGGAATATCGCTGGGTGGCTTCCTGACATTTGACTGACAGGCATCGCCGTAAACCCTCCTTCCTCATCTAAACGTTCGAACTCTGAACGTCGTTCGAAGACACCTGTTCGCCGGTCTAAGTCCCCGTCTCTGCATGAAGAATTTCTATATGATGCTTCTGATTCTTATCTGAGTGAGGATCTCCGGCGTTTATTCCGTCCGCAGCCGTCCAGTCCTATTGTTATTCAAGATCGTCGCCGCCTAGAGTTGTAGTTTTAACTACTTCTTCTGGCCAGTCTTATCCGTCTGCCCTGGTGTCGATTTCTCAGACCCCTGGTGATCCTACGCCGATTGTTTCCAGTGCGGCACTTGGATTGATGCCCAGCGCTTTCCAGCACGGTGGCGCTTTCCAGCAAGGTTAATGGGTCTGCGCTTTCTACCCATGCGCCGCTTGTCTCCAGTTCGGCGCTTTGTCCCGGTTCGGCGCTCTCATACCCTCCTGTGATGTCTACAAGTATGACGCTGAGTTCCAGTGTGGCACTTTCTACATCTGCCTCGTATGCCATCCAACCTGTCTATGGATCACTGCCTATTTCCAGTGCGCCGCTTACCTCCGAAGCGCCGCATGCTTTCAATGCGCCGCTTGCTCCCCATTGGGCGCTTACTGTCAGAGCGCTGCTTTCTTCCAATGCGCCGCTTAGATTGGCTTGCGATTTATGCCCTCAATGGGACCATCTTGGACGACCCTTACATTCTCTCCACTCTGTCCAAGGGGTTTCAATTTCCGGTCATCGGCAACCCTCCTCTCACATTATTTCCGGAGCACAGGACGTATCCCGCTTGTCAAACGACTGTGCTGCGATCCACCATAGCTACGCTTCTTCAGAAACTTGCGCTCGAATCCCTGGGCTCGACTCCAGCCGACTCAGGGTTTTACTCTCCAATCTTTCTGGTTCCGAAGAAGGATTCCGACAAATTGAGACTCATCTTCAACATGAAGGTCTTTAACGGGATGTTCCTACAACCACCGCCTCATTTCCGTATGGTGTCGGTGGCTCTACTCAAGACTATCATCAAACCGGGGGATTACATGGTCAGCCTAGACCTTCAGGATGCGTACCTTCACATCCCGATCTTCCCGGACCATCCCACGTTTCTTCGTTTCATCTTCGAGGGCACCCACTATCAGTGGCGGGTGCTCCCGTTTGGAATTTCTTCGGCTCCACGGGTATTTACATGAGTGACGAAGCCCATCACCAGCTTCCTCCATTACAAGGGGATACTGTTCGAAACTTACATTGATGACTGTATCCAGGCTCAGACCGACCATGCACTCCTCCTACGGCACATGGTGTTCACGATGCAGCTACTTCACAAGTTAGGCTGGCTTGTCAACATGGAGAAGTCGGAGCTAGTCCCTTCATGCCGCCTGCAGTTTATCGGGGCGGTGTTCGACACAGAGCTCAACAGACTGTTTGTGCCGAGGGACCATTTCTACAACATCCGGCAATTAGTTCCCCTTGCGTTGTCTCAACCCAGGACTCTTCGTCAGTGGCAGGAGCTCTGGGTCTCTTGACGTCGGCCCAGGCGTTGACCCTCAGGGATCAACTTCAGCTTCGACCGTTGCAGTTATTCCTGGCTCCACACATCAGGGTGGGCAACCTGCTTTCCCTGATCACGTTACCTCCGACGCTCCATCCCCATCTCCTCTGTTGGATGGAAGAGTTGAACGTCTGCGGCGAGAGTCTGCTTAAGGCTGTTCGTCCTGACTCATGCATCTCTACACGGGTGGGGGGCTTACCTTCTTGCTCAGTAAGTGACAGGGCGGTGGTCTCTCGCAGATCGCGCTTACCACATCAACATTCTAGAGCTCAGGGCAGTGATTCTTTCCATCACTCACTGGCAAGAGATTCTACGATCGACCTCTCTCATGGTCTGGTCGGACAATGCAGCAGTAGTGTGGCACATCAACCTGATGGGGTCTCCTCAACTCCTGCAGTGGACAGAATGGTTCTTCCAGTTGGTTGGCAATCTCGACATCGCCGTTCACGCCAACCATATTCCAGGAGTGAAGAACGTGATTGCGGATTCTCTGTCCCGGCCGCTTCGTCCCTCCCCGACAGAGTGGAAACTACATCCACAGGTGTTCCAGACCGTCTGCTATTTGCTGACGACTCCAACAGTGGATCTGTTAGCCACTCGTTTCAACCACCAGTTGCCTCTGTTCGTGTCTCCGATTCCGGACCTTCTGGCCTGGGGTCTCGACGCTCTAGCCATTCCTTGGGACGACCTAAATGCGTACGCCTTTCCACCAGTTGCCCTTCTTCCACGCATACTACTGAAACTGCGCACGACTCAGCAGATGATACTGCTTTTGGTCATGCCCTATTGGCCGGCCAGAGGGTGGTTTGTCGATCTACAAGACCTGGCCGATCCAGATCCTGTACCACTTCCCGAACGCATCGATCTTCTGGTGCATCCGCACTCCGATCAGCTGCATTGGTCTCCGCTCACACTCCATCTTCATGTCTGGCGCATCTCCATAAGTCGCTAACTGCAAAGGGATATTCTAAGCGTGTCGCTACTGCTGTCGCTACTGCCATCACTACAGCGCATCGCTCCTCCACTAGGTCACTCTATGATGACAAGTGGAAGAATTTTTAGGCGAACTGCTGGACGAGGGGTATAGCTTCCCCTACTACTGTTTTGCCGCAGTTGGTGGCAGAGTACCTCCAACATCTTCGAACCTCCAGGAAGCTTAAGTGTTCTACATTG
Source organism: Haliotis rubra (assembly GCF_003918875.1). Taxonomy (NCBI): domain Eukaryota; kingdom Metazoa; phylum Mollusca; class Gastropoda; order Lepetellida; family Haliotidae; genus Haliotis; species Haliotis rubra. The sequence goes on from NW_025767723.1 coordinate 1,190,399, forward strand.
TCTACCTACCTGGCTGCTCTTAACACCGTTATTTTGCTCCAGCCACAGGTGTGAAGGTGTCTACAGTTCCTGAGCTCCAGTCTGTCCTCAGATCTTATAGACATACTGACCAATCCCGGAAGTTCCGACCACCAGCTTGGGACCTTTCCGTTGTGCTTTATCATCTAATGTCAGCGGCTTACGAACCCTTTGGGGAAAAGACTTTGAGCAGGTCACTTTTAAGACCTTCTTTCTCTTACACTGCCCTTGACATCTCCCGGTTGCATTTTGAGAGGTCAAGACATGCTTGGTTTGCGGTGGGATTTCGTCACCAAGAACCAACTACCAGGACAGCCGGACCACATGTTCACGATTCCACCGCTGTACACTATTTTGGGTCCTGATGACACGGAAGATCTTTCCCTGTGCCCGGTTCGGGCATTGCGGATCTACTTGGCTGCTTCTAAGGACCGACGCAGTTTGCACAAGAGACTCTTCATCCCGTTGTCTGCTGCCTCCACTTTGGCGTTTTGGTTGAGATCCACTATCCTGTGTGCTATGCCTATGCCAACCTTCCTCCACCTTCGACAGTGAATCCTCATGAAACTCGGGCCTTAGCTTCCACCATGGCGCTTCATAGGAACTGTTCCCTCCAGGCAATCATAGAGGGATGTTTTTGGAAGTCGGATACCGTTTTCGCCTCACACTATCTTCGGGATCTCTCAGTCACGGACGTGGAGGGGCTGCACCAGTTCGGTCCTCTGGTCCTAGCTCAGCAGCTGTCATCGACCCGTTCTCACAGATGAAAAGCAGTCCTTCCGCGTGTCGGTTTTGCTTTCTGTACATTAATAAAAGATATCGATGTCATCTTTATCTTTGTACCTTTTTTATCTTAGGCTTAGACCACCTCACCTGGGGAACTAGGGCGTGGCTGCACTGTCATAGTTATGACTCTATAGACTGAGAGGCCAGTCTTGTGCTACATGCAGAGGTGGTTGACACTCCGCTTACTGACCTCTACTCTCTGAGCAATTGCGTCAGTGAAGTGTTGATTTCCGATTACCTGCGTGGTTTTTGGCGTTCCGCTCCTAAGTCCTTTTTTCCTTTGGTAAGTTAGGGGGATTGGTACTGAACGTTAAACCAGTTGAGCAACCGGGCTATTCCCTCTTTCACCGCCTTCCAGCGTGTGTCTGTGGGGGGTAGTTTCGAAGCAGGGACTGTCCAGATTAAGGTCTTCGACTTTAATTCACTGGGGTCACTTGATAAATCGCGAGGAGGCGGGGTCTACTTGCCAAACTCGTCCTTTTGCTTGTCAAAAGTTGCGGCTGAAAACCACATTAATTCGGGACCGCCCACTCCCTAGAGTTTTTGTGCTGTGTAAGCTAAGGGGTTATCAGAAGCAACCCATCACAAGTTCGGAGTTAGCATATCGGGAGTTGGTGCTTTCTCCTGGCCTCCTTGTGTTATGCGACCTCACGGTTGTAGAGTTGACACAGGGTTATCTGCGGCCCACCAGCCAACCGTGGGATAATGCATACCGTGAGATAGGATAAGTTTAAAAATTTGGAAATTTTACTATAAATTGTATATTTATATACTTATCCTCTCTCACGCGATGGATACCCACCCGACCTGCCCCACATCACAGATTACTGGACGCTCCAAGACGAGAATTACAGGCACAGATAGTCACGTGATCATCTGAGCGATCTGCAGCTTATTGAGATGATTGACAGGTACTGCTATCGGGCTGGGGGCAGAGGTCAGGTGGTCAGAGGTCAGGAAGTTTTGATTCAACTTAGCCTACAGCACGTTTCCACACATGGTCGTAGAAGAAGAAGAGAGGTGCATACCATGAGATAGGATAAGTATATAAATATACAATTTATAGTAAAATTTTCAATTTTCAGTCTCATTAGAGGGCACTTAAAAAGATTGTGTACAGACTGAAGCAAGGAAAAGTGGTAGAGAATCGTACCTATCAAATACTGCTCGTCCATGACAACTACTTGTTTACTTGTCCACCACAATTCCGTAGTCAGGAGCTAGTGGACTAGTATGTATTTTGATAGTTAAATGACCATGATATATTCAATTTGTTAAGCAGTCAAAGGAAGATTAAATCAAATTCACTCTGTCACCAAACAAGCAGGGATGAACGGTCTTTTTGGAAAAAGTTTGCATTTTGTTGATTTGCATGCATTAATCAACATGTCTTACATTCCAGGTGTCCCTCGACTAGTTGAGCTGTGTCGGTTTGTGAAGGAGAGAAACAACAGCGATGCGGTACTTGTGGCCTGCCTTGTAAGTAGATGATACTTACTGATTGATTCCATGTCCTACAGGGGGCGGTGGGGTAGCCTAGTGGTTAAAGCGTTGGCTCGTCACGCCGAAGACCCAGGTTCGATTCCCCACATGGGCACAAGTGTGAAGCCCATTTCTGGTGTCCCCCGCCGTGATATTGCTGGAATATTGCTAAAAGCGGCGTAAAATTAAACTCAGTCAGTCAGCCATGTCCTATAGCAGGGGAGAGACAATCTCTTCCAAAATGAATTTAACCATTATACCATAGGTTGGAGATCAGTTACACACCCATGGACTCCTTGCAGACTGTCATGACACACTAACATAATATTGGACAATTATTTGTAATTGTTTCAACAGTTCATAAGTAAGAGGAAAAAAACATCACCTCACTTTTGGTTTTAAAGTAAACCCTCACGGTGGGAATCATCCTCGATAATCTCCAGGGTATACGTTCCGATAAACCTCCACTATACCCTGGATGCATCTACGGCTCGGCCCGATAATTTTATTACCTGCCTTTGCTGGCTCTGCATTCTCACAGTAACCAGTCAAGTAAGCCGTTACAACCGAACTTGCCAGTGTCAACAAAGATAGCGGCCGTGAAGGTTTGCTCGCTGTGCGATTCAGATGTAGGGGGGAAATCATACAGTCAAATTGACAAGTCTGAAACCTTCAAAAAATACATGCAAGAACTCCTTCTACCTCTTTCAGAGTACCTGTGCAACAATTGTGTTGCCAAGTGTAATCGGTTAGATAAAACAAGCGAAAGTGAGTTATGATAGAAACCTTGTGAGTGGTACGCTCAACTTCCCAGCGTAGACACCTGATTGGATAAAAAGCCAGCCAAGGGAGGTAATAAAATTATGTGGCCGAGCTATAGATGCATCCAGGGTATAGTGGAGGTTTATCGGAGGTTTATCGAGGATGGGTGGGAATAGCCCTTGGACCTTTATCTATCAGGTTTACAACCAAAACCACAAAGGCATATTTTCTCCCATAATTAAAACAGGTCCCCCAGAATCTACATCGCCTGGCCAAGTTTTTATCGGCACCTTTGGGACCTGGAGGGAATAGTTCATCCATATCCATACCCTGAATCTTGATGGTTTCCTTGGGGATCTGGGTTAATATGACTTCAGTGTAATCTATATATGATTAAATGTGATTGGTTGGTCTGGCTTTGTTAATTTGACTTGAAAATGTTGACCCTGATGTTTCACCACACTCATGTTGTAGTCATGATAACGTCGGGATCAAGGGCGACAGTATATCACCTTGCACATGACTGATCTTCATTGCAGGCCTCACTGACGTAAGATCTGCACAACTGTTGAAGATCACAAGATGTCAGCTCAGGACTATCAGCAGCTCATCCAGCCCAGGCTCATGGACTCCTTCCTGATGTGTTCCCATAGCGACGAGAACTTTGTGTGAACTTGTCGCCAGTGGTCCACTGATCTCACTGATCCTGTCTGTAGCATCCTGCCGGAAGAACACGAGGATCACGATGAAGATGGTTGGTGGATGCTGCAGGAGACATGTTGAAGGAGCCTGGTGTATGTACATTGGCTGTTATTATTTGGAGCAGTTTGATATTGACTGTCATGGGGAGTTCTTATGAATTGAATGCTGACTTTGTTAAACTAGTTCTATTTATTTATTAACTTAACTCTTGTTGCTGCAACATTTCACTGAATACTAATGCTGCAGCTCTTCCATTCATCATGCCATGTTGTCCTGATGGTGCCAACACTGTGTATACTTCATGGACAACAGACATGACAGTGTGACCTCGGAGTTTACAGAATGTGTCAACAACATCCATGTAGGTTGTTATCACAGGACATTTGATAAACAATCTCCTGTGTCATGAACAGGAACCATGATCCATATCAGAGTTTCTCAGGCTAATTCACATTTGCAAGAGTGAGATTTCACTGAGTATCTAAAGAATGGAATAAGGTGTCACAGGGTTTGAATGGTACGATGAGTATCTGAAAATATAGATGAAAGTATTTTGAGAGTCTAAGGATATGGATGAAGGTCTCATGGAAGTCTTGTGGTAAATTATATACTGGTATCTTAAATACCCCAAGGGTGCACATGGAGGTTTTTTGAGAATCCATTGGTATGGGGGTTTCAGGAATAATTATGGTTTTGTGTGATGGTCATTAGATTGTCTGTGGTTATCCTAAGATAACTAAGGATACACAAGAAGGTTTCATGAGAATCCAGGGGTATGGTTTCACAAATAACTAAATGATGTTGATGGCAACCAACTAACTATGGAGGGAATGAGTGAAATATGCCAAGGTAAATGTATTTTGTTGCTCTGCAAGTATCTCAGTGGATGGACTGTGGGTGAAGACCATGCAGCTGATAAATATATATATATATATGATCTCATGATATGTGGTACCTTCCTGTTGAAACTGTGATGGAAACTACATTGATTTTATGATTGCCTGATGACACCCAGAATAGTTCACACATACGGTATTGTTATAATATCAGCAGCTGAGGTCCTGTTGGGTTATAAAACTGATATCTAGGCTCAGGCCATGACATTCCTGTTGAGTATTGTTGTTTCTGGATGAGATATTTTATGATTTTTATCACTATATTGCTCAAGATGCTTACTCAGGCTTCCAGGATGGCAACTTGCTTGTTGTTTTATGAGAATATTTCTCATCTTATAAGCACCTATTTGAAAATAGGTTGCCAATACCTAGGCTTCCAGAATGGCAACGTGCTTGTTGTTTTATGAGAATATTTCTCATCATTTTAAGAACCTATTCTCACATTGTCATCACATAGGCTTCCAGAATGGCAACGTGCTTGTTGTTTTATGAGAATATTTCTCATCATATTAAGCACCTATTCTCACATATTATCAGAACATTTCTCATCATATTAAGCACCAATTCTCACATAACCACGACACAGGCTTCCAGAATGGCAGTGTGCTGTGTTATTTTTGAGAATATTTCTGTCATATTAAGAACCTATACATGTATTTTGACTGTATTGCTGATTTTATTTGTTTCATCACACATAGAACTGTAGTTATAGTTAAACAAGGTACAAGGAACACATTGGTGGTTGTCATGGTGAATCATAAGTGAGAATTCTCATTACACATGTGCCATTTACAAACTGTGTTTCTATTATTCAGGTTGTAAATCCCTTTCTGGAAGTATTTTATTTTTAAAGTAAACTGGTGAATTTTTTTCATGAGTAAAAGAATGTTTTATATTTCCTTTTATCATGCTGTAGTATTTTAGGAATCATCATCATTGGTGTTCCTCTCAGTATTAATAGTTGTAGTGTTTTATTTAGTTTAACCCTGAGTGTCATGTTAGACATGCTTTTATCATCATGTGGTTACTATCAGAAGAAACATATGACGCTTGTTTTTTCTTGTTCCGTGATAGTCTAGAAAATAATCTTGTAACATGTGACATAAGTTAGGCCTTTAATTTCGCATATTGGTTTACAGATCCACCAAACCTAAAAAGGAAAAATTAAACAAAACAAAACCAGGATGGCAAGGGATTTTTGTACTCCTTACAGCAGAGATTACTTTGACAACTATCATGATAAAATTTCATGGAAATTCTTCTATCTGATGTCAGATGTATAATATTTATAAGGTGTCAAACATAGCATTCTTGTTTTTTATCACCTACCAATCTAATTCAGACTTGGATATGATTAAAAAAATGTTTTGTTGATATGATTAAAAAAACGTCTCTACAATTGACTTCATTCATGTTCTTAAGTTTGACTGACTTACAAGATTTTTCAAGATCAGTCCATCAGCTAAAAAGATAGCTGACCTTATGAAACACGCGAATGTGCAATGCTGAATTAGATAAAGGACAAGTAGGGTCTCTTTTACAGGGGTCGGTGGGGTAGCCAAGTGGTTAAAGTGTTCACTCATCACACTGAAGACCCGGGTTTGAGTCCCCACATGGGCACAATGTGTGAAGCCCATTTGTGGTGTCCCCGCTGTGATATTTCTAAAATATTGCTAAAAGCGGCATAAAACTAAACTAACTTCTTCACTGACTCATTCTGATTTTCCAGTATTTTGTATTATTATCCTGTTATATAATTCTTCAATGTTTGTAACCTAAAGCATGATAGATATGTGGGACAATGTCCTGAATACTAGGATGTCTCTAAAGTACACTGAATTATCAGACCTGCGTCATGTTCAGGCTCCACACTTTGTACATCTGTTTCAGTGGCAGGATAAAACTGATGTCTCATCACATAAATGTATAGACATTCCTACCAAAATCACAGAATTGCTTTATTAATTTTATAAAGTACGTATGCTGACTATGTAGAAATTTTCAGCAATTCTAAAGCCATCCTATGTCATTTTATTCTTTATTTCTCGTGATATGATAAAACAGTTTTCTAAATATATGGAACTAATTGTGTTATTATTTTAGGGCCACCAGTATTTTTATTGTCAAGTATTCAATTTCCCTCAGCTGTAAACAGTATTGTGTTAGTGTTGATGGGATGTCACCACCTGACATCGAGTGTACCTTTCCTTGCATAGAACTGTTCTTGCCATACTTGTAGTGAAAAGAAATACACAGTATCTATTGATTATCTCAGTCATGTAGAGATAGTTTCATAGCACACCTGAGTAGACAACTGTGTATTGAGAGTATTGTAAGAATTTAATACTGTTTTTTAAATTTATTGTAATTATATTCATAACCCATTTAATATTTTAACATTTGTTTTCCAAGTGTGTTGTATGTGTATGTTATTGTTAGTTTCCAATGAAATCCAACACAGTATTCTTCTGTTGGTTGCTGTAGGACAGAAATGTCCGAAAACTAAACTGTCCCAAAGTTTTCTTAGATGCAGAATTGGAAGGATCATTGTACTGAAATGTTTATTTATATTTGTTTGGAATATTTAGCAGAAAACCAAAGCAAAAAATCATTTAAGTGATTAGTGCTTTCTTTCAACAGAAGACTTTCAGGGTGAATCTAATCTTTACTGAGAACAATCTCCGACATAACAGAAAGTACGTTGCTTAACTTACAATTCTGTGCTTGCTTTCAAGCTTTAAAGCATAAAATACAACTTAAATTGAAGCGGTTTTAAAGCAATTGCCTATTGAAAGGTAAGCTGGGTCAAGCAGTAATGGAACTGATAACTTCTATGCCATTTGATTTAAAGTATATGTCCCGAGTCAGCGAAGAGGGAGATTTTAAGAAACAGATGCAAATACACATTATCTGAATATCAACAGAAAAAACCCCATTGTAGTCACCTTTAATCTACCTCAGGTCTTGAAATTAGACTCACATGACTGTAACCAGTTCTAACCTGAGGACACTTGTAATCAATGTAATCTAGATTCCAAGGTATCTGGACCAGTGAACGAGTGGAACTGACTACAAAGCCATATTTCATGACACATTCGACCTGTTAGTAGGAAGTATGTGTGATCGCTGATCACCTCGTGTGTTAGGATACTGGATAGATATTGTTGTGAATAAAATGCCAGTTAAGAAGTACTGATATACTGTGATATATAGTGAAATACTGTTAAATACTGGTCAGTGTTAAATCAAACTCACTCACTCATTATCAAATAGATAAGTATGTGTCATTGATAAAGGTCACTTGGATCTAATACGGGTCAGGTTTCAGGTTATCGTGGTCTTGTGCTGACCACATTGTCTAGTTTAAACAGTTAGATGGAAGCTTTGTCACTAAGCTTATTATCAGACCGGTTTATTGTTTGTGTGTCATCTACTTGTCTTGATGCTTGAGGCATGTATTTGGTATGTAATGTTGTACTCTGCGAGGGAAGGTGTTATACAATCTGTTGTATTATTCTGCAAGTTGGTTTATCACCTTTCCAGGTGACCTGATTTTTTTCAAAGATATGTGATCTATAAGGAGTGTAGAGGTATCTACTACTACTACTACTACTACTTCTGCTACTGCTGCTACTACTATCACTGCTACTACTACTACTACTACTACTACTACTACTACTACTACTACTACTACTACTTTTGTTTCTGCTACTGCTACTGCTACTGCTACTGCTATGCTACCACTACCACTACCACCACCACTACTACTACTACTACTACTTCCTCAGCTACATGAATGATATAAGATCACATTTTACTTCATAAGATCCAAACTTGTCTGACCATATACTTATGGCAAAAAGTAAGGGAACATTGAGGACATATAAACACAACACCATGTGAAGAATACTTCTTAACCCCAAGCTATTAACTGAGGTAGGTGTTAGTATAAAGTGTCACGACTGACGAAAGTGGCCCATCACCTAGAATGGAAGTTATCATTGCCATGACAAAGAAGTCCTTTCTTCTTAGCTGTTACCTTACACCATCAGTCCATATTGACTGACTGCTGTGTCTGCCTTGAAAGAAAACACAACTTAACCATGAAATCTACATGGTCTAGCTAGAGAGTTTTGTGAATAACACATGGTAACATATTCCTTTCCATGCATCTCTTGTCATTATCATTGTGATTATGTCTGTGAGGAGTTGGTGGTGGCTACAGTGGTCATGTGTCAGGCCAAGGGCTTGGGTTTGATCTCAAGACGGATGTAACGCTGGAAACTGCTTTCAGTAGCCTTACTCATTTTACTTATATTTGACCAAACGATTATTGGATCAGATTTTTCAATGTTTGCAATGTACAGGAATATTTGTTCTTCATAGTAGATGGATTTTGTTTATATGTCTTTTATTAGATTCTAAACACTGATGAAATTAATTTTTGTGTACCAGTACTTTCCAAAGAAAATTTATACTTAAATGCGGAAAATTGTAATTTATTTTCACATATTTAAATAATACATGATACATATCATACTTCCAGTTGTATTAACATATCCTAATTAGCAGCACAGTAGTTTATCAATTTGATCATATTTTGACTTGTTTGAATGGCATTTTAGAAGTTGAGACGTACAATATAGGACCAGTATTTTATGGATAACAACTTCTTTATTTCGTGAGTGCGGTGTTTCGATACAGATTCTTGATCATATTTTGGTCCAATGTGTGAAACCGAGCTCAGACTCTCAAGGTGACACGTGACAGGTTAACCACTATCTACTCAACCTTCTAGTCTCACAATCAATCTTTTGTGACAGATAGGGGTGATGTTTGCTTGCCAAGCTGATTGGTAAATATTATGATTCTCAGATTCCTTTCTGTATCTCATTTCACTACTTAATCTCTTCATCCCGCCCATGTCAGAGGTTACCACAGGATATAACTCAACTC